>NW_006799944.1:3835686-3856146 GCF_000485575.1 Poecilia formosa | reverse complement strand
CCTTGGCATATTTTGTCACTTGGGATTTCATGAAAAAAAAAAAAAAAAAAAAAGTGGTGGGAACAAAGTAGAAGGGGAGAAAAAAAAATATTGTTCAGCTCTTAATCGTAGCTCACGCCTACCTATTTGCTGGTATTCCTCTAAAACTCCAAAACCAACAAAACAAGAGACAACTACGCATCACATGGTCCGAGCAGAGGCAGCCATTTAGTTAATGAGCCCCAATGGAGACCTCCAATGAAGCCATCAAGGCCGCTCAGAATAACAATGGTCAACTAACGCCTTTCTAATTGAATGGAAGGTGAGGGGAGGCGATGTGAGTGGGCCTGAAACAGTGAAAAGGGAGACAGAGGGGTGGGGATGGGGACGGCGGGGCGTCTCTTCAGTCAGATGCCTGCCAGGCTTTAACGAAAGTACTCGTTTCTTTTTTTTTTTTGGGGAAGGGGATGTGACAAGGTTGGTGGAGGAATGGGGAGGGATTGGGATGTGTGTGTGTCCCCCACACACATCCCAGGGGGGGTAGTCGGACCAGCTCAGAGGAACACAGGGATTATCCCAAGGAAGTTTGCACAGCTCCAAGTTAGAATTTGTCTAATAAACCCCAAATATTTGGAGGCAGCATTCCTACCAAACTTGCTGCAGGTCCAGTCACTTAAAAAAAAAACAACAAAAAAAACACATCTAAAAACAAATGCGGCAGACAAACCAATGCAATAATCAGTTTAAAACCTCTGCAAACAAACAGCGCAACACCATCGTACAACAAGTGAACGCAGCCCAGCAAAACCCTGCGTCAACAACACTCTGCTCGAGACCGTCGGCCCTATCTGGACACCGAAAGTCTTCTTGCACCGGACTGCAAGGTTTTATGCTGCTGCCACTGCAGGACACAGGCACAAGAACAACTGCTTTACTTCTGCACAGAGGGCTTTCCTGACTCGTCAACGATTTCTGCAATTAGAAATCGAAAGGAGACCATCTCTGTTCTGAAATGTAGGGAAAAATAAAAACTTAATAAAACTTAACTTAATAATTTTATTATTAAGTTTATTTTATTAAACTTAATAAAATATTAAGGCAAGGCCGTTGGGGGAAGGAATAAGTGTTTTTTGGATGTTTTTTTGTTTTTTCAAATAAAAAAATGTATAAATAAATCTGAGTTCTATACACAACAAGAAGTTCAAATGCAAGGCTGTGCAAAGAGTGGGTGGCAGGGAGAAATTTATACCCCCTAAAAGAACAAAGAGGTAGTTAGTACTGCTCCTTGAGAGGCCACTTGGAGGGAATATGGCGGTCTGGCAGTGCACAAGGAACTTTCACGCACGGCCAAAGTTGTTTTTCCTCTTTTTTTTCTCTCTCTCTCTCTGTCTCTCTTTTCTTTTTTGTAGAGAATGACAGAATTGAGAGAATGCATGAGCACAGAGAGCACAATATCCCACGAGGGGAAACTTACCGTTCTTGCACTGGGAGACAGCGAACCATTGGATAGGTATGGATTGGTGAGGTCAGGAAACATAAGAAACTGGTAGCCCGGATAGTGAGGGCTCTTAAAAAAGCCACCATCTTGCTGTCTTCTTAGTGCTGCAGAGGAGAAGGGAAAACTTAAGGGTTTGCTGAGGCAAAAGCGACTCGTTTTCTCACTTTTTACCCCACCATAACTTAAAAAAATAAATAAATACAGGGAATCGCGAATGTTTTTATTTTTATTATTTTTTTTTACCTTCACCGAAGTAATCTCTTGTTTTCTCATAACTTTCTGAGTCGGGTCTGGTTTGGGGGCGCCTCTCTGCCTGCTGCAGAAAGGGAGGACATGCATGCATATGGATTAAAACTCCCCCCTTTCCAGCTGGCAAGCCACTTTCTTTTCAATTTTGCAAACGTTTTTTTTATTATTTTTGTTTGTTTGTTTGTTTGTTTTACCTCCGAGTCTGACGAGCTGCTGTTGTTTTCCGACTCGTTCACTAAGGAGGACTTCACGTCATCCAGGTCCCTCTCCGCGGAGACGTTTTCGGAGATCTTCTCCTCCTGCTCCCCTTCGTCTTTAAACGAGATCATTTCATCGTTGGCCCCCAGATCGTCTCCGCCGCCTCCGTTCAGCTGCGGCATTTTGGCACCCGGGTGGAAAGGATCGAAAAGGAAGGAAGGAGAAAAACACACACACACACTCACTCACTCACAAAAAGCTGTTTTTTTTCTTTTCTCAGCGTACAGTCCAAAACGTGCCACTGGTTGGAGTGAACTAACTACAATAGTTCATGTTTCACAACTCCCATTTCATCCTCTGAACTTGGTTCCGTGATCCATGACCAGGCTTGTGATGATAATCCACAGTTAAAAAGAGAAGAAGAAAAAAATTAAGTTTGGAAAAAAATATCGATAAATGTTTGGCTTCTGCGGCCGGATGCGCAGCAACTTGGCAAAGTTTCGCCTCTTTCGCAGCTTGCGGACAAACTTGTGGTCCCTGTACGTGTTTTTTTTTTTAGCTCTTGTGCTCCTGAGGAATAGGAATAATGCTCTCCTCCTTACAGAGCTAGCATTAACTACAACCGAAGAGAAAGCAGCACGTCCGACTTTATCTCCTTAATATCCATGCGTGAGAAACAATGGCTCAAGTGAAAAAAAAAACAGCAGGAAAAAAAAAAAGAAAACACGCGTCGCAGAGCTGCTTTCCTTCCCTTTATTGAACAGTGTTGCGCTGTGTTCCCCCTCCACGACCAAAAATATATATATTAAAAAAACACACACACACACACACACACGCGCGCAAAGTTCAAAACTAGGGGGGTGGGGGAGGAGGGGAGGGGGAGAAAAAGGAGAACTCAAAAAGAAGTGGGAGTGGGGAAAAGAAAAAACTGCTCAACTGTTCGCCCCTTCCCTCCACATTGCTGCCGGAGAGTGCGCTCCGAAAAACTACTTGGGTTGTTCCGAGTGGAAGGAAAGCAGCAGCCCCGTCCGTAGAGGAGGAGTTTAGAGCGCTGAAAACCGACACTTCATTCAGCAGCATGCAGATCAGCTATTCTTAACCCTCAACCCACCTCCTACCTCCACCCCCTCCCGCCCCCTAACACACACACACACACACACACACACACTTGCAAGCGCAGTGGCTACAACTACATAATAATAATAATGATGACAATAATAATAATGCTGATTTGGTACTTCCTCTTATTATTCATTAACAGGGCGGATCACGATTTTAAAGGGGCCCTAAGAAGAATTTCATTAAAGAGATATCTCATATTTATTGAAGTAGTAAGTGATTTACTAGTACCTGTAGGAAAATCATGTCAAAAGTTGGAACAAGATATATAAATAAGCAAACTGTGAATTTGCAGAAAAGCAAGTACACTCAGCTCCATGGAAGGCTAGCAGCTAGTCAGACTGGCAGCAACGTTTTAGCAGATTTTAGCTATTTAAAATCACAACATTTTCAGGAGAGACTGTTTTCAAGCTGGTTTGTTTTCAAATGAGCAACTTCAATGTTAAGCTAACTTTCTGCTGACAGCTGCATCGATGCCCTCTGAAATTAAAAACCTTCAGCCACGTATGCACACATTCATACATGCAGGCAGCTTAGAATAAGCCATGATGCTAATAATGAATCGAGTACTTGTGTTTTTGGAATATTCACGTAGACAACCAATGCCCAATTATCTGAGAAGGATGATGTTAAAGCCCCACCTCTGACTAATCCTCCCACCCACAATGAAAGAAACCAGAAGGGCTGCACTGGATTAGAAAGTCTTAATACTGGTAAATATTGCGGTGACGTTATAAGTCACGATTTATGCCTTATTTTCTTCATTCCTCTCTTTCTCATCAGTTCTTCCCACAGTATGTATGTGTATTTTGCCTCCGTCTTTGATTTTGATGAATTACTGTAACATTTTGAGTCTTTTTTTTTCTTTTTTTTTTGCGATTATTGAGAAATTTCCTGAAAACATGCCATTTTGTTGGGAACCCATGTGATTAGGGCACCTAAACCGTCTCCAGCCCAGGGTTTAACATCCCCCTAGATCCAGCAGTGTGGAGTAAATATGTTTAATTGTAGGAGGCTATTATTTGTGCAAAGGCCTCAAATGTTCCTGTGATTTTTCACCTCACGTTATTGTTTAAATATGTTTTGTATATTGATTTAAATGTTTGGAATAGAATATTTGTTTGATTTTATAAACTGTAGCGTTGGAATATTGCACATTTAATACTCTAGATTCACAGATTGTCATAAAATGTGTTTTTGCGTAAGCTCTGCATTATTCATGTTGCATTGTTTATTAGATTTTTAGCAGTAAATAGTGTTTTGCAACCCTATTACATATGGACTGATGCTGTGATAACCATAAGGAACGTCCTGTGCACACAGACTCCCTCTTGTCAGTCCTTTTCAAAATGTTCAATTTTAAAGTCTTATGCTCTATTAAATGTCATCCAGTTAAACGAAGGTTCAGCAGTGACTGCTATCTAACAACGTTAGCCGCTTTAGCTTGTTGACAAAGGATTTGTTATTGGATTTAAGTGAAGATCACACAAGTCACTTAAAGGAATCAAAATGATTTATTTATATCGTTTTTACTTACAACCTCTGCTCAACAGTGCTACACTCCAACTTTATTGGTTAAACTCAGCTAGACGCAGTTTGTTTAATCAGCGCTGGCCCAGGTTTTTAGTGATAAAACTCTAAATTACACACTGCTGTGTAAATTGCATGTCTGTGTTGTATGGGGAAAGACACTGTGCCCTAATACCTGGGTTAAGCCCTTCCCATTATGGCCCAGAGATAAAACAGGGAAGGAAATAAAGAGACTGCAAATGTGAGGGAGAAGATGTCTGACTCTGATCCAGTTTGGACGAGCCTTTTGTTGGGTCCAAAGCAGAATCTGAATTGGGCCCCAGAGCTATAAACTGATTAACACACCCTTTTTTAAACTATTATATTTTTCTTCTGTACATTTACGACTTGTACTTTGTCGATTCTTTAATATCTTTAAAAAAAAATAAACTTTGAAGAATTCAAAAGCCTTTTCATGTTATTTGTGAAAAGGCATGCACTGTATGAAATTCTTATGGTTTTAATAACCTTCAGTAAAACACTTTTTGTTTGTTTGTGCCATGGTATTTACACAAAAATGTAAACAGCAAAATGTAATATCCTTTGTTTGAACAGTATTCTTTATTAATGATATAGTTATAGACATAGTAATGTTACAGTGAGTGTAACATTTATTTATTATTTTAATTTTCATGCACTGAACAAAAAAAAAAAAGCAAAAATGGAATAACTGGCAGCTAGGTTTCAAGCAGTTGTGCAAAAATATTTCTTTTATCCATTCTCTGCTAACACAAGCTGTCATTAGCTGTGAAATAACTCAGTCAGCACTTGGAGGAAAAACAGCACTGCATAAAAAAACACTCCAGTCATTTCATTAAAAGTACTTTATACCTCAGAAATAGTAGAATGGAAAGTTCTTGCAGCTTCTGCCGTATTTACCCACCAATGTCTGTTCATAAACCTTGGAAGCAAATTTATTAGTAGTCTGTCAGGATGTTTTTGGCTGCCCCCTGCTGGCCTGGAGGCCCTAAGCAGCAGCCGGGGTTTCTCATGCCTCAGGCCGGCTGCGCCCTGATCCTCCTGTCCGTCTCTCGTAGACAGACGTTGACGTTTGAGGAACAGGAATGTGGGCTTGGTGTTGCAAGCACTCTTGGAAGGACAGGGGGAAGTAGTAGTTACAACACTTTTTTTCCTCTCTCTCTCTCTTTGTTTTGTTTCTGTGGTGTAACCTGCACATAAATCTTAATCATAACAATGGGTCAGAGATGTACTTTAACGCTCTAAAAAAAGGAATTATGTGCAATCCCAAAGCGCTGCAACTTTTCCCAAGGTTTACCACAAGCAAGTTAGCAGTTTTATGATTATTCTTAGAATAATGCCTCATTACGCCCTCACCTATTTCAGCCCAACGCCAGTGGACCCGGGACTTTTCTTTATTGCTGATGCCATCTGACAGGCTGCTCTTGTTTAAGAAAAGAAGGCACTGATGTTGTTGACTGCGTGTCAGCAAGCAGAAGGTTGACTGACAATTCAGCAGCGTCTCCACGGGCCTCATTAGATCCCCAGATTCCTTCTGTGTGTTTGTGTGTGTGTGTGTGTGTGTGTGTGTGCGTGCGTGTGCGTGTGTGTGTGTGATGCTCTGTGTGTCTATTTGTATTCAGTTAAAAGCAACATATAGTGTGCAGCTTCTATAAATTTTAGTAATGGGGGGTTATCTTGTGCACAGAAATACACATTGTTGCGCTTGCATGTGTGCGCGCAGGTGAATACTTGGCCTGGGGGCAACACATCAGTGTCTTTTTAGGGGGTCCGCAGTATGCATGGACCATAACAAGCGCATTATTCAAATGTTTTCATCACCCGCTTCTATAGTGCAACCCCTTCGACTGAAGCTCACCCACAGCCTTATGTTCATATGTTCCAGAATGTAAGAAAATGCATATATGTTTTTTTCCTTTTTCTTTAAAGTACATCACGTGTCAGAAATTAAATTCACTACTCATGTCCCTGCAGGTGTAATTACATTTATTCCGTGCTCATGCACCGTGCTCTCATAAATGATTGACAAAATCAAAATCAAGCATTGAAACGAGTCGACACAGAAAAATAAGAACATGTTGCAGTAGCTGCTCAACAGGAATATATCTTCAATAATGACACCTCTCTGTCTCTCTCTCTCTCTCACACACACACACACACAGACACACACACACACACACACACACACACACACATGCACATGCACACACATTCAAGCACCGAGCTACTAAGCTCCACTGCTGTAAGGAGACTGTTGTTCTCTGTCAACTGTAACAGTACAGTGAGAAATAATCCAGGTTGTCTGTAATGTTTTATTCCTGTGAAAGAACATCTCACCACATGAACTCGCTGCTTTTGTTCAAATGATACGTTCAAACATATTAAACGTGTCATTTCTAAGACTGGGACGTCTTAGAAGTAAGTCCACATTTCCCATGTTGCATATTCTCAAAATACATTTTTAGTTCTATCTGAAATGTGTACTTTTGCTCAGATTCACAATGTGCACATTTCCTCTTCTCAAAGTGACTTTCTGTACTGAAAAAGTCATAAAGTCTTTGATTTAGACCTTAAATTCAGCGGGAAAGTAATTTGTTTTCATTTGCAGTTCTGTGAAAAAGTGTTGCCACTTACATATTTTTATCCTGCTTTTGCTTTGTTGTCAGACTTAACTGTCTCAGATGTTTAAATTAGCTTTAATATTGGATCAAAATAAGCAGATTAAAAATAAGGAGCAGTTTTCAAATTGTGGTTTCATTCATTAAGGTGAAACAAGCTGTTCAAACCAACCCTATGCGAAAGACTAATCCCCCCTAAACCTAGCAAGTACAACAGACATCAAGGGATGAAATCTTTTAAATCAGCCAAGTCGGAAGGATTTAGGTATTAATATCACTGGATCCAGACTTTGACTAGGCCACTCCAAAACTTTATTTTGTTTTGCCTTTTGAGTTATTCAGAGGTGGACATGCTGTGCTTTAGATGTTTGTCCTGCTGCAGAACCAAAGTGTGATTGGACTGAAGGCTCTGTGTAGATCAGCAGGTGGCTGGACTTTCTCCTATAGGATCTCCTGCAAGATATCAAAATTCCTGATCCCATCAGTTATGGTGAGTTATCCTGGTACTGAGGAAGCAAAAGTAGCCCCAAACCCTGATACTTCCATTTCTATGTTTGACTCTCAGTTTGATGGCGAGTTGCTTAAATGCTTTCCTCGTTTTAAATTAGAACAGGACAAACACCTTCCAAAAAAGTTCCAGTTTTCTCTCTATAGAACATTTTGTCATCAAGTTTTCTTTTTGTAGATACTAGACTGAGCTTTGTGGTCTTTGGTCAGTAGTGGTTTTGGCCTTCAGCTCTCCCACAGAGGCCATTTTTTCCAGGCTCCTTTGTTTGCTTTATCCAGTACACTGATCTTAACTTCAGCAAGAGAGCTTCGGACGTTGTTCTTGTGTTGCAACCTCCTGGTTGATTGGTCGATGTGCTCCTGGGGTCATTTTGGTGGACCGGTCATTTTTAGTAACACAAATGCATGTCATCTCCAATTGTGTAATATAAACTCTTGGTTTACTGACATCCCAAAGTCTTAGAAATGTATTTGGAGCAATTACCAGACTGGTCAGATGTCAGTGACTTTGTTTTTCTACTGTGTTTGAAAAGTTCAAATTTGTTTTTGGTGCTACATTACAATATTTTAATGATCTGAAACACTCAAGTGTGGACAAGAGCAAAAAACAGAAGGAATTTGTGTGCAGACCTTTTGTTTACGTTGGGAATACACTCAGCCAGTCTTCTAGAGTACATAGTTGATCTGTGTTAGCATAAAGCCCCTCACACTGATTTGCTCATCAAATCAGCCAAATCTGGCCTCTTCCCCAAAACTCACACAGTTTGTGGGGGGGGGGGATTTATTTGATAAAATACCTTCCTTACTTTTCTTTTCATATCTGCCTCCACATCCCAACAATCCGCTGTAAGACAGCCATGTTAGGAGGGAGGCAGCATGTAACAGTGAGCTGACGAGGGGTCAGGAGGGAGATGCGAACAGCCACAATCTTAGCCTGGGGGCAGATCGACTGGTGGCCAGAAAATTTATTCAGAGGGTGCTGTCCCTGCATCTGCCTTACTTTGAAGTTGCTCTCACAACTCTGGCATGTCGTACGTGACTGTGTGTGGATTTTTTTTTTTTTCTCACTTAAAAAAAAGAAAGTGTGAAAAAAGCAGAGATGGAGCCGTGTTTGTGCCAGCACACATGTATGTGTTTTTCTTTTTTGTTCTTTACTATGTGAAATGTGTTCCTATCACAGACTGCTTGTATGTATGTGTGTGTGTGTGTGTGTGTGCATGTGTGCGTGTGTGTGTGCCACTGTTTGGTAGATGCTAAGAGTGTAAGACAGAATGTGGCAGAGAGAGAAGGAGAGAGAGAGAGAGAGAGAGAGAGAGAGAGAGAGAGAGAGAGAGAAAGAGGCCATGTGCCAATCCATGTGCGCCTTTGAGAATTCAAGGTCATCCTTTCATGTTTTGCCAACAGTCGGTCAATCAGTTTCCAATCAAAGTGGTGCTTAATTCAGCACTAATTCCCATCTTCTCCCCTCACTGTTTCAGTGGGGTTGAAGAGATTCCCCCGTCTTCCCTCAGATCTGCGGCGGTCTGTCCAGCTTGTTCTGCCTGGCCAAACCCGGCCCGTCAAATTGCCTAATAGCACACAAGAAACGTCCTGGTGTTGGACTTAAATTTCTGCTCAAGATATTTAGATCTCACTTCAAGCAAGTCGCGGTCATGTTCTTTTATTTAACCGGCAGGCGAAGTTAAAGATGCAATTCAACAGAATATGTTTTCTTTCACCAATGAACACTGATAATACAAAAACAGATTGATTAGGAAGTATCCACTGCCATTTATAGGATTTGACACAATTCAAAGTAAAAAAAAAAATAAACCTGTTCTCCTTGTAATGGTTTGATGACATTACAAGAGGCAGATTATAGGTTTGTTTGCTTATTAATAATGTCTGGCTAAAATAGAAGGTAATGCAGCAGCTGTGGAAGCAATATTGAGACTTGAAATCATCTTAATGAAAAACATCAATTTCCAAATTTCTCCCTAATTCACATGATTTAAATCAAAATTTAAGGGAGTTTTTTTCCTCCCTACCTCTCTCTCTCTCTCTCTCTCTCTCCTTCTCTTTCTCTCTCTCTCTCTCTCTTTCTATCTCTCGCTCAAAATATTTATAACCTAGCAAAAAATATAAGGGTACAAAATGGTTTGTTTACTAGAAAAAACATCCGGGTGTGAAAAGGCAGTTCACACCGGCCGAAGGGGCAAACTGACCTGCAGTCCTTTCCTGAGGACATAAATGTGTTTATTTCCATGTATTGTCCACCATGTTGTCATTCATGTCCCCCCAAATTCTTTAGTTTGTTTGATTGTGAACATTGTGAACAGTTCGAGTAATCCTAGGTTACTTTACAAGTTAAATATAGTAACCTCTCTTTTTTATTTAAATTAATTAAGAAAGTAAATTCAACATCGAGGGGGAATTATTCAGGCAGAACACCACCGGTCAACGGTTTATTTATCCAAGACAGGGTTTGTGCCGCAGGTATCTGCCACCGTTTCATATCCACTGCAGCAGCAGCAGCAACGGATTTGTAGCACATAAAACTTTAAATTTGTTTATTCAGTCGAAGGGCAGCAGCCATTTTCTGAACTTACACAACGCCTTTTGCATCAACACCACACCATATTAGCTCACCTCCTCAGTCATCACACTAAGTCTTGGTGGGAGTGCCTCATGCAATCATGGATCTCACAAAAATAACCTCATATCCGTTTTAATCCACTGAAAGGTCCCCTTTCCAGGCTGGTATGGGCGTATATGGCATTTTAGGCTGCACGAGGATATGATTAGATGACAGTTTTTACTGCCTAAAGGGTGTAGCTGAAACACTAAACTGTGCAGGGAAGGGAAAATAAAAGGCCGTGATGCAAAGTTTTATCCTTGCCCTTCTCCTCGGCGGTGGTGTTTTGTTTCATTTGCAGTGTCTCTCTCCAAGTTTCACCAGAAAAGAAACGCGCTCGACAAAAGAAAAGAAAAAAAACAAAACAAAACAAAAACTATGGAACATTTCTGAATGATCACATTATGGGATTATGACATTGCTGAGTCTCCTTTTGGAAAGATGACGAAGTAATGAGTGAATGATGATAATGAGGCTTCATAAAAGCAATAGCAATCAATACTCTTCATAGGACGGGTGCAACAGCGTCATAACAAGAAAGAGAAGAAAGAGAAAGAAAAAAACACATTAAGCCCAAGTTCTCTAGTGGGGATTTACATGGCTCCTAAGAAGTGCTCACTCACACCTCTTGTCTGAAATACACGTTCGTGTTTCTCTGTGTTGTGGAGGATGCTTTTAAGCAGCATTATTTCCGAGAACTTCAAAGCCTGCCAAAAGCACTCTCCTTTTGGAGTGTGCAGCAGCTTGAAAATGTACTTATATTTTCCAAATGGACAGGAAGAGGCCCTCACTGGTATTGAGGTGATGCTAATGCAGAGTGGCGCTGGTTTTTTTTTCTTTATTTTTTGCACAGGGTTTTTTTTTTTTTTTTTTTTTTTTTTTTTGAGAGAGCAACTAAGTTTACAGCTCAGAAATACAGCCTGCGTTAAAAAGTAATAGTCTTTTACAGCCTCAATTTTATTTTCTCTTTAATTTCCCATCATTTTAAACACTGGAAGGGAAATGCAATTTTCATTTTCCTGTGTCCGTATGGAAATCTGGCTTTTATAGTTAAAGGGGAAAAAAACAATCGGAGCCAACAATGCCAACAGGTCCTCGCGGACACTGTTAACTGTGTTCAGCCAAACAATGTAAACTAGCGTAATTATCCAGGAGACCTGAGTCAGACTCTTTCCACACGCTGCATCCAGGTTTTCCAGTATTCCCTGGATTTTATTGATCCAGCTTTTGCCCCAGCGAGGTCCGAATTTTCAGCTGTCTGTGTTTTCTCAGCTGAAGAAGAACATAGTTCCTCCTCAGAGGACTAGAGATTAATTCCTGCAATATAAACCCTTCCCAAGTCAGAGGGTGTTGAAATGTTTTCTCTCTCTCTCTCTCTCTCAATTTTTTTTTTATTTTTTTATACGTCCGGCGTTTACTTTATGAGTGTTACGTAAATGAAATAGTTTGCATTTATGTGCGAGCCATACGTTTTGGAGAGGCATGCATGGCAGCAGACAGCTGGAAGTAACTTGAGCCCATCGGTCACTTATCAGCACTGGCATCCATGCCATTTCCCATAGCCATCTTCAAGCCCGAAGAATCCAGCCTTTGTGTTCGTCTCTGTGGGCCCTGTGTTAACTCAGCAGCCCCGCGCTGATTGTTGCAGAGATATTAAAGAAAATGGTTGATTTGTCTTTGTCCATTTAAACCC
Source organism: Poecilia formosa (assembly GCF_000485575.1). NCBI lineage: Eukaryota > Metazoa > Chordata > Actinopteri > Cyprinodontiformes > Poeciliidae > Poecilia > Poecilia formosa. The sequence goes on along the minus strand of NW_006799944.1, from coordinate 3,844,123 downwards.
CATCTTGTGACATCCAAGCTTTGTGGGGGTATGAGTGTGTTTGTGTGTGTACGCTGGTTGAAGATGGAGGGGTGGGGGTGGGGGGGGGGTTCTAGTTGATGCAGATATGAGCTGGGGGGCGGGGGGTGGGGGGGAGAAGAGCGGGGGGCAGCTGCACCTGCCCTGTATGTCAACATCGCGGCGGCCCGGAGGAGACACTCAAGAAGAGAGGTGGCTTTAACGCAGCTGACCTCGCTGGAGCTGTTTAATTTTTCAATGTAACAATGGCAAATCTGCAGGATCCCTGTAGGACCGGAGGCCCGCGCTGTGTGGCCTTGAGATTATCTACGGGCTGAGCCCTCCTCGTTCGAGCTTATTGAACTTCCTCACATCCCCTTGTTTTCGTGGCTCTGAACTTTCCAGGACGCTTTCTGAAAGTCTGTTTTACGCATAGAGACAGGATCCCCCAAGGGGCTGTTAGGAGGTTACAGGGGGGTGGTGAGGGGGTCAGGGAGAAACTGTCAGTCTATTTCCTTTCTCCGGCCTTGGGAAACTGCACCACAAGTCTTTTTTGCATATTTTTAGTGTTCTTGCTGGTTTTTGTCTTTTGAGTATCCACAGGAGGAGACGAACCTATTCCCAGTCCGCAAGAGCAGCTTAGTTTTTCTCATGGATAGCTTATTATTAGTGTTGACGTTTTAAAACGCCTTCTTTACAACCTATAGACGATGGCGTCCAGGAAGGAATGCACAGAGCCTGGAAAGCTTCATATATCTGCGCTGGACTCATGACATTGATTGCTATTGGCTGGGTCGGTATATTACTTTGCCTTGCATAAGTATTCATCTCACTTAAATTTGTCATGTTTTTATAGATTACAAACTTAAACTCCAAATGTAATTTTTTTTTCTCTTTTTTAACAGAAAAATCTGAAAAGTGTGGAATGCATTTTTCTTCGAGCACCTAACTTCAACCTTTCAACTGTCACCCTCAGGATGCCTACATGTAAGTCAATGGGTTCTTGAAGAGTCATCATGACAGTCAAGGGGTTTGATGCCCCTAAATGAAATACAGTCCAACCACTTTCCTTCAGAAGTGATGTAATTACTACATCTCTGCCTAATTTAATCCAGACAATCATTTAAAAACTCATCACTAACCTTGCTTTTCTATCTTCTATTCCCTGCTTTATTCTGTATTTGATTTTTATTGTTTCCTCTTTTTTTGTGTGTGAAACTGTGACGCATGTTAGTCTGCTTTTGTTGTTTGTAAATGCGCAGTGCGCTGTAATTAACTTAGAAATTGACAGAACATTGGTGAATAAAAAAAACATTGCAAATGTTAGACGATTCTACAAAGAATCGTCTAGAATTGGGGCGGAGTCTTACTTGTTCATTCACTGCAGGTTCGAGCTTTCCATTAAATATTACCAGCTAATTCACTGAAAGGTTTGCAATAATCCGGGACTGAAGGTATCGAAAACGCCACTTTCGAGCCTTTTCAGCGTAGCTCACTCGTTCACAATGAGTCAAAATGGCGTAAGAGCGGTTGTGTCATTCAAACAAAGCGCACAGTCCGGCTTGTTTTCTCTGTCAGAGTTTGCTGCAAGGTCACGGCAGGTGTCGAGAGATCACATTAAGCTGAGCGAGACAGCCATCATAAACCTGCTGGGCGGTCACGCTCGTTTACATTCAGACGGCATTTGCTGAGAATCAGCCAAGCAGCCCAGATAATGTTGCTCTCAGACACGTCTTACCTGCCGCGCCGCATTTCTTCCCGGTGTCACCTCCGAGCACATCGACTCCTCTCCCCTCCTGCGGTGCGAGTTGGCTGCCACTCATGTGTTACTATTAAAATAGCTCCAGTGTGTTGCTTGAATCACCTCAGTTTAGGTAAACAGTGATAAATGTTGATCTGGGGAGTTTACTTCATCTGCAAACTTTGCTCTCGTGTCCAAGGAGTCTGCTTTGTAACTCAGCCTGTGGATATAACACGGCGTGCGCTGATGCATTGTGTCAGATGAGGAGGGAGAACTTTATTTTGACAAAAGACAACGAGCACCGTTTTTTTTTTTTTTTTTGGAGCTGCTACACTTAGAGCACCTTATAAGCATGTGACACTAATCCTTACTTTTGTTGCTCCTTTCTAATTTCACAATACAATTATTGCTAAGTGAACGGGAAAGTGCATGCCAACAAAAATACGTCCTCGCTGTTTTGATTTGGCCCACCTCTCTGCAGCTGCTCTGAGCGCCGTGGAAAACAAACAGTGCAATGCAGCTGGGCTCCTCCAGAAAGCGAATGGGGAATTTTAATCCCGTTTTTCTCTCTCTCTCTCTTTTTCTTTCTCTCTCTCTGTCTCTCCTTTAGCACCAGTCAGATTTATTTGGTCATTAAGAAAGGAAAAGCACCCCGCCATCTGAGAGGGATTGGGAAGTGAGAGTGCGAATTATGCCAGAACCCCTGTTGCATACTTAGGAACACAACAGGCCAGGAAATGAATCCCCGATAGGTCAAAGTGCTCAAAACACAGAGGAGGCCAATTAGCTGGGACGGTCACACACTACCGAGATACCTGCGCAGCTCGGATCCGTCTGTCACACTTTAATGCCGAGCACTTAGAACTTGCTAATAGCGCTGCAGTGCAGGCATTAAACAGTGATCAAATTCACAGTAACACTTTTATTGCCTTGAGGCGCATAAGCATTTGCAGCCATGGGCCAACTTACGCATGTCTTTCATCCAGTCCCGCAGCGTGCTCTGAAAACAAACTATCCAGAGATCCTCAAACCATTTCCAGCTGTCACATCCCTGCGCCGGCCTAACTCCTAACCCGATCTGACAGGGCAAGGCAAGGTGAGGGTCGGGCCTCGAGGAAGATTCATAACATGTAACCTAAACTTGAAGCATTATTTTCATAATTGCCTGTGGTTGAAAAATGAAGATCCCAGTGTGCTGCGTCTTTTGTCTCTCTTGTTACCTTTAACACTTTCTCATCTTACAATGGACTCTATAGGTCTTTATTCCAGCAATAATAGGGCTATGAATACTGCAATGCTACAATTCCGTGAAGACGGACTACTACGACTACTAATTGTCCTTGAACTATCCACTCAAGTACTTTTAGAGTATTTCTGTTGCACATTTGCAACTTCTTTTGGTGTAAACCCGGAACAGTATCTGTGCATCGTTGGTTCTCCCTAGTAAAGGAACATAAAGTGGCAGAGCCGTTTTACTGTTTTGCTCATTTAACCCCCGGAAAGAGCTTTTGAGTCAGGCGAGGCAGGATATTTAGTGACACAGTCCGCCTGGCAAACAGGCCCCAGTTGGCGATGGGTCGAGATAATGCATATCAGTGACATTAGCGTATTATCTGCTGCAAACCTGTTTTATTTCAGTGCTTGCTTACACTTAGGTAATAAAACTACTTGTGTGTTTTTTTGTTGTTTTTTTTGTGGACAAAACCTCTTGTTAAATTAGGTGCTTTCAAAATGCAAGCATCACGCTGGAGAGACTTCCTGGCAGGATGCCCTGAAGGCAAACCTCTCTGATGTGCAACATGTCCTCTCAGAGTGCTCCTGTTGTCAAAGGTAATGCCCAAAAAACAAATTCTGCGGGTGAATATGCACAGTAAGCTGGCAAGGGACAAGGGCTTTTGACACTGAAAGCTTCCTGGTTTGTGTTTGCAGGAAAAGCTGAGGAAAACATCTAGACTTTATTAATAACAAAAGAAATGTTTTTTGTTTTTTTGTTTTTTTTGTGACTGTAACTTAATATTTAGTCCCCATTTTTCATATGTGTTGTTCAAACAATTACCAACGCACAAGACAAGAGACTTTGGCCTCAGTTGTACTTCATCCGGATATCAGCTGGCTGAGCAAGAAACTCTGTAATATTGACCTTTAAGAAATAACTAACTAAAAACTAACTAACTTTGTAACTTACTTGTTTACTCGCAGACTTCATGGCTTGCTGAAAAACTTCATTTTTTACTTTATGACTATTACTCATGTATTGTATTTCTTACCAATTAAGCTGGTAACTGAATTTCTAAATTGCAGGCTTGTATACTGTCTCACTTACAAATTTACTTTTTCTTCACCTGCAAAGTTAAAAACAAACTAACTTACAAGCCTATGAATATACTAACTTTCTGACTTACTCTATTTTCTGGTTAGCTGCTTAGTCTTCCACATATTTATTTCATAAGCTAATTTTCTCATTTGTTCATTAATTCATTCACTTAACTACTTGCTAAGCTTTCATTTTTAATCTTTACTACTAGCTTACTAAGACATCAACAACCCAACTAACTTTCATGCTTCTTTGATTCCTTGATTTTCTAGGAACTTGCCTTCTTATTCACTTAGTGAGTTTCTTGATGACTTGTATGTATACTTGTACTTTATCTCTTTCTTTCTTATTTGCTTCTTTTCTAACCAATCCGAATTACTAACAAAACCACTAACTTACATACTTTTTCACTTTTTATGTAACTATATAGAATAGCTAATCAACTGACAAAATAACTTACTAGCTAATATATTTAGAGAGTCACTAGCAAAATGACTGACATATCTTTGAACAACGTGCTCCCTTACTGACCACCTTGGTTTCTTATATTCATTAACATAATTACAGCTTTAATTAACAAGTCAGTAAATCACAAACTTACATTTTTTTGACTAACAAACTTTCTGACTCACAAAGTTTATTTGCACTTTCATTTTCTGTTGTATACTAGCCTATTTCTCTCTAAGTAATTAACTAACTTGTTTCAAGCTTACTTTGTGCTAACCTACTTGATTACTTGGCCAACTAACTAACTAACTAACTAACTAACTAACTAACTAACTAACTAACTAACTAACTAACTAACTAACTAACTAACTAACACTATTTATTTCTGTGTCACCAAGACTCTTGCAACGGGGTGCTTTCTTCTGCTTTCTAAAATCCTAGTTGGGTGATGTGTCAAAGAGTTACACCACATTCTGGGAAGACTGCTACAGGGCTTACTGCTGGTTATAAATCTTGTATCTGTTGAGCGTCGGATAGAGGACAAAATTGCAAAGAATTGCAAAAGAATTAATAAAACGCTTTAAAATGCCTCCAGAACCTGAATTATTGTTACTTTGAAATAACAAAGGGCTGCGTAATGGATTCAAATCAATATTATGGGCCAATGAAATAAACATGTCTGATTGATGGTCTAGTTTGGTGCAAACATATATTTGATTCTTTTTGCAAATGCAAACAAAGATTTATCACACTTTTAAATGATGTCGTTCAAGCGCTTTCTCTAAAAAGCCAACTTAAGTTTCACTCTTGCATTTTCTGGAGCTGCAATTTCAATTGGCACTTTCGAGAATATGGTATACAAAAAAATAAATAAATAAATAAAAAAAAGTTACCTGATGTAAAATACATAAAATCAGACAATAAAGTACAAACATGACCAAGAGGAGCTTCATTGTTGCTGAGATGTACCAAAACTGCAATGCAAGACTCATCTGGATTTCTACTGAAAGCTCCGGTTTGGTCTATTAAACAGATAAATGTCTTTGATTGCCCAGGGAATACAGGAATCTACTCATCCTGTTCTTTCTGCACAATAAGACATGGGACAATTTAAACCTTCTACTAAAGCTCCTCAATAACCTTTCCGTGCCACATAAATAATACATTTTCAGATCCACCTGCGGTTAAAGCGCATTACAGTATGCGTGCGATTTCACCACTTCGGCTCTTAGATAAGATTTGCTTGCTTTCTGCAGGAAAGCATGCAGGCCATCCTGCAAAGATATTCAGAGAACGCAAATAAGGAGCGGAGCTCCAAACATGAACTGAGGAATGTCAGGATGTTTAGTACGAAACAGTCAGTTGGAGCTTTGTTCTCATTCATTTCCTGAAAATCTTGATAATGACTTGGACTTGTAATGAAAGGCAATGTGACAAGATGCTGTTTCAACTTTTTGATTTTTTTTTTCTTTAATTGGCACTTGTGCGTGTGCATATATGCGCAAATGTGCGTGTATGTGTGTGTATGTGTGTGTGTGTGTGTGCGTGTGTGTGTGTGTGTGTGTGTGTTTGTGCGTGTGTGTGTGTGTGTGAGTGTGAGTGAGTGAGTGTGTCATTCTTTATCAGACTTCACTATCCAACCTCTTACCTCCCCTTTTGGGCCTTTAGGAGCATCCTGTGACCTCTGACCTCTTGGACAATGGAGGCCAGGACGTTTCCCAGTGAGCGCTGATGGAGCCAACAACAGGAACATGAGGGGTGCTCCTGGGAAACAAACTGTTTATTGTGCAGCAGGATGGACAGCCTCCCCCCTCCTCCCCACCCCATTGCCCCAGTCACTTACTTTCTCACACAATCAGAGACACTAACCACACACCTCTCCACAGTAAAATCCTGTCAAACGACAGGTGGCAGCTCTAAAACCTGAACTCTGTTGCAGCAGGCGTGCTCAAATGTCTCATATTTTCTGAAGGAAGTAAGTGCATGTGTGAGGGCTTGTTTCTGGCTGTAACACAAGTACTTGCAGAAAGATAACAAGGATATTCTGCTTTCACCTAACACCCACACTGACACTTTTTTGCATCATTTAGCTTTAAGTTGTACTCTTTCTATCGATGCGTACATGCCGTCCCAGCTATCACACGCTTTTTCCTTTTTTCTTTTTTTTTCTTTTTTAAAAAATTTGTTTGGAGTAAATCACGAGCTGAAATTTAGTAAAAACCTTAAATTTAAAAAAAAAAAAAAAAAATAGAAAAGAAAAGAGTCTTTACCCAGTCATTTGTTGGTGCTGCCACTGCCTGTCTGCTTCAGAGGAAATCCCTCCTTTGTCTCCCAAGGAAGCTCGGCAAACTAGGAAAACCTGAATTTATCATCAGAGCACAAACAGCTGGAAAACATTTGATTAGGGAGAGTCACCGCAAAATGTATTAGTCAACATTTCACACTAGTTATTACCTACGCTCTGGAGACGGCTCGGTGCAAGAACAGCACAGTAAAACAGTTTCCAGAGCTGTCAATCACCTTGCCAGAAGTGTGGTGCAACCCAGAGACACAGAGGGCCCCAGGGATTTCTCTATAAGTGCTTAACCCCAGAAGGATTACTGCTGCTTTCTGACTCTATGTGTGGTTATGCCTGTGCTCCACATGATGTGCATCTGATGAGGGTGGATCTGATGGGACTGGAGCAAGGGGGGCTGGATCTGATTTCAGACTGTTTTTATTTATTTATTTATTTATTTATTTCGCTTTCATGAAATAAAATAATCAATCATTAATAAAAGAACATGTAATTAAGAGAAGGAATCCATAACCGAGACTCACTGACTCTCAAGAGTGTGACAGGAAAACGACGTTCTTATGGAAAAAGCAAGTACATTAGTTACACTCAACAGTTTATGTACAAGGACACAACTACACAGCTTTTACCAAAACTTTTTGACTCAAGATTTTAAAATAATATGTATTCAGTTAATAAAAAAAAATGCATGTTTAAAAAAAAAAGATTATTAAACAAAATACTGGTTCTTCTATCCATCAAATAAATTAAAATAGCAGAATATGAGAATATCATGACACATAGCAATCTACGGCTTCTTGATACTCTGGGATTCAAATATGAAGTGTCTGTTTCTCTTAGCCGCTCTCGTAAGAAAATATCTACTCTAGAAGAGAGCCACTAACCAAACTCGTAAATATCTTCAGACAATAATTTGAAGTTTAAATCAACCGGAGCAGCGAGAAACTAGGCTGGACAACATGGAGCCATGCATGGGCAGTAAGGAGGAGAACAGTAAGGGGAGTAAAAAACATAAATAAATAAAAATGAAACAAAGCAGGCTCACAGTTAGAGAATTGCAGAAAAACACATTATGTTATAATTTTAATTTCGTTTTTTTATTATTATTATTATTATTATTATCTTGTTGCACACAAACTCAGAAGTCAGATTGGATGGAGAGAGTCTGTAAAACAAATTTGCTTAAGTCTTGACAAAAATTCTGAACCGGTTTTATCTCTGAACTTTGGGCCATTCTAACATCAACGTGGTTAGATTCAAATTGTCCCACTTCAGCTACGGCGCATATTTAACTCCTTGCTAATTTAACTTCCTGCATTACATGAAATGTATAAATGATGTTTGTTTTTGCCTCCAAACAGATTGTTAACTTTCTCGGCATGACCCTGTCCCCACCGTGTTTCATAGTAGGTGTATTGTGTTTAGACCAATGTGTATTTTCCCACCCGGCATAGAATTTGCATATACATCATATTTTTTGCATTTTGTAAAACATTCAGCAAAACAAAAAAAACCACACTTCTTTGTATCATCCAAAAGATTTCAAGAAAGTCTATTCAGCTGTGTTTTTTAAGTGACAAATTGTGAAAAGATCTATCTATCTATCTATCTATCTATCTATCTATCTATCTATCTATCTATC
>NW_006799944.1:3810119-3835676 GCF_000485575.1 Poecilia formosa | reverse complement strand
TATCTATCTATCTATCTATCTATCTATCTATCTAGCAAGCTAAGATGTTGCAAAATGTTGCTTAAAGGCTTGTCTTAGTGTGAGAACCTTTTCTTGTAATTAAAACTAAATCCCTTGCATGCTTGTTAAAACCGTTTAATAAGCACATCCTTGAATCTATAAATGTTTATATGATTACATCACACTGGCCCCGCAAGCCAAAAAAAACTATAACAAAATAAGAAAAGCTCTCACTCGTGTGCTGACTTGTCTCAATGCCTTAGAGAAAGCCATAGACGTATGGAAAAACTCACTAGTATTTGCTTTTAATATTTGATTTGACTTTTAAACTTATACCTGCAACGAAAGCTACAAAAGTAAAGATAAACACTTGAGGGGGAAAAAAACACAAAACAAAACAAAGAAAAACTCAGAAACTTTCCAGGTCAGAGGCCACCTTAACACTGACAAGCAAAATCAAATCACAGCTAAGGAAATGAGCCATGAACTTCTGATTGCTCCATACATAATGACCCTTTTTTCCAGTTGCTCAGCTCAAGAATTATTTGATTGTGCAGAGTGCTGACTTCACTGCAAACATGAGCACTGCTTGCACATATTGCCTGTGTGTATAATCAAATCAAGACCACTGATACAAGGAGTGAACAAATATCTCTTAGTACGCAGGAACAATGGATCTTTGTTCCATAAGAGAGCCCTCAGAAAGCTAATAGACTGACCGAAGGTAGGACACCTCGGGGGGACTGTGAGCCCAGGCTTGTGCACTGCCATTAATTGGTAGTGCTTTTATTGGATAATTTAGACATTAGCAGGAGCCATTTAAGTTAATTTTGAAAATGACAGCAAGCATATGTGCTTTGTCATGGCAACCGTGGGAACAAAAAAAAAAAAAAAAAGAAGTGCTATTGAAGGGAATGTGCAGAGGCACAGATGCAGCGTTAGTATGATTTCCACAGTGAGTGGAACGTTTACAGTTGAACTTTCATGTGATCAAAAAAAGATAGATCACGGGAGTCTGCTGAGTCTGTGCTTCCAGATAACACTACATCACTATAATCCTCAGAAAACATATAACCTCACACAGTCGCTCTTTCTGACACATTTAAACCTCGGATAATGCGAGATTTTTGCGACTAAAACTAAAAACAACCATAGGCACCGGTGGGAAATCCCCTTCTATTTCAGCGATGTTTTAATCATAAAGACACAAACATTACTACACATTTCCTCGAAATGTTACAAGCCAGCATTTTAATCTCCGTTGCAGAGGTCCCTGCTGTTTTCTGGCAGCTACAAGCCCCGCTGGTTTAAAACAAGCAATGGAAAGCAAAGAGTCATAATTTGGGACTGCAGAAGGAGCTACAGTAGGGCGACCCTGGGAGGCTTTGTGAACTGAGGCTTAAAGACAACAACGCGTGGGCTTGACTTTGTCTGAAAACCGCATGCTGATAAATGGCCTCTCCAAGTAGACAAACTGAGAACACAAGGCCCCTGCTGCACAAGACCCAAACTGCTACCTCTGCTGCTCACTGAATCTGATTACTGGCAGGCCCCGAGGACAGGCAGGTCATTGAGAGCACCGAGATGAGCAAACAATAAGATATTATCTGAAGGAATCTTCAGTTTTCCAAAGGAAAATGGTCCCTCTCAGTGTCACATTGACGATAGGATCGTCAACCTGACACTGAATCAGCCATTTAAGAAGAATGAACACTACGTCCCATTCATGCACACTCTCTAAAATAATGAGAGGTCTTTTTTCACCCTTGTTTAAGACATATAAAGGGGAGCTCATGCGGTTCTGCGAGACAAGGCCGTGCAGAAACCGGAGCATGCAGCTGACTCAGATGAATATGCCTTTACAGTGATTGGGTGTTGAATGAACAATTCCAAAGACCCCCCCCCCTTTTTTTTTTCTTTATATACATGAAAATAATATACCCGTTTGACTTTCATTGCTTCTGATCCATTGTTATGCACATCCCCACTTATAAAAAAACAAAAAAACAGATTATCTGAAAACAAACAGTTTTCCACTAATGAGACAAGGAGTTTCAGTTTAAAAAATAAAATAAAAATAAACTTTGCAAAAATATCGTTAAGTGAAAGGTTCACGATACTTCGAGCTTGTTGAGTGATTGCTGTACTTTTGTTCTTTTCAAATAGTGACATCTTGTGGACACCTGGAGTCACCGAATACATTATGTCTTATGCAAACGAAAACCTCTCCTATGAAAAGAAATGTCTGAAAGAACTGCAAAAATTACTTTTAAATCAGACATGTGCTTACATTAAACAATACGAGAGCCACACAGTTTTAAAAGTTTAAATTATGTAGTAATAAATATTATTACTGAAGCCTTGATTTTTCTTCTTTTTTTTACCAAAAAGAAAAAGAAATTGTTTTGAATCTTGTTTAGCTATTGTCATGAAACATTTATTAAACCAATTAATCAGTTCTAGACTACTATATACCTGAGAAAAAGTTCAGCTGTCCCAGCAAAGTTTTCCTTACATTTCCTAACAATATTTCCTTTTTTAACCCCCACACATAAATTATTGAGATCAAATAACAAATTTTAATATTGAGCAAATTAGATAACCTGACTAAATAAAAAGTCTGTTTTATTTTATTTTATTTTTTTTTAAATTATTCTTTTCAGATGTGACCTTCAAACATCTTACAGCTGAAAATGAGGAGTGGTGTAAAAATTTGAACATTTTGCAAAACTGAAGAAAAGACAACACAGACACTGATCAGGCAAGCTTTCAAGAAACAAGCAGATACACTGAAGGAACAGTCATTTCCAAGGTGAACTTGTTGTGGTTTACATGTCACAGCAATCTGACAATCTGTTTCTCTTTACCTGGTCTTCAGAGTAGGGCTTAGAGAAAGAAGCCTTTTTTACCAGAGGAAAAACAAAAAACATGTATTACTAGAATCGCCTAAAAACTTGTGAACGAATATGTTATGGTCTGCCATACTGGACCAACCTGAACTGGAACTTTAGGGCCATAATCACGAACCTTTGTCAAGGTGGGTGAAGTTACAAGCGGTTCCAAATGCCTATCACTTTTAGTCACTTTTTTAGAATAACTTGAGCACAGGACAGTAAGATTTTGAATTGGCGTATGCTTAATTCAAAATTAAATATTGCAGAATATTTGTGGGTTTTTTTTTATTTATTTTTTATTTTTATTTTATTTTACTGCTCTGAACCCTTGTTACATAGGTCTCGCGATAGCAACTGTTCGCTTAGCACGAAGAGGAGTCAGACACACACTGCTAAAATATCTCCGGATGTTTTGTTGCTGTCTGAAGTAAGAGCGACAAAAAAGACACAAGGTTTATCGCACTAGTTGTGCTCCTGCCCAAACGCCCATACCTCCCGCATCTCAGATGTGATTTCTTGACTGAAGGCAGAGCTGAATTTATCGGTACGCGGCCGCAGAATCCTAATTGTATGTCTGAGGTGCTAACTGTTAGCTGACAGGCTACCTAGCATAGCCAGCCACTGGAGCAATGGCGTTGAAAAGAATTCAGAAGGTGAGTGTATTTTTTTTTTGCTTTCATAACAGGCCAAACATTGTCGTGGATGTTTCTCTTTTAAAATGGCTCGCTGTTTAAAGATGGTATCTTGGTGTTACATTTCTACGGTTAAATTTTGCCTCAATTCTGTGTTTCTTTGGGCTGTTTTTCAAAAATAATTCAAAGACAAAGGCGAGTTGACCACCACTGGCCCAGTTGGTGCATTGCTACAGTGATGTTGGCACACAATAATCCGTGAACCGCTTTTTAAATATTGTTGCTTGTTTGGCTGAAATGTTTTCTATTTAAAAAAAAAAACAAAAAAACTTTGCAATGTGTCCTGTCCTTCTGTTGGGATAAAAGTAGTTCAGAAGTCAGTTCACAGATTAACGTTTGGCTAGCTTTTATCGGTACGTTTATGAAGTGGGGACGTTGGATTGACTGGTTGCCATGGCAAAGATTTCCGGATAATTTCCCAGCTTTTCAGTGGTCAGAATCCTTTTAGTTTCTCTCTAACGCTGTAGCGGATGATGTATTTACTCGCTGAATGACAGCTGCACGGTGGTTGCCAAATTTGAACCCTACAGTCAGTGTTGCCATATATGGAATGGCAAATGGGCCACTGGAGCAGGCTATGGTGTGTATTTATATAATAGGCTTCCTTTCAAGTGACGTTAAATAACAGGATTGATTTCTATTTAAGAGTCTAGTGTTTTGCTGTCTGTGTTGATTGTGTTAATATGTTTATTTGTTGTTGGGTTGGATTTGTGGTTAATAGCAGAGAAGGTGAATAGTTTTATTTTGCTACAAGTAGATCACTTTTTTTTAAATCATTTTTTAATGTAAAACGTTTCTGATTAAGTTTTGTGCTACTTATATTTTAGACACGTTGGATAATTTGAATTACTTACAAACAACACTTTTAGCTGTAAAACTTATTGCCATGTTTCATAAGAAATATGTTGCATAAGTCGGACTTTTATATCAAAACAAAAAAAATGGGGTTTGCCTTTAAAAAAGAAAAAAACAATTGGAATAAGTATTAGGGAATTGACTTGTAATAACCTTAGCCAGTAGGTCACATTTTTTTTACTGTTAAATATATTAATGTGCTTATTAACAAATTCCTTCCAGGTTTTGCAGTTAAGATTAAAAAAAAAACCTACAGTTTTAAACTGCATTACGAAACAAACTTGAACAACTCTAAAACTTAGTTTGGTCTTTGCCAGCTGCAACTTCTTTTGCCACGTATGCTCCAGAGAAGTTGTGACTAATGTCACTTAGTCATACAACTTAAAAAATACTTTAGTTTGAACTTTGAGTCATGGAGATAAGTTGGAGATTCCTGAAAGTTTGCACTCATAGTAAAAACTGTCCCTATGTAGTGTGAGCTTAAAATGTGGACTGGTTTAAAATAAACAGAAAGTACTGTTGTTGTTTTTTTGTACATTTATGTTACGGTAATAATAGTTGAATCATTAGCTATAAAAGATTGTTTAATAAAACTGCAAGTTTGTTTGTTAAGCCTTTATAAAAATGCATTTAAATGGTTTCACACATTCAAAGCTAAACATATGTGTGACTGTTTTTCTTCAAGGAACTGTCCGACCTGCAGAGGGACCCTCCTGCCCAGTGTTCTGCTGGACCAGTCGGTGATGACTGTAAGTATTGTGTTATGGACGTATGGCTGAATGTAATAATAATACTAATACCAGGACACCCTGGCTAAAATTATTTTGTCTTGTCGTACAAAATAAATATTTTCTGTTGTGTATTTTGAATTTTATATCAGTATATCAAATTTATATAATTGTTTTTTTTTCTAAATAGTGTTTCATTGGCAGGCAACAATAATGGGTCCAGTAAGTACATCTGTTTCCAACTTTCAGCTAAAATATGAAGCGATTTTATTTAAATGTATTGTAACTTTGTTTCTGTTTCTATGCCACCAGAGTGACAGCCCATACCAGAGTGGAGTGTTTTTCCTCACCATTCACTTTCCAACAGATTATCCCTTCAAACCACCAAAAGTAAGAGTTGTCTTACACTTTAGTAGTTTTCCAGTTTGGCACGATTAACTCATTAATACTAGTAGAATGCAGATGGTTTTTGACTACTTTTATGTTATTTCATGTTTTGCCACAGGTTGCATTCACAACAAAAATATACCACCCTAATATCAACAGCAATGGAAGTATTTGTCTGGACATCCTGAGGTCACAGTGGTCACCTGCACTCACAGTGTCAAAAGGTAAATACCGGTTAGTTGCTAAAGGAATCACTAGCACTGATAAAAGTAGAGGTGGGTGATATAGTAATTGAAAATATTGATGCGATTGGTGCATTTTCTCAAATGTTTTGTAGCAAATAGGATCTTTAAACCAACAAAGAGCATTAAGTATTATATGTAGCAAGGTAATTAATTAAAAAAAATATATATTTTTTTAGTTTTCTCCCCGCAAATATAACTTTGACTTTTGACAGAAACAGAATGAGAATGTATATGTTTTTGCATGTTTTTTTTTTTTTTTTTGTTTTTGTTTTTTGGATTTCTACTTTTCACAAGTCAAATTTCTAAATTCTAACCTGTTCTATTGAGGATGTAGAATATTACAAAGTCACTCTTATATGTGACAATACATTGATGAAGAGGATATTTGATGCAGAAAAGTTAGACCACCTTTTTTTCTAGAGAAATTTTCGCTGGACAAAATAGAAATTTTAAATTGGCTGAAATGTACAGATTATGGATTTTTGGTCAAATTATTGCTTCAAATGTGGGATTCAAAATGTATTTAACTTTGTAGACATTTCTGACATTTTCATTTTGCTAAAAGAAATTCCATTACATTTGGACCGGAGGGATGTGGAACTCTTTAGTTTCTGTAATGTGCAGTGATGTGTGTGTAAGAGGATAGTAGCAGTCTGGGCCTCATACTGTTACTGTTGAACAGCTTCAACACATGAGTTTTCTTTCAGAGATGCTTTTCCATTGGAGGAACCATTTTCAGGAAGCAGTGTAGTTGTCTTAGCCCCATATTTTAATCTTTGTAAAGCAGATGAACCAGGACCAAACTAGTCCAAAATATCACAGTATTCACCAAAATTATCTTGCATATTATCTTTGTCTAATGTCATGTAGCCCTTACTGACATTTAAAACATTAATGCAGTCAGATGTCAAAACAGAAATGGTCATTAATGGAAGTGGAAAGTGCACTAGAAGTATTTCTGGAGGTGGACAAATGAATACTCTCATCAAAGCCATATTTTCAACAGTTTGAACTGTTCATGTTATGATATTTTAATTTTATGATATATCCGAAGTACTGCTTATTAACATTGTAAAACTATCATGACCCCAAGAATTGTCTATTATTAAGTGAATTTGCTGCTGCATGTCTGGCTGGTTAATGCTCCTCTGAAACTCAGACACCACTCAGCCTTTAATCTTTGCAAAATCAGTGAATATTACAAAGCTCCTCTGGGCTATAAGTGGTTTTAATTTATTTTTAGAATGCAGCCGATGTGAAATAATCACAAGTAATGGCTGTGAAAGTTATGGCTGTTGTCAAAACTGCCGTGAACAGTCTGGTGTTATTGCTGCATTGTTCTGATTTCGCAGTTTTTAATCGGATTCCGTAATTTGCCTTTTTGCTGGCTGCGATCCTCAGATCACAGAAGCTAAAGCAACTACAGTCCTGGCAGAGGAGGAACCTTTTGATGTCGGTGAATGTAACTTATGTAAAAACTTTGATTGTGGACTTCACAGTGAAAACAGCTGACTAATGGTGTAAAGTAGAAGATTATGGGAAAGTAATTTCCAGGTTCAAATGACATTAGTAGTACTAATGTGCTTAAGTAGTACTAAGAAGCAGATTATCATCTCAGAAGATCAACCCAGGGAGATTGACTCTGGTCACATTTATAGCAATTTGAGTTAAAGGCGAAACTACAACGGAGAGGCTGGAAGAAAGCTAACCTCAGCATCATGTCTGCATGTAGATTGCTAACACCTAAAATCTGGTTAGACTTCTGTATGTTGTGATTTTTGGACAAGATGTGTTTTTTAGATATTGAATATTTTCTCCAGTTGACAGTTATTAAATTTATTGTCTAACTTTTAAGCTTTTCATTTATTTCTCCACAGTATTATTGTCTATCTGCTCCCTTCTTTGTGATCCAAATCCAGATGACCCTCTGGTTCCAGAGATTGCTCATACATACAAAGCTGACAGGGAAAAGTGAGTGCATTCTGATTTTTTTGTTTGTTTGGTTGGTTGGTTTTTAGGGAAATAAACTTAAATCAGAGGTTTCCAAAGTGTGTCCTAATGTTCATTTACTGCCCTTGAAATAATTTTGTGAGGCTTTTGGCCACTTGGACAAATTCTCATTTAATATGTTCAATAACTAATTAGCTGGTTTTACTCAAATGACGACTTCGGTGCAACCAGGGATTAATCTTGGCTAAATGCAGCAAGTGTTTGCAAAGAGAGCGACCTGCTTTATATGTGCTTGTTGCTGAGAACCGTTTAGGAATACATTTTAGATCAGAGCTAATCTTCTAAGAAGTTTTCTAAAAAAAAAAATAAAAAAAGGCAGATATAAGATACCTATTTTATATTTTGCCTCCACAATGTATCCTTTCAATAGTCTTCTTTGAACTTTTCAACAAAATATGGCATTTCCAGTTTATTGTTGGAACAATTGAAAATTTCACGATAAAATCATTTCCCAATTTTTCTTTTTTTATTTTTTAAATAAAAATTAATGACACTATTGGGGCCTGCAAGTGCATTTAACTTGAGGTTTTTGGACACCACTGGTTTATAAAGAGTACAGCATCCAACTTGAAACCAATCTAAACTGTTGCTTGCTTTTTCCAGGTACAACAAACTAGCAAGAGAATGGACACAGAAGTATGCTATGTGAGAACACCAGGGAGATCAAAATACAAACGAGAACAAAAGAACCCACAAAGGATTTGTTACTTGATACAAATGAACAACGGAGATGAGGGAAACGAAAAGTTTAAAAAACAAAACAGCCCACATTTTGAGAAGGAAGCGATCCAACGCGGTACGGCGCCTCTTGGCTTTTGGTGTGCTGAGCTGCTACAATGTGCTGTCCTTCATTACCGGTATAGATCTGCAGAGCAGGACCCGGCGGCCTACTTAAAGCGCTCCCATATGGAATACTGGAATTTCTTTACAGTCCCTGATGCCACACACTGACTGTAAACTGGTAGTCATTCTGTCGTGAATTATCACGGTTGTTATTCATACGCTTCATTCTCATCGTCGTGCTATTGTTCTGCAGAGATGCAAACTCTTCGATCTAGGAGAGTGGCTTTTCCTTCATTTCAGAGGTACTTCATGCACCCTATTGGATTTCTTCTTATTTCTGTACTTTCATGTATTTAGTGGCCTTTCTGTGTTAGACTGTTTAGTAGATGTGCAATTGAGACAGAATGTTTCTTGTTGAACACAAAAGGGTACGGCAGATCGATTATCTGTTGGCAGTAACTGTCTCTACCCCAAAATAATGTGAAACTCAAAAGAAAAAAAAACAAAACAAATTAGTCTCGGTTGTCGTCAGTAATTGAAACTCAAAAATAATTTTACAGTTTTGAAGACACTGGAGACCTACTGTTTTAGAGTCAGTGTTCTGGGACCCCATGGGCTAGATTTCCATTCCCCTACTCTCACACACGTTGTCATTGCACTTGTATACGATAGAAATAACCACCGGTCACTGATCTTTTCATTGTGCAAAACAATACTACTGTCATTTTGTGTAACGTAGCTACAAACACGGCTAGTCCTCCACTTAATGCTCCGCTGTGCTCCACCCCGTTGGTACAGTTACTCAGGTATCTAACCAAGTTATCAGACTTGACGAGCATCGACCCATTATATTATCTTCCCTTTATGTACAGTGCTCATCTCTATTCACCTTAGGAAAAAAAATAAATAAAAAAGAAGAAGAAAAAGCCAATTTCTCATGAAGAGGCAATGTGTTGCGCACAAATAAATGCTGTGTAAGAAGTACTGTCATCCTCACTATCCCTCTGCAGGACTTTTGATATTCATCAAAGAACACCAGGATTTCATGAGCTTTCAGATGTCATAATGAGACTTACACGCTACTGTTTTACTGTAATACAAGGACCCTCTAGTTTATGGTGGTGTCCCTTGTTGTTGAGGAGTCTGTGCAAAACTTTGCCATTTTAAGTCGTGAGCACTTAGTTACTTGACACGTTAAATATGATGACACTATAAATTGCTTTAAACAGATGATATGAAGCTTTGTTGTTTTTTTTTTCTTTTTTTTTGTCATGTTCATGAGGGGTCTGCAAAGTTTTGTTTTGGATTTAACTGACAGTAACACATTTTGTCTGGGTTATACATATGTGACTGTATTTTTCGAAAGCTTTTAGTTTTAGGCTTATTATTTTTCTTTATGTCACAAAAACTGAACGTGATTGTGAAGTGTCATGATGTCATATTTTTAATATACTCCACTGCTGGACAAGGCAGATAAGAAAAGTTGTGATTGTGTCTCATTATGCTGGTGCTGCCAATATAAAGGGAAATGTTTTTTTGTTTTTATTTTCTGCTATTGAGGCATTATTGAATAGGTTTAACACAAGGAAGGTGCATAGTTAAGCATGACTGATTGTAGAAGCTTTGTAGAATTAACACTGAATTAGGCACATAACATAGATTATTATTAGCTGTTGTTATAGAAGCCAGTTAAAAACAATTTCTAGAAAAAAAACCAACGCATTCTAAAGCGTTAAAAGTATATTCTCTATATGCAGTGAAAGGCTTAGCTGCATGATCCAGTTGCTCTATAAATTCAGTTCAAGTGCAGTCATCTATTTACATGTTCCAGCTGTGCAGCTCAATTCGCCCTCGAGTATAAATACGAGCGATGCCACATTTTAATTTCTCTATCCAGCGTGCGCCGTAGAATTTTTTATAGGCAGCTTTGGCATGCTTTGCACTCTGGAGAACCTTCTCACAGCCATTTGCCAGATATCAGGGATTTTGTTACATTTCATCTGCCTAACACCTCAAACTAAAACATTTATTAGCCTTAACCCTCATTTTTATATATCCTGGAGGATGTGTCGTTAACCGTAAATTAGCTGTCAAGACCTTAGCCCCAAATTGGGTTGTTCGTCCCGTTCAAAGACACGGGGAACCTGCTTGAACAGTACTAATGTCATGGCTTTTGTCGGAATGCAGAACCTGCCTTCACGCATCTGAAAATTTGGAGTAAATTATACTTCAACTGCCACCGTGAACCTACATGTCTTTACATAGCAGAAACAAGATAACTAATAATGACATTGTTATAACATGAAAATAAAGTTCATCTTGGTTTACTGCTGTCTGTTTTGGTGTTTGTGTGTTTATACGATGAGCTAGTGAGCCAGTGATGGTGTCGAAAGAGGCATAAACATTTCACATTAAAAACATTTCACATAAACTGAAAGTGTTAAGGAAACTTGTGAGCCGTTAGTCACGCGTGCACGAATGTGGCCTGTACGAAACTGTCAAGATGAAAAGTCCTGTGTGCAATTTGCTAAAACCCAAAGAGGGAAGTTCAGACATGTGAACGAAGACCCAAGTTGTTTTGTTTGACCTACATGCAAAACACTTTGGATGGCAGAACATCAACACCTTCTCGGTGACACACAGTGGTGGCAACATGATGCGAGCTAAGTGAAGGGCAGTACTGGAAGGAATACCTGTTAGCGCCTGCAAAATAGTTGGGGCTGGTGCAGAATTTCACCTCTCAGTGGGAGGATGACACTAGACATGCAATAATTTCATTGTGCACATCGGTGATGACATGTCTAAATAAATTATTTAACTCAAGGTTCTCCACCGAAGTTCCCGATAACTTTGGCTAATATGGAACTGAAATTATTTAAATGTTTCTTTTTTTTCCCCCTCAACAAAATGTACTTCTCATTTTAAATGTTTGCTTTGTTACCTAATAAAATAAATGCCGTTGTGGTTCTTAAACTTTACCATAAAGCAACCTATTTTTTAATTGGCAGTCTTTTTAAAACCTGGTGTATTCTTTTCAGTGTTCCTCAGTTCTATATATTTTTGCATTTAAGTACAAATAAAGACAATTTGAATAGTAAAGATTATCGTCCCCTGGCCAGATCAAGGCGTATTCATATGTCAGAACGGCCTAATCAAAGTCCTCGCTGAAATCCGATTGAGAACCAATGGCGAGACTTCAAAACTGCCCGCCAGTCTGAGCTTGAGTTATTTTGAAACACAAATGTCTCCAAGGAACATTGATAAAAAAAAATCCTAATTACAATGAAAGTCCTTTTACACATATTGACTGTGGGAGCTGACTATGTATATTTTTATGTTTTTATTTGTGTAGTTGTGCTGCTTGTGTTGTTTTAACACATAAACAATGTCACATGCTGCTTTTATTTTAATTATGTGAAGCACTTTGAAATGCCTTGCTGCTGAAATGTGCTATACAAATAAAATTTGATTGATTGATTGATTGATTGATTGATTAAAATCCACTGAAGTTTGTAGTTGGGGAAAAAAATATATATAGTGAATACTTTTGCAGGTTCAGCACGAACCTTTATTTGAAGTGTGTTTAGTTTTTATAACTCGGGGGCCTTTAAAACCCTTCTTGCCCAGGGGGTGTCTTTTTGTAGATGGCCACTGATTACCTTTCACCGACGCACACTGGGGTACATTTGATTAACAAATTCGCATGCGCGGCTTTTACGGAGGCAGAACTACACATTATTTAAAAAGGGAAATATTCGTCTATAAACCAATTCTCTTGAGAAACAAAGCGGTGCTTCTTAGAAATGATTCGGACAGGACATGAAATTGCAGTCATGTATATTATCAAGCGAAAACGTGTTGAGGAGCCCCTCCATCCGGGAGTCTCGGCGCCTAATATGGAGCACACCCTGGGCGAATGTAGCTGAAAGTCAGCATCGCTGCCACTCCTCCTGCAGGAAGGGCGCAGCCCGCAGAGAGCTAGCTCCCTAGCTGTACTCGGCAGAAACGATGGCTGTTAACCTCAGCAAAAATGGCCCTGCGTTAACAGCTGCCTATAAAGAAGTAGTGGATGAAAAATCCGACACGAACTGGTAAGGGGCACCACCTTTAAAGCGGCGCTAGCGCCTCACAAGAGGTTCGGGTTAGCTTACAACATTTGCTAGCTTTGAGTGTGTCGTCAAATAAGTTGCATTGAATTTGATTGACTTACATGGTAACTTGATTTCTATTAGTATTTGCCTGCTGGAATTTATGATAATAATAACCTCAGTATAAATTAGAGTTCTTCTCATGGGATGAATTGTCGTGCTGACAACTGATTGGCAGGAATGTTTAAGGTTTGGAATATGCTAACCTAATACCTGGTAATCACGGAAGCATGTAATTTTAGTGAAATGTTACCTCATGTATATTTGTAGCACTTGTTAAATGATCTAATGAAGTATTTGAGGTAAGACTTTCACCTATTTCACCCACTTCCTGGCGAGATAGAGGCTAAACATGACTGAGTATGTGCGAGGCAAACTGAGAGACTTCCTCTTTCAGATAACAAACCTCACAGCGCTGACACTGCCTCTAGATAGAAACCTGTTGATGACCGCTGCAGTGTTTAACTCCGACCTGAATTACTTAATCCAAAGGGGAAATTGCTCCGGGAATCCTTTATAGCTCGGACCTCCCTCTAAATGTATGTTCTGAATGTTTCCCTGTGTTTCTTTTTTTTTTTTTTTATCTTTTTACAGCCCTCTTTCACTTATTCAGTAACTCTAGTTATTTTTCTTCCCGTTATGTTTTGCAGACTGGATGAAACAAAAGGAGAATAGGGATCTGACTTTGCTTTGGCTACTTTCGGAGAGAGCTGGTTTCTGATTCTAAGAAGTAGTTTGTACTTCGCAAATAGGAAGGAAATGTATTTTCAGTGTTTGTCTTTGGTTAAAAGTAGAAACTTCACTGATCTGGCTTCCCCTGTCCGATACCGATTTCTGATTTTTTTTAACCCTTCTGCTTTTTTGTCCCCCATTATGGACTATGTCACTTTAAAAAAGAAAAGTGTGACCCGTTTGCTTTGATAGACATTTTAAATCCAACAGAAAGTGAATTAATTTATAAGATTATCCCATTGGAATGGTTACTTTACTTTAGTATAGCACCAAGCTGTTGGTTGATGCATATGTACATTTAGTGGAAGATTTTAGTCTTGATTCATATTTATGAAAAGCATTTAAAATGATGTCTGAATACCTTCAGTGACCCAGTCTGTGTGATTGATGCATCTCTAGTTAAAACCTGGCAGATACTTCTGTCATTTTCTGCTTCATGTAAAACACACAAAATAGTTTGAATTGCCAAGCAAATAAAATTATATGAAACCTTCAATTAAGACAAAGGCCAGCAGCCTAGAAAGTTTACTAACATGTCTGTTTCTAAAGAGGATTAAAACTGCAGCAGCCGCATTTACAAAACTCTACTTCCCTAAAAGATCTCGTGGGAAGAGGGGCTTAAGTGTCATGAATGCTTAAAATGGGTTAATGAGTGATAAAACGCTGTACGTCCTTGTGTTTTCCACAGGGCCTTGTTCACCTACGAGGGAAACAGCAATGACATTCGCCTGGTAGAAAAAGGAGGTAAATAACCCAGTTGTTGTTGTTGTTGTTATCAAATGCGTGCAGGAATGTCTCTGTCAGCATGCAGTCGTGGAGCTCGAATCTGAGCACAAAAGAACTGCTGGTCTTTGCTTTCCAAAGCCCAACATTTGCAAGAGGGGGGGAAAATATGTGCACAGTTACACAACAAACCACAAGAAGCCATCGAATTCTTCCACAATGTTTGTGCATCAGATGGAGGCCTGGAGGAGCTGGTTGAGGAGCTCAACAGTGGAAAAGTGATGTATGCTTTCTGCCGGGTCCAGGATCCCAATTCCGGTCTGCCGAAATATGTCCTCATCAACTGGGTCAGTGCTGCATGGTTTCTGTCCTGCGTTTAATTAAACGCGCGGCGCAGTCACCCCTCGTTAAACGCTTCGATAATGGTTTGCGTTTCAGACCGGAGAGGGTGTGAAAGATGCCAGGAAGGGAATATGTGCAAACCACGTCAGCGCCATGGCCAATTTCCTCAAGGTAATGGCGAATGTTTGAGGCTACATGAAATATGCAACTTTTTCTGTGTTTTTCTTTTTTTTTTTTTTACTGTGAAAAAAATTATTTTAATAACAGCGTGACGGGTAGTGCGGAAGAAAAAGATTATGTATTTATTTTTTAGCTTAACTTTTTTCACCTTGCCGTTGCTGCAAAATGTCAGAAAAGGCATGTAGTTTTATCCTGCATCATTTTCTGTCAGCACAGTTGCTGAGAAAATTGCCATCACAGGATTGGCAAAAACTCTTTTTTGAATCTTAGTTGTTTATTGAAAGTTTGCACTTAACATCTGGGTATTTAGTAGTCACATGTCTAAATTATAATTATGATTCTACCTAATGATACTAAACAAAAAAGGGTAAAATTGTCCTTTTTTTATCACTGCATCCAGTTCTGATGGTAGAAGTGAGTTAGCCTCAAGGTTGCACAACATTAGCTCTATTTAATTTGTAGTTCTGCTGCTAAAAGTTGTAGTTTCTGAAAAGATTATGATAGTAAACAATTCAGGGCTTTGGAAAAGCCCTAGAACATTTTCACATTAACTTAACTATAAACCTTAATATACTTTAAGCGATAGATCAACACAAAGTAACACACGCTTTTTGAAGTTCAAGGAAATGATTCATGGTTTTCAAAATATTTTTGCTAATCTTTTGAGGTACGTCTTTTGCCCCTGGAGACAGAAATGTTTTCTGTCTCCAGGGGCAAAAGACCCCTTACTCTGACTGTAATCAGTCAGCTCTGAAAATCGGTATTAGTCAATATTTAAATTGGTCAGTCAATATTTAAATTGGTCAGTCTTTTTAACGATCAGTGATCGGCCAGATAACTGCAATCGGTGCACCCTGACCTAACACCTCAATCTCATCATCATGTCTGGCCGCAGATTCTCAGTTGGATTGAGCTGGTTAGCGTGGATCTTTCTGAAAGTGACTTACTCTCTTTTTGATTCGCATGGCGGCTGCTTGTTGCAACATTTTAAAATGTGGTTGTGCGCTGAAAGAGCACTGAAGTCTTTTTTTTTTTTTTTCCCCGCGGCTCCAGGGGGCCCATGTCACCATCAATGCCAGAGCAGATGAGGATGTGGAGCCTGAGGCGATCATGCAGAAGGTGGCCAAAGCTTCAGGAGCCAACTACAGCTTCCACAAGGAAGCCTCCAACCGCTTCCAGGACAGCGGCCCTCAGGGGCCCGTGGTACGCTCCCTCCCCAACAGCATAAGAAATCTCAACACATTTTTATCATTACACAGTGTAGACATAGAACATAAAATATATCTGTATATTTTACTTTAAAATTGCTCTGTGTAACTTTTATGAAAGATGTTTTTGTTTTTATGTGTTTGTTTTTTTTACATATCTAATAAAGCTGTCACTTTGAAAGTATAGAACGAGACGGATGATCTGTGAAAAAATCAGCAGAAATACAGATCGGTCAGAAACAACCAATCAGAGCCAGCAGGGTCTCGGTACTGTCAATCAAGCTTGTGTATGTGCTGCTCGCACCCTCTGTTTGCTCTCTGTCTATAACGGAGCCCGTCACGAATGCTCAGGCTAGTTAGCTTAGCCACCGATGACGGCAGATGAGCAGTTCTTCTTGTGTCTCTGCTGTTGCACATTTATCAGCGCGTACACAAAAGTGACAGACGGCACTAACGCATTCCCCTTGGCTCTGATTGGTTGTCTTTGGCACTAAGAGGGTTTGGAGGAGCTTGATATTTGTATTTTTTTTTTTTTTTCCCCACATGTTATCTTCCTCATACTGTCAGAAAATAGCGACACTTTTAACAAATATGTAAAAAAAACAAACATGCTTTTATAAAAGTTACATACTGCAGCTTTAATGAATCTAGAAGAGCTAAAACATAGAGGCGAGGTGCTTTGGTGTCTGGTTTAACAAACACTTTGCATTGCTGTGGGTTTTATGTATCTGTTTTATACTTAAACAGTGTTTTGTGCTTTTGTCTCCCCTCAGGGTTCAGTGTACCAGAAAACCAACGCCATGTCAGAAATAAGGAAGACCAATAAAGACAACTTCTGGGCACAGGCAGAGGTACGTCAGTTGTAGAACTGTTTCCATGGAGATCTGTGGAGGTTCGCTCTGACCTCAGATGGTCACAAGACTGATGTTCAGTTGATGAAATCATCAACTGATGATTCTGCTTGCACACTGAATCTGCTTGGTTGGCACCATGGAAACATTTTGTGTAGAGAAAAAAGAAAAACCGTCCAAGTTCCTATCTTGGTCTAAAAGGAAGTGCTAAATATTTTTGAACTATATTGAAACTCCTACAGGTTTTTGAGGTTGAAGTTGTTTATGGAAGTGATGAGACTGTCTCTCTCTCTGTTTTTAATGGTGTAAAATTTCAAACGAATTCTGATCCGTTGTTTTTTGTTTTTGTTTTTTGTTTTTTTTTAGAAAGAAGAGGAGAAGCGTCGCCTGGAGGACCGTCGCAAGGCCGAGGAGGAGCGCCAGAAGCTGGAGAGGGAGAGGAAAGACCGAGAGACCAAAGAGGCAGCGCAGAGGGACAAAAGGGACAAGGAGAGATCTTCTCAAATCGACCAACAAAAGTAGGGAGCGTGTGCTCTGGTTCTGGCTTGTTTGTAACAGCATCTTTTAACAGGATCGTCCTCCTTGTTTATTTCCTGGCAGGAAGTATCAGCAGCAGCTGGAAGCTGAGAGCAAAGAGCAGGAAAAGCAACGCTGGGTAAGTGTCTGACTGACAGCCGACTAAATGCTTTTCAGCTCTTCAGTCTGCTGACTGGGATGAACAACAGATTCTTATTTAAGTGGAGTTGGTTTACTATAAAACACTGTTTTGGTAGCTGAGGAGTGCTGGGCATTTTCCTTCTTCGCCATTTCATACCTGTGTTGATATTGTTTGGGTTGATCAGTGAAAAATAATAGCGCCCCCTGCAGGACGTTTTGGACATTGACAGTGGAAATTTTTGCCCTCGCTTGGACAATAAATCCTTTAATAATGAAAGTAAACTTTCTTTGAAAAGGGACTGTGTGCAGCTCAAACATAAATGTCACCATTTGATGGATTACGGCATAAGTTAAATCTCATCTGCGGTCTCTCGGCAGGTTACAAAAAATAGATGTACAATAAAAGAAAAGAAAATATAACACTGCAAGTGACTTCTAGTCACACTGGCACAGACAAACGTACACCTACAGACTTGATCACTGGCACACACTTTTAGTTAATGATTTACATAGCTGAGCAGTTTACGATTAAAACAATTTACGACATTTACTGGGAGTCTGCTATCAAACATGTTTGTGTGACTCCAATAAATATGGATCAAAGCCAAAACCAGTGGAGAAGCTGTGTGATGCCAGGTTTTCTGAAAAATATCTTACTTTTTGTTACCTTTTTTATTAGAAATTCGAACTGGTTTGAACCATTTGACTTACTCTGTTGATTTTTAATGTCAATCTTTTAAAAATACAACTTGTTAAATGCCTCAAAACACTTTTTTAAGCTTAATAAAAATCCAGTCTGTTCCATAAACGGGAAAAACGTCTCGCAGCAACCGCTGTCACAAACCCCAGTTGTCTTCAAAACATCTGCATCGCCCAAGAAATTTCTGATCCATGCTTCACCAATTATTATATTTACTTATTTCTACAAAGAGGAAAACGGATACCATTTTAAATTGCTGAATAATCGATGGGTGCGAAAAGGTGATTGTGGGTAAAATGCGGTGGTGTGATTTGGCGAAAGGGCAGAATGACCCAGAGGCGTAGTGCGCATATCTTGTGAAAATCGTGCCAAACTTAATATCGACACCATCAGGAGGAGCAGCAGCAGCAGAACGATGCAGCTCAGAGGAAAGCAGTCAGGAGAGGCGACTCTGTGGAGAAAGCCAACGTGAGTTTTCCTTCCCAAAAAAAAAAACAGTCTCTCCTGAAGCACCTTTTCCCTCGGCTCTCGCCCTCTTTAAGCTTCACATCTTTGAAGCTCTGTTTCCTTCTTCCAGTTTAGATCTGCAGCACAAATTTCTTAAAAAAAAAAAAAAAAAATCTTTACTAAAACTTTTTCGCCTACTAATGAATCTAGATTTTAGGCGTTTTGTCGTATTTTACTGTTTTTTTTAATTTTTTATTTCTTGTTTTTCCTCTGTAGGAAGCGGCTTCTCTGATCTCTCAGCGCGCCGTGAACCCCAGGGAAATGTTCAAGCAGCGGGAGCGAGGAGTGACTCCCAGCGACTCGGACGCTCCCTCTGCTGCCCCCGACAGCCCTCAGCCAGGTATTGCCCCAGCAGAAGCATCTGACGGCTTGCTTAATTTGCCCCAGCCAACCTTGCATCAGCGTAACACTTTCCTGACTTGCCGTCAGGGAGTGGTAGGTGTGACTGTACATACTCGAAGCTTTTCATCAGACTGTCTAGTTTGCCTCATGGTCGTACTTAACTCTGTCTCCGTAACCATGTCTCTTCCTCCGCTGAGTCTGCCTCCTCCTTGTCTTCTCTCTCATCCATTTGTGGACCCGTGTTTGGGGGGGTGTGCTTGTTTTGTCTGCTCAGGGCGACTTCGAAGCCCTTTTCTGTCTAAGCAAGCGTACGAATCTGAGCGAGCCGGCTCACCTCCGCGCCAAGCTTCTCCTTCTCCTGTGCCAGCTGCTGTTGTCCGTGCCACAGGTCTGAGCTTAACACACACACACACACACACATGCACAAACATACACATATTGACAGGAAGACTGAAACACACCTTCATCTAAACCCAAGTCATATCAAAAGTAATTGTAGCAAAACAAAAAGTGATAGGAAATCTGAGATGTTACTCACACCCACTACTTCTGATTGATTTATTACTGAGAATCAACTTCCTGAGTAAAATATTTCCAAAAAACGGCTTTCATCGAAAATAACACTTGGCTGATTCACACATTAAAACGTGAAAGTGTGGGATTTGATTTGTATTCAGCCCCCGTTATTCTGATGACACAAAATAGCATCCAGGGCAAACCAGTAAATTCATAAGTCACCATATTAGTAAATACAGTTCACCTATGGCCCAGAGATGTGGGGAAATGTAAAGCTATAAATCAGTACATGTCAGAGCGTTGTTCAGTCCATCTTCTGAAAATGCAAACAGACGTGGCTGTCGACCTAAGCTGACAGGTGGAGGTAAGGACGACGTTATTCAGAGAAGCAGCCAGGATTTCCATGGCAACTCTGGTGTAACAGGCCCAGGCCCCAATGTGCAGCGAGACTGCTCTCCGTTCAGACTGTCAGAACTTGAGATTTCTGCAAAGAATGAGGAGAAATATTTCCACCAGATGTGCAAATCTATTAGACATACTCTGAAAGCTGTTATTACAGTGAAATGCGATTCTGCAAAGTACTGAGTCAGATGGGCTGAATACAGCAGCACGCCACACCTTTCAGATTTTTCAAAGATTCTTCTCGATATGAGAATGTGCTGCTCTGACACGTCAGTGTTGGAAATAAGGCAGTGTTACAGCTTAAAGCGGCGAATGACTGGTATAACTCATGTTCCGGCTTTTACACACAAAAACCTCTGTTTCATTCGTCATATTTGTCATCCTCTCCACATTTCTCATGATGTTAATTTTCATTCTTCGTCACGCTTTACGCTCAGCTCGTCCTGTGGACTCCCTATGTTTTTTTTTTTGTTTTTTTTTGGTAACGTAACGAACGCTCCAAGTGGGTCCGGTGGCGGCGTTGAACCTGTGTGGACTTGTGAATGTGCTCCATTGTCTACCTGCGTGTCTGTGCTTGTGTTTTGGGTCCTAAAGAGCCGGATTTGAATGATGATCAGGCCACATTTGAGAAAGATGAGCAGGAGCAGGAGACTCCTCCCCAGGAAGAGAGGAAAGGTGGGGTTCATTTCATTTCCCATCACCTTTAACCCATCATTGATCAGTTTTCACAACCCTGCCATTTATTTAAATGAGCTATCTTTGTTTACTTTGAGTAGCTTTTTTTTTTTTTTCTGCTTGGTTGTTTGTGCTGCCACCTGCTGGCAGGTGACGGTCCCTAATCTCGCAGTATTTCATTTTTTATGTTTTTGTGTTTTATATTTTTTCCCCAGAGGAGGCACCAGCTGCTAACTCGTATGTTGAAGAAACACCTTATGAAGAGCCTGCCCAGGTTGGTGTTCTCCTCTCTGCAGAAAGACACTTCAATCATAAGACGTACCTGAATCTGCTGCGTGAGTTAATGTCGTTTCTCTTGCAGGTCGATGAGAGCAACAATTATGAAATGACTGTAGAGGAAACGTCAGACAGAGGAATCTGTGCCAGAGCGTTATATGACTATCAGGCTGGTGAGTTGTCACAATGCAATATAAAAGGATGGATTATGTCTGTTCTGTGTTACTACTGACTGTCATTTAAACAGCCTGTTAGGGTGGAAATAACATTTCTTTTAAGTACCATTTACAAAAAAAAATGTAAAAGTAAATGCTCTCATTTAAAACAGAAGAGCAACATGTGTTCCTCCTGCTACTAAAGTAATATAACATTGATTATTACAGTTGTAATAATGTGATCTCTAATATCGATATATATTTTTTGCAAGAATCCGAAATAAACTTGCTAAATATAATTGTAGTTTTCAAGTAAAGTATATTATCTTTTCATTCTTCTGTTTTGTAGAGTCACAGAAGCAAAACAGGCTGACATTAGCTAGCTAGCTAGCTAGCACTGCTTGGTTCAGCTTATTGTCTTCACATCATTACAGACAATGGTTGTAGCTTACTAAGCTGACATTTAAAACGGCGTTGCCTTAGTAATGTTTAACGACGCCTCTTTAGTTTTGTTAAATATAAAACAATCTTTAGTTTTCTCTCTCTCAAGCTAAATATATCAGCAGTTTTAGTAAACCGCATTCAAAGATTTTTTAGCCACAAGGCTATTGTTGCATCAGTTTGTTACCGTTGTCACCAAGCTCAAATGCAGTTCAATGCAAACTTAGACAAAATGCAAGGTTAAGTCCTCCAAATTAAAACAAGTACTGCTGGGCACACATGCAGAAAAACTTCAGTGTCATCTTAGCATCTAGGCACTTCTAATTTGCCTATTAATGTTCTCCTTTTAGCATCTGCAGTGTCGTTTGTAAGCTGGTGGTTATTTAGGTTGGGGAACTATTACTCTGATCTCCACTCTCTCAAGCAGCAGAAGTCGTGCAACAAACTCAGAAATGCCACTGGGCTAGTTATTTCTTTCTTGCCAACTAATGTTTTTATTCATATTTCTAAGACCTGCGATTTTAAAATAGCTTAAAAATATTTAGTAATTATGGTTACAGCCAATCTGTAAAGAACTGTGACACTCATAACAATAATTGTATATCTTTTGCATTTACATATAAAAGGAATTCGCAGAACTAAACCTAAAAAAAAAAAAAAACAAAAAGAAAGAAATGATACTCATAGTGGTTTAACCACAGAACTTCAGTTCTAAAACATCAGACCCTTTCCCAAAAAGGATGTTTCCACTGACTTTATACGAAGCTCTTTGTGTCAAGTCTGTACCACACTCTGCTGCTCTAAGACTCTGATACCAATTAGTGGCTGTGAAAAAAAACTGGGTAACAGTTGTGTGATATTATTAAGCTGTGCATAAATACTTCATGTAAACTACGAAAGTATAACTTAGGCCAGTTGTGTTCGAACTCTGCCAAGTGGAACAAAATCCCAAAGTTTAGACACTTGCAGGATACAATTTAGTAATTAGTTTTCCCCCAAAAAATGCACAATTATAATGGTTTTTATTTTAGTTATTTTTTTTGTTTACCATTTAACAAAGTACTCAAATTTCTCAAAAAAAAAAAAATAACTAAAAAAAAATCTGCATATCACTTAATAGGACCCCAACTACCAAGAGAGTTTTAGACTTGGACTCATTTAGTAACTTGACAAACCTCAACGCAATTTAATAGGTCAGAACTGACCAACAAAACATAACATGCACACCATCAAAACGGTTTACAAGTGTAATATTTTCTGTAAACTGTTTTGATGGTGTACATGGTTTTTTTTTGTCAGTTCTTATGGATTAGATTGGAATGAAGAAAATGTTTGTTTTTATTTTGTCAGGCTTAAAATGGGTCCTTCTTCCTTTCAAATTAAAATATATATTGCTAATAAAATATAAACCCTGTCCTATAACCCAACATTTAAAATCAAATATTTTACAGTATGAGAACTGATGTTTTCTAATAATCATATGTTGCACATGATTATTTTCTGGCACAATTTGCCCCAGCAGACGATCAATAGAAAGGCCGTTGGAGATTGTTACTTTAGCTGTTTGAAGCATTGTTTCGACTAGTCTTCAAGGTCTTTAATACCTTAATATGCTTCAAAATGTGATTGAAAACCATTAATGTAGCGCACAGTAGCACAGCTTGAAGGAAAAAGGTGTGGGGAAATAACCTGGCCAATTATGTGTTTAAGACTAAGTACCATTTAGAATAAATAAATAAATGTGATGTATTTGTGGCTGGTTGTCAGAGGAGAACTGATGACTACTTAAATGCTGCCAGATGTTGGAAGATGAACGTGCGTCACAAGTTGGTTATTGAGCTTCATGGTGACTTACAGGATGTCTGACCATTTACTTCATTCTCTCACCACAGCTTAAGAAATCAACCATTTCTGTGCCAATTTTTCTTTTTTTCTTTTTTTGTAAATTGCATTTCGTGGTTGACATTTGTTAGGAACGGAGAACATAAATTACAGACCGAGTCTTTGGTGTGAATTTCACCGAGGGATGTTGCAAGTGTAACAGTTTTATCCTGAGCGCCCTCCTAAGGTTTCCACTCAGCCTCTGCATCAGTGTGTGATTCTCGATCTGATGATAACCTTGAGGGGAAAAACAACGGGTTCAGTTTTAAATGGCATTTAAAGCAAAAAAAACAAAAAAACATGTGGAAGTTTATCTAATCGCTTTAACGTAAAAGATGTGCTGCTAAACTGATTTTAATTCCAGAAAAAAATAGTTTCTACAATGTTTGTATAAAAACCTAAACATGTACAGAACTCCACCTAATTTTGTTTTGCTTTTCAAGTGCTAATTGTGCAGATTATTAAACTACTTTTTTTTGCCATTCTGCTGTTTTATAGAGCAACGTGGTTATAAACTATTAGCTTTTTAATTCATCATAAACCAGTTATCTGGAGTTAGGCTGCAGTTGCTCCTTCACCAGATTTACTGCTTGTAATTAATAGACTGTTAAAGTATAGGATGCTTAACCAGGGCTTAAAGTAAAAAAACAAATCCTGAGCCTGAAACTTATAGTGGTGATAGAAATGAACTATAGCGTTGCTATTGCCACAGTTTAATAAAAAGTGTCTTTGAATAGTGCAAACAATTGCTTCTAACAATACAATTAACAAGCTAAACACTCAAACTTAAATAAGACTTTAGTTCATTTCAACTCAAAACAAAATGTAAAATGTCTGTGCCCTAAAGGTTTGCCTTACAGGCAAAAATCCCTCAACATTAAATGAGTCCTTTCAGTCAATGTTTTTGCAAGTAATTTAGAGCATGCAACATAACCAACTAAATCAGTTTCTCAACCTTTTTTGTGCCAGCACCCCCTATCCCATATCCAGGTCCCTCACCGCCCCCCACCAAAGAATTTGCAGGCTACTTTGCACTGACTATTATGTTATTATTAATATTACTGTCACTATTGTAGGTGTTTTGATTTTTATGCTTGTTTCTGTATTTATCATCAAAAATAATTTCCCAGAGAACAAAAAAGCCATGGGAATAGCAATTATTTTCACTGGTGTCTACAAAAAAATGCAACTTAACATCAGTAGGCCTGACAGCAGCCAATGAGAGTGGAAAAAATATTCTTATTTTGTGCCATTTTCTAGTTGTTAAATATTCCACAAAATGACCAGATAAAAGATGTTCAACATGCCAGTTTAAACTTTGATCTATTTGCAAACCGACTGAGCTCTGCAGCATGAAAACATGGATAGAACTGTAACTACATTAATCATAGCTCTTCTTGTAGGTTTCTGGTGGTTCAGCTCTGTGCTGCCTTCAGGAGAATGGGACATCAGAGTACCATCCATAAAAGTTCACCCACATGGCATTTATTGTGCAAACCAGAGCTTTCAGTGGAAAAACAAAAGTTCCAGATCCTTTTAATGCTGTACAAATATGAGACAGAAACATGGATTATATCTTTATATAGATCTGTCTACTGATTTATAGATTAATAGTTTTACTGGACAGAAATTACAAAGAACAAATATGGTTCTTAATTAAATCCTAATGAGTCAAATTGAAAGTGTCATGGAGTCCTCAGCCTCATGGCATTAACACTGACATGGAAAATAATATTGAAGAAATAAATATAAATCTAATTAAAAAACATAAGTGATAAGTTATTTACTGTTATGGTCTGTAAGATATTTATTCTCAGTATTGGATGTGGTCTCAACAAACCCATGACATTTCAACAATATTATTTTTCCTTTTATCTGGAAATAGTGTCTGTTTATTCTTGCCATACAGTCCTCTGTATTAATTATTGATCGAAAGGTCTTGCCATACCAGTTTATTCCTCTGTATTTACTTTAGTTTCTTAGTTTATTTTTGCATTTTGTTCTTCATTCATTTCCATTTAGTTTCCTTTGATTAGTATTATCATCTCTTGGTTTATTGCTATGTCCACTTTAGTTTCTTTCCTGTTGCGATATATGATTTATTTTATCGTTTATTGACCATCAGTAATCTTCACTCATCACCTGCTGCGCCTCCTAATCGTCATGTTTCACATCATGTGTTGAGTTTTCACTGTCCAGCGTCGGATTCTCTGTTTTTATGCCATAA
>NW_006799944.1:3805940-3810109 GCF_000485575.1 Poecilia formosa | reverse complement strand
ATTAACACTGACATGGAAAATGATATTGAAGAAATAAATATGTCAAATCTAATTAAAAACATAAGTGATAAGTTATTTACTGTTATGGTCTGTAAGATATATTTATTCTCAGTGTTAGATGTGGTCTCAACAAACCCCTGGCACTTCAACAATATTATTTTACCTTTTATATGGAAATAGTGTCTGTTTATTCTTGTCATACAGTCCTCTGTATTAATTATTGCTCGAAAGGTCTTGCCATACCAGTTTATTCCTCTGTATTTACTTTAGTTTCTTAGTTTATTTTTGCATTTTGTTCTTCATTCATTTCCATTTTCATCTGATTAGTATTATCCTCTCTTGGTTTATTGCTATGTCCACTTTAGTTTCTTTCCTGTTGCTATATATGATTTATTTTATCGTTTATTGACCATCAGTAATCTTCACTCATCACCTGCTGCGCCTCCTAATCATCATGTTTCACATCATGTGTTGATTTTTCACTGTCCAGCGTCGGATTCTCTGTTTTTATGCCATAATTCACATTTAGTTCGTCGCTCCGTTTTATGTCCCGCTTCTCCTGTTTCAGAGTTTTGTGCAATACCGGACCACTTACAGCACCGGTGTTAACACTATAAAATAAATATCGCGGTGTCACCATGGAGGGATTTCTTTATTTAAATGGGTTCATTTTTCAGAGGGACACAAAGTGAGGGTATCGTGATTTTAGTAATTACATGTTTATAAGAGCGATTTTCTATTGTCCTTCCATGGAAGCGGGCAGCTTTCAAACGGAAATAAAACACTTTTTAATATAAGTTGCTGCTTTGACATGATCACAGAACTGCCAAAACATATGTACAAAAGTCCTCAATAAAACATAAAATATTAGAAAATTAGACACCAGACAAAGTGAATCACAGCAACGTCATCAGCTGGTGTAATGCTGACCTGATGCGGCGAAGCTACAAACACTGAATAGAAGAAGAGCTGCCATTGATACAGTTGCAGCCAGGCATGATTTAATGTTGCACAATACAGTTTTAGGAAGTTGCTCAAAGTCTAAACTGGTATTGTTGTGACTGTAAGGTGTAAAGTTTACCTTCGACCAAAGGAATCCCAGCGACACCCTTTTGTAAAAATTTCCGCCAGCTTCCCTTCTTGTCCCCTTTCCTTTGCCCAGCGCCACCTGTTTTTAATTCCTTTCTCACGTAAACGTGTTTCTTTACCGGGTGAGACAAACTCCGTCTTCTTTCATATCGCATTTGATTTACCCGAACGCATGCACTTCTTTTCTACAAAACGTTTTACAGTCATTGGTCAAGAACACGGGAGCTAGAGTTCTGATTGGCAGACATCTTTGTCTATTATCTACAGTTTAGTTGAGGCGGGCCGTTTGGTCCAATGCTCGCTTTGCTTGAAAAGCCTGAAGTGTGACCCCCAGACGGAGCTCTGTAAGCCTGGAGAATACAGTTTGGTTGAGGCGGACAGTTTGGTCAAAAGCCGGAAATCCGGCCCCCGGCCGGAGCTCTTTAAGCCCTGCTTAACACAGCCAGGAAAAACTCTGCTCTCTATTACAACATCACCTTAAAAGTCTACAAACCATTTTTTTTCTCTCTCAGATTTTGAAAGTATGATATTTACCAGTGACTCAATTATGTGTCACTGCTTCATCTTTTGCAAACAGAGGCTGATGTGGGAAAACTGCTGGGAAGGACAGCAGCTTCTATCACCAACACATCTAGCTGTTTTTAATGTAAACATGTTTCTGAGAAGTGAAGGGCACGTTTATTTTCTCAAAGACTGGGTGACCGCGCCGTTTCATCACTTCTCCTTTCAGTTGCATGTTCTAGGTATCTGGGAGGTGAAGAGACAACAGCTGCATGTTATTAGAGCGCAAAAAACAAGTTTATTTTTATTTTTATTTTTTTTATTTATTTTAGTTGACAATGTTGTTGAGCAGCATATTTTGCACCAAACCCCCTCACAGTTATTGTCCAGCACGAATGCAGCTTTGCGATGTGGGTGCTGGTGACTCATACCATGTGCTTACTAATGTCCCCCATACCGTCAGAGACGCTGATCTCTGCTGATTACACGCAGCACATAAGGCCCGTAAAAACCGCAGCTTTACGTCTGCTCATGCTGATGCGCCGCTCCTTCTCTGCTCTTTTCAGCCGACGGCACCGAGATCTCGTTCGACCCGGACGATGTCATCACCGGCATCGAAATGATCGACGAGGGCTGGTGGCGGGGATTCGGTCCGGACGGCCACTTCGGGATGTTCCCGGCCAATTACGTGGAGCTGATGTAGCCCGGCGGATCGTCGGCGTCTGTCTCTCCTGAGGACTTTTGCAGTTTAAAAAAAAAAAAAAAAAAAGTCAGTCCTCACACACTCCTAGATCAGGCTGAAAATGAACAAAGCGAGTCTCCGCATCCCCCGGACCAATGAGCATAGGTGTTTTTTTTTTTTTTTTTTTTTTTTTTTCTTTTTAAATCTTAGAGCGCAGTTCTAATTTGTTGATACTGTAAGCAGCTGATGGCGTCGTTTATGGATTTGTGAAGACCCGTAGACCCAACCCGAAGCTTCCTCGTCCTCTCTCTGCCCCCCTGAGAAAAGAAGTGTATTTATTTGTCAGTGTGATGCAGTATATGAGTCTTAATTTCAGCTGTGATAACACCACTTCCAGTTCACATTCCTTAAAAAGTGGCTTTGTTTTGGTTTCAGGTATATTTGATGTATTTGTAGCAAATGTCCTTTCCCATTTCAGGAGAAAAGAAAAGATGACGGTACCACAAACGGCCTAATTATTTCCGCCTTGTTTTTTGCCTTCTTATACCGGCAGACTGAATTATCCGTTTCTTTTCTTTTTTTTTTGTGATTGAACCTCTATCCTGTGTTTTTTCGGGTTAATTTTTTTCTACTCTGACAGTGGTGGAAGTGAGTATTTAAACCAACAGGTGATGCTTGCTGTGCTCCGGGTTGTTTTCACTCGGGACAGTGCATAACACGGTCAGGTTCCTGACTTTAAACTGTGAGTAAACGGCAGTTTTCATTTCAAGTCCTTCCTCATTTTTGGCCGCATAATTTCAGCATGTGTAACTTTTCAGGGAAAAGCTGGAGAAGAACATAAAGGTCAGCGTTTTATTTTTGTTTTAATGGATCCTCGACGGACTGAATTTGAGTGCACAGCAGATATTGGTGTGCCATGATAAAAGGTGGAAAGTGCAATGGTTGGCATCATTTTAATCATTTCATCGGGCTTTAACGACATACTTTATGCAACTTCATTTTGTTATTAATCATACAACAACAACAACAAATCCACTGATCATATATAGAAAAGGGCATTGTGTTGATGCTTTGTTCATGTTTTGTTTTTTTTTCCACTGTCTACTGTAATGCAGAGATTCTTGATAATAAAAGAAGTAACCAAATTCTGCTACTTTTGTTTGTTTGTATTTATACAATCTAGATCAGCTTAAAGAAAAAAGGGGGGTTGAAATATAGAAAGCTAAAGGGATTTTCAGAGGTTTAACAGGAACTCAGATGTAAGCACAGTCTGAGTATTTTCTTTACCGTCCGTTTCCTGGAATGAGGTAACACTTGGGGAATTCACCTCTAAACGCTTAGGTTTCAATTTCACGTGAAAATAAGATTCTACCTATCTGCTTTTGCATCTGCCAGCTAAATAGTGCAGATAAAGGAAATAAAATATACAGCCAAGGAGTAAAAATTGGCCTTGTGTCCACCCGCCCTGCGGAGTGCGTCGCTCTTCTCTCTTTTTGTTTTCCTTCCGTGACCCTTTAAGGTCGTCGTTAATCTCAAGCTTCCA
The DNA here is from genome assembly GCF_000485575.1 of Poecilia formosa. NCBI lineage: Eukaryota > Metazoa > Chordata > Actinopteri > Cyprinodontiformes > Poeciliidae > Poecilia > Poecilia formosa. The sequence continues at coordinate 3,806,294 of NW_006799944.1, read as the reverse complement.
GCTTGAATCTTTTCCGCCAGTGTAAACTGCTGGCCCGAAATAAATCAGCTTGGTGTAGTTTCAGAATAAAATTCCACTCAAGCGCACACCTACACGAGTTAGAAACGAACGGCAAACAGAAACATCACCTCCCACTGCTTGGTGCTCTTGTCTGCGTTAAATTATCCACAGATGCACGCCGAATTCTGAAGATGTAATCTTTTAACCCTGTTCACGACCCAAGACTGGAAGACTCATGTCCTAGTTAAAACCTTTTTTTTTTTTTTTTTTTTTTTTGCAGGTCGTTCCCAGTAAACTGAGTCAACTTCAGGTTGGAAACATGCTGTGCATCTTTAAAATCACAATATTCAGTCC
>NW_006799944.1:3759288-3805132 GCF_000485575.1 Poecilia formosa | reverse complement strand
GCCGTTCTGCATTGTCTTGGCATTTTATTTTTAACCAATATCAACAACAGTCAGTAGAAAGTGTTTTGAAGAAGTAGAAAGCTCTCTCTTCCTTAAAAATGCGAAGACTTCAATGCATGCAGCCTCTGCTCAGCAAGTCTCACAACTTTTATTATCCCTCATGTTTGGGTGTAATTACTCAGAAACTCCATGCTTGCACCTGAAGCATAAAGATCCAAACAGCTGCATTTTCTATGTAATCAGAAAAGGTGATCTAAGTTCAAACGCATGTCAGAATTTGACCGTTTTATTGGCTACTAAAGAAGCAGGATGTACATTTCGCCCGTTTTGTTATAGTGAAAGCATAAACCTTTGCCTTCCTGCACTTTTATTAAACATTAAACTCAGCCCTGTGTGAGACACCGCGTTACGCCCCGGCTTCCTTTATTTGAAGAATAAATGTAGAAATCGATATTTGTTTTAATAGATATCCAGGAAATGTGACACCGACATTCAGAAGTCTGCAGACCTTTATTTGGACATCGGTTGAGTGCTGCTTTCACTTCCTCAAATTCAGACAATTTTGCTGAATTTGAGTCAGGGTTGTGTGTGCTTATAATAATAGGTCTGGTTTTGCTCCAATTGAGAAGAATCGGTTTCAATATAACCGTGCGGTTGTTTGCCTTTTTATTACAGGTTTGCAAACTTCTGTTCTTTTTTTGATGTGAAAATCAGTCTTTGTCAAAGAAGTCTTCTAAATTATTTGTTTACATTTGTTAAAACTGTAGCAGTGTACAATAAATGTGCATGTCATGATCAACCCAAAGACACAAATGAATAGTTTGACATCCCTTAAAAGCTGAAAAGACACAATTGCTGTTCTTCCATTAATAGTTCAAATCTGACACTAATCTGTTGTTTAATAATTTAACACAGCAGCTTTTTTTTTTTCTTTTTGTCAATCTGAATATCAGACGATGACACACATGGTGAGAACTAATACTGTGAGACTTTGCATGAAAAAAAAAAAGAAAAAAAAAAAAGAAAAAAACTCTGTTTCCCAGCCTCATTCGCTGTCATGGCATCATCAGTCAACCAATGAAACTGTCCCGCAGAGACATCTTCCTATTTGGTGGTGTGAAGTTGAAGAGGCTGTCGCATGAATTACTGTCACAAAACACAGCGAGTCACAGAGTTGAGGACGGCTGCTGGAAATGGGTGAGTGGTGACTTGATCACTATTTACTTTACAGCACACACGTCACTTATATGTGTAAATAATTTGAAATGTTAGACGGAGGTAGAGTAGTTCAGTAGCGTGTCATAGTAAATTTGCTAAATAGTACAAGTATTGTGTGTATTTATATATCTATATATGTGTGTGTATATATATGTATGCAAACTGAACAATATATATTAAAAAAAATACATACATAGAGCTGGTTTTATACTTTCACACTTCACTCATTTTCTATAATGTTGATTTTACAAAAAAGAAAAAAAAATCCCCATGTATTTTAACTTGTATATAAAACGTTAAAGTTAGTCTGATTACAATGATTCAAACGGTCCAGTAAAAAGTCAGGCTTGAAGTTAATCATTTAATTCGGCGAGTTGTGAAATGTTGTATTAAGAATATTTCTTCATCACTTAAAATGCAGAAGTAAGAGGCTACTGAAAGCAGAATTAAAGGTTTAAGCCACAAGCACAGGAAACAAGTGATCTGAAAAGAGAAGCATTGGTTTTGTCTTGAAGAAGAAGAAAAAAAAAACTGATATCACTGTGGGTGGAGGGCTCACAGGGTGTCGAGGTGATGGCTGGTGAAGAGTGGCATCTCTTTCTCAGAACTGCGTCTCGCTCCCAGGCTGTTGATTTCTCCTCTTTAAGAGTTTGTTTCCCCTAAAGCGTTAGCGACGCTGGATCCTTCCGATGGGAGCGAGTTCATTCTCAAAAGACAAGGGTCTAACTTTATAGGACAATAAAATAGTTGCACATCACAGATAACTTACCGCATTGTTCACGTCTCTTCTCTTGTGACCAAAATACAGGAGATAATTAAGATAATGACCAAACATTATAATGTATTTTTGGATTTCTCCATTTCCACATTGCTGTCGTTCTTAGTTACAATACCATACAGTGCAGCATTGAACCGGTGGTGTTCTTGAGCAGGAAGTGGTTTTGCAACCTGTGGTTTTATATCACACTCTGTCAACAATATGCTCTACAGATTACTTCTTGTGTATCTGTGTGTGTGTGTGTGTCGATCAGTCACCTGACCATTGACGCGCACACACGTTGATTTCGAATCTTTTCTTAATTAGAAGCCTTCTCGAAATGAAGAAGTGCTCGCTTCTTTGAATTCAGATTCACAGTTAGGTGACTTCTCCTTCCTTTGTGTTTGTGTGTGTGTGTGTGTGTGTGTGTGCGGTGTAGCTGAAGAGGACCAGAGCGAGGCATCACAACAAACAGCTGGGAGCGATGAAGACAAGGCGAGAGCGAAACAGGTACCAGAAATAAAATTTAAAAAATTTTTTTAAAAAGCCCCTGTCAGTTGGTCCTCTGGACAGTTTCCTGCAGTTACAGTTAATTTGTCACTACAGACATGACTGCTCAGAATGTGTTATCTGTTGTGTTTTCATTTCCCCTTTTTGCTCGATTTAAGTAGCCGTTTGATGGACTGATTGTGTGTGTGTGTGTGTGTGTGTGTGTGTGTATGTGTGTGTACAGTTGTTTCATGTTTTTTTTTTTTGACTGATTGTGAAATGAGTACAAGGAACATGCTTCTGCTTTGTATTCTAAGAAGAATCAACAAAAAAGAAAGCGAGGGAGAGAGACAGAAAGAGAGAGAAAAAGAGAGAGGGAGGGAGAGAGAGAAAAAAACACACACACTTGCAATATTTTATTGCGCATAAAGAAACTCAACGCCGCTGTTCTGGTAACTGAAGTGAGAGGTACAATATGAGAAGCATAAATTAGCTCATCAAATTTCCAAGGCCAAGTCGAGTTGAAAGCCCGGCGGTTTCTGCGGTGACTTCTGCCCTCCAGATAGCATCGATCCTGAGCGCCGATCACAGTCATCGTGAGAATCGCAAACACAACTCACTGACATCATCACCCACACACTTTTCCAAAAAATTTGATCAGTGAAAAATCAAACGAGCGTTTCACAATGATATTCTTTCTCAGCGGTGTGGACCGAGAGCTGCGAGAAGAAAAGAAGAAGAAGAAGAAGAAAAAAAAAAGGTGGGGGGGCTACAGTATGTGGCTCCTAGCACAGACATTTCCTGTAGGCAACCGTCGATGCATAAACCCGAAACTTTTGTGAATCAGATCGAGAAAACAATGGTTGAAAGTAAAGCAGGCCCCTTTGTGAGTGTAGGTGAATTTCACGCAGGTTTCTAATCAGATTTTTTTTTTGTTTGTGCCGGAAAAAAAGTATCCTCTTTTCTTGTTTTTTTTTTTTTTAAACTCTCGATTCAGTGTCCTGAAAGCTTTAGCTAAACCCTAAGGTGGTTTGTAAAGTCTCCTTTTTTTTTTTTTTGTTTTGTTTTATGATCGCGAACGTTTTCACAACAACAGTGGAAAAGTCAGAGCTGCTCCCCGTTTAGCTGGGAACACCGACGTCGGCCGCTGCGCTGTGACTCAGTCGGGACTGTCTTAGTTAGAGCTCTGCACCTTCACTATTACTCACTCTAGAGGTTTGCTTCTCGGAACCAGGAACCACATAGAGGAACTTGATTCAATATGAAACCGCCTCTCGCTGTTTTGTTGTACAATGAGCGCCGCAGAAATAGCAGCTTCTGGGCCTGATGAGTCAAAGTAAAATATTGACGATCCAATCTGGTGAAATTTGATCAGGGAAGCGGCGATGTGAGAGTTTACATTTGAATATGAAGCGTGAATTTTTCAAATCCTTTGATTTCACTTCAAGTGACAGTATTTTTGTGGATGTGAGGCAGGCAGAGGTGTAACCTGTTTTGTGCGCTGAGTGTGAGAAGATGGTGAAAATATCTCAGCGGGTTTATTTGTAGCTGGGGATTCTGGTATGTGGTTATAATTTCAAAATTGCAAAATAATAATAATAATAATAACTCTCCAGAGACCTGCTGATTGTTTGAGTCGGGTGTGTTGAAGAAAAGACATCTCAAGAGTTGCAGGACACTAGAACTGGAGTACTGTAGCGTCTCCCTGGCCCCGAGCTGACCGGAAGAAAACAAACATTATTTCCCAGACTTGCAATCCACCACAAATTCTTCCTTTTAGGAATATCCTAGGTTGAGACAACGGCAGACGGTGATGGCACGAAACCAAAAAAACCTCAGTCTTCCTGCTGCACATTTGCCTCGAGTTTCAGTGTTGTAGGACGACACGCTGCCTTCCTGAGCTCTTAACGCTGAAGCACACGTCATTCGACCAGCCATTTCAAAGCTGTCACTTACGGTTTTGGGCCCGTCGGGGCGTCCTGCAGCTTTCCGCCAAATGTTGCGGCGATTTCCCCCCACAACCGTTACTAAAATATCGCATGTAGCCTACAATAGGAAAGCTTAATCTCATCCAACTGTCCATTTGGAGATGTGGAAAAAGACTTGATGCGATCTCACAGCACACATCTGGTCCTGATGCAGCAGACCACTGTAGGATGTTATTTTTCCAGCAGTAGAAACAGTTGCTGTTTTTCTTCTTTTAAATTATTGTTTAATGCAAAGCAATTAGATCATGTTACATATTTTTATTGTAAACTGAAATGATACTGCTGGGTTTTTTTTTTTTGTTTGTTTGTTTGTTTTACTTGGTGGTAACCAAGAAAACCCCCCAAAACATCAAACACAAACTGATTATTAAGTGGTTCCGCCCGTAGTGCAACAGCTTTTTAATCGTCTTTCGCTTAGTGATGTTGTTCTTCGTTAGATACTCTCCCACATCTAATTTAAAAAAGTGATTGTTTTTCAAAACGTCACCGATGAGGCAAATCATGCATCTTCGTTTTAAAGAGGCTTACAGAGAAAAACATGCAAGGCTGTGTGGAGATGTCGCTCAAGAGTGGGTGGTTTGGTGGTTGCTGACAAGAAACTGAACCTCAAAAGGAGAAGAGCCAAACCAATCAAGATGACTTTACCGTACGCAGGAGCAGAATTTAGAGAGTCCGTTGGAATTTTTTGCAATCGAGTTTGCTCTAATTATTCTTTCATGTCAGCGGCTGCTCGCCCTGGCGCTTCTCTGACAGCAGGAACGGCGTGTACGTATGTGATCAGACACGTAAGCCAAATGTTAGTCATACGTGGTTGGAATTTCTAAAAAAAAAAAAAAAAAAAAAAAAAAGATGTGTTTTGATCTTCTATATCATGGTCTAATATCTTTTTCATGCTAAGAAACACAAAGAGTATGATTTTTTTTGTATTTATAAAAAAAATTTAACTTTCAGAAAAAAGGCTGCAGAGCAATGAGCTTCTTAAAAGTCCTCAAATTTTTAATCTAATAAAATCTTGTTTCTACAGGTAATCAATAGCATGAAGGCATATATATTTAAAATTTTGTGTTTGTGAGTTGTATATTTTAAGAAAAAAAATGTTTGGTGGCTTACAGTTAGTTGTCTTACCAATACCCCAACTAGTTTTCTGTATAAGAAAGAAACCATAACTAGACACAACAACCATCCCAAATGTGATTGATGTGACAAAACCTCATTCAGTCTTTGTTTAACATCTGCCCTACCAGAAGTAAAGTTTATTTTTCCACCACTTATAGTCTTTTGGCAACAGCTTGTTTTTCAAAGTGCCATCCGTGTTACCGTTGACTGACAACTCTAGACCAAAAACCCCACAAGTCTGCAGCTTTCTCTCCAGACAGGATGTGTAGCGGTTATCTATTGAAAGTAGCGGTAAAACCCTACTCTCTGATTTTGATGTTTCATTTCAACATTTGTGTGTTTTGAGATGACTACTCTTTCTCATCTATAATATGATGCATTCAACTGTAAATTGAGGTCCTACACAATGCACAGCTCAGTCTTCGGTGCCACGCTCTATGAACTGAACTTATGATTTTTGTTGTCCCTCCCCCATCAGGCTTCTCCCTGCATTATCGAAATTCACGACTCTACGACTGAATGCGAGGAAGAAACGGGGCCCAGTAAGGTGCCGATGGAGGAGAAAGCATTTGTAGCAAGTTTGCACTGTTTTATGAAAGACAAGGGCACACCCATAGAAAGGATTCCCCATCTTGGCTTTAAACAGAGTGAGTAGATCTTAATTATCAAGATTCATTATTCACACAAAGTTTGCATTAAAATATGATGGTTCTGATGTATTTTTTTTTACCATTTTTTTTATTTCTAGTTGATCTCTGGATGATCTACAAAGCTGTTGAGAAACTCGGGGGATATGAATCAGTGAGTAATATGTTGCTTATTTGTTTTGTAGTGGCTCCGTGTTCACTGGTTTGTGTTGGAAAACACCTAATTGGTCATGCTATGATGCTGAAACATGGTCACAATGGAACCACAATGGGGGGAGGGGAGGTGGGACAATATATCTGTCTATGCTCTCAGAATATTATGTTCTTTTTGGTGTCGCCGCATTCGGGTGAGTGCCGAGAGTGAAACTCGCATGTACGTGGAACCAAACTGGGCTAAAGTTGACCACCGACGCTTTGCTCCAGGGGTGTAAACACAACAACAGGAGGCCACTCACATTTGCTCAATCTGAAAAAATAAAAGTGTTCTTTCAGGAAAGTGAGCCAACTGACGTGGCTTTTGAAGAATGGCCAGCCACCACCTTCCTGTGAGACGTTTTTAAAATAGCTCTGAAAGCAAGCGCATATACCAAAACGCCCAAACACAGGATGCATGATTGAATTACTACATTACAAAATGCCGGTACAGTTGGAAATTATCGCAAGCCTCAATTTGATGGCCAGGCTATTATTTGCTCTAAATGAATGCATCTCTTTACACGATGTTTCAGGATTCCGATAAAAGAGTTAGCAAGCAGTTATCACCTTACCTGGACTGTATAACTCCCCTGGAGTATTCATGGACATAAATCCAGATTAGTTTGTCCCAGCAAACTGAAGCTTAAAGCCGTTCCAAGAGTAATTGAGATGAAAGTAAATTTCTGCCATCTTAAAACAGCTCTCTTCATAAAAAGGTACTTCTTTATTTGAAATTATTATAACACAGAAAATAACAGAAGAGGGTTGTACAGAACAGGTTTATGTATAGAGTTTAAGAAAAGAGTTATTGTCCAATATAAAAGTAGAGTGGCGTATATTTCTGCACTTGAGATTAACGTTATCATTATCATTATTTTCATATGCTGCCTTACTTTTTATTAAGCTGATCAGAACCTTTAGCTGTACTGCTCCCAGTAAGTGTTTCAGACGGGAATATGAGCTACGGTGCACCGCCTCCTACCGCCGAGCAAAATGATGCTTTAAAAGCCCATACAATAGAGCTAGCATCACTAACTGTTAGGTTTTTGAGACCACATGCATAAATTAAGAACGTGTTTATGTTCATAAAAACTCACAATGTTTCTGATCAAAGACTTCATCTTCCTCGTTGTGCTGATCAACAGGTGACAACTGGACGCCTTTGGAAGAAAGTCTACGACGAACTTGGAGGAAGCCCGGGTAGCACCAGCGCTGCTACCTGCACTCGGAGACACTATGAGAGGTGAGGAGGATTCATGTAGGTGGTCAATGAATTAAGAAAAAAAAAAGACATTTGTAAACCTGACATCCAATGTCCGTACGACAGGTTGGTGCTGCCGTTTGAGAGGCACATAAAAGGGGAGGACGACAAACCTCTACCTCCGAGCAAACCGCGGAAGCCATACAAGAGGAATCAGGAGGGCAAAGTGAACAAGATTGACGGAAAGAGGAAGAGGAGTCATTCTGAGAGAGAAATGGATTCCGAGGTAAAGAGCAGACGGTGCTGTTTAAAATCTAAAAATAAAAAAAGTTCATATCAACATGTGAGTAACAAAATGTTCCCTGTCTTATTTTGAAGTTACCCCAAAGAAGCCAAGATGTGGTCTGCCCAAGTGAATCAATGATGAGTCCTCGCTTCACCCTCTGGCCTCCCAGCTCTGACAGACGCCACCCGGAGCGACCTCAACCGAGCAGAACCGCTGGAGATTTCTGCCCCCCTGTAAACGGCCACGTCCTGCAGGCTCCCAACAACTGGATTCCTCATCTTCCCTCTGTTACTGGAGAGGTCATCTCTCCTCTGGAGAAGAAGAAGCGAATGGCTCAGGCCAGCCTCAGTTTGCCGCTGAGCTCCCAGAGAGAGGACAAGGAGAGGCCTTCAGTCATCCACTGCTCCCAGTCTCCAGCCAGGGCTTCTTCCAGCAGAAACTGCAATTCCTCTGAAGGCTCTCCATTGCCCTTATCCTCCTCCTCTTCGCGCAGTCCTTCCCCCCTTTCCGTTTCCTCAGAAGAATCTCCAGCAGGCAGTGGGGACAAACCCAGACCCAGCTCAACGTCAGCCGAGAACTGTTCTGTCGCAGCCAAAGTGCAAGAGGACAACAAACCCGTGAGCTGCGATCAGCCGCCTACAAACACATCGGCACAGAAGAAAGACATGCCTCTCGTCAGCTCCCAAACGCTGACTACTGACTCTGTAAAAAGCCAAAGAAAAGACTCAGCCTGGAACCCTTACCACAAAGTGCACGGCAAATATTTCGCAAACCCTTTCCACTCACCGCCTTCCTTCTCGCATTCTACCTCCAGCTTCACCAAAGTCACTCCCAAATCCGTGCAGCTGCTGCGGCCTTCTCCCATTCGGCCAGGTTACAAACTTCTCCACAGCAGGCTGCTCCAGACGGACAACTCTCTGCCTTTCACCAAGAAGCTGGGCGGCGTGACCCCGTGGTCTTACCCGACAGAGAAGAGGGACAGGTCAAGGACGGTGCAGCAGAAAGTTCCTCCCAGTCAGCAGGGATTGTCTCAGTCCGCCACTGCCCTGCCGGCGTCGTGCGTCCTGTCCAGTTACGACAAATCGGCGAGAGACTCCCGGCACCATCAGCCATTATACCCGGCGCTCCTTCCCCACAGAATGAGACTCCCTCCCTCCCAGCTAATGTACCACTCTATGCCAGTCGGTCCGAGTCACTCGGCTCTCATTGGTCCGGCCGTTTACCCGTACCCTTACGCCATTCCTCTGCTAAGTCCACAAGTCGGATACCCGCTACCTGCCATGAGTTCGGTTTATCCTCACAAGCTTTGAGGAGGACAATTGAACATGTTAGAGTATCTTTCAAACTAGAAGAGAGAAAATCAGGGAGGTATTATGAGTCAAACAAAACCACTAGAAATGCAACAATTATCCAAAGCTGCTAAGACCGAGGCCACTTGAATCTATCGTGTAAATGTGAAACTGCGTTATTTTCATCCTGTCTTTGTGTTCCCCCACAAAGTTCTACTTTATTATACATTAAAATAAAAGTCATATTTTTTCAGCCAATTCACACATCCGGAAAGGTTTAATATTTAAAGGGATTAGTTTATCCACAGCATCAGCCTTACCTCATTAACGTTTGATTGCACTGTTTCAGTTCTTGTTCTTAAATAAAAATAAAATAAAAAAAAGCAACTCTGCTGTTGTTTTTAGTACTGTAAAGTCAGAACAGTAAACAATGTGGTCGCTCTTTTTGTTTTTTTGTACCTTTTATCAGTGTTAAATATCTTGTAAAAAAAAAAAAGAAAAAAAATGTCTTTGCCAGAATTTGCCATTGTCAAAATGTATTTAAAAAGAAAGTGAAAAGAAAGAAATAAACAAAAATCTTTAAAAACAGTTTTCTTCATTTTTTTTTTTTTATTTGCTGATTTTTGTTCAGTTTTTTAACAGGGCCCATTTATTTGCTGTTCCCGTTGTAGCTTTTGTTTCTGCTAACACATTTTTTACTCTTTGTTTTGAGTTCTGTCTGTTGAACAAAAACACCCTGCAACGCGGAGTTTACGACACGCCGCTGTGGTCTGTCATGCTGAGCGTCACTGCTGTGGCCTGGGCAAGGTGGAAGTAAGTTCGTCGGTGGTGAAAATAACAAAGAATTCTTAGGCAAGAGCAATGAGGAGGAAATAGAAAGAGGAAATCACACAAATGAGATTATGCTGCAAGCCACAATGTGGTCTAAAACAGCTGGAAGTAGTGGAGCAGATAACAGAAATTCTTGTAAATGTAAAGTAAAACTGAGAAGGAAAAAAAAAAAACAATGTCACGTTCAGGCCCAGGAAGTATTTGCGGAAGTGTAAATATGTTCGCGCGCTGAGGATTAAAATTCATTTTCAGTTCGCGTGACTGCGCAGGAGTTCAGAATGTTAGGAAATTAGTGAAATGTGATGTCATGGTTTATATTGTTATGAGGGTAGAAAAATGCCTTTCCTTTCAATCTCTAAGACTCTTGTCTATTTACTTCTGCCTTTACTGTCTAATTTGGGTGTGATAATCAAGGGCAGTAACTTTAGCAGTCCAAATGATTTTCCAATGACAAGGCTGACATTCAGAGTATAAATGCATGCTACAACTACAGTTTTAAAGTTCCTTTGAATTTTGTACTGTGCAGTGAATAAAATGCAAAGGACAATTAGATTGTTAGAAACTATTTTGTAAGCTAACTCCATAAACCATACATTCCTTTCACAGAGCTCTGAATTCCCATGTGAAATTTGTTTCCATCCTAAGGTAAACTTCATTCTATAACATATTCCCCTGTCATGGACTGGCAATCTGTATGAGATTTACTCTGCCTTCTGATCACGCACAAATCCCCAACAAGGAGACGCAGGTATAGACAACAGACTGATGCTTTATATTATGTTTTGTAAACCTCAGTTTATTTTAAGTGAAAAATGTCTCAAGCAGAGTCAACACTGAATGCGAAGCTGAGAAAATCAGTTTTCAAGTGTTGCCGCAGTTATTATCAATTGGATCAAGCCGTTGTAACATTTACCGTTGGTACATTTCGCAAAAGTAAAAGTCTGAATTTTACTTTGTGGCACTTGGTTACCAGTAAACACACTCATCTCTTAGCAACAGATTAGCAACAAAAATGGTTATTGTTCAAAAAACATAAGATTTCTTCTGCTCTTTTGAAATGCTACTTAAGTATTTTACACTAACAAGAATTGTGTAGTTGGTGAATTTTGCAGAAAAGTTAATTATTTTTGTNGTTATTTACAATAAAAACTGCAGAATTAACCTCAGTGACCTATTCCTGGAAAATTAAAAGAAAAAGAAAAAATAAGACAGTGTGCCTAAAACTTTTAAGGCAAGATCAGAAACATGGATAGGGTGCTGCAACAGAGACATGTGACTATTCTTCTGGATGGCAAGTGAAGCATCACACATGGTGGCCTGCAGAGGGTTGTGATGCTGTCATTCACTGTCCACTCCATCTTCCAAGTAGGTTACAGGGCTGGCTCAATTGACGACTGCTGCATCACTAGATTATAATCACAGTGATCCAAAATTAAGTAATGGTTCACAAAAATTTAGTATTAAAATGTCATGCTGGTAATACTTTGGTGCAGAGAGGTTTACATATATTAAAAATAATTATATTTACTCACCTGCAAGTAGTCATGGTCTGGTAGAATCTCCTCCAGAGCAGACACCTCGGCAGAAAGTTGGTCCCGCCAGAGAGCACCACTGACTGCCTCCAAACCAGCTTCCCCCTCATCCTCTTCTGCAACTTCTGCCTCATTCTCTGGTGCTATGACATCACCGGCTCCAAGGCAGATGTTGTGAAGGATGGCACATGCTGTTATGACCTAGATAGATAGATAGATAGATAGATAGATAGATAGATAGATACTGCACAAACTGAAACACTAGGCCAGTACTTACATGTGGTACAAAGGTGTGGTGCACCTCCAGCGCTTGTAAAAAAATTGACCGGAATCTTGTTTTCATCATCCCAAAGGCACGCTCTATAATAGAACGTGCTTTTGAATGATGATTATTGAAGCGTTGGGCTCCCACACCTTGTAGTGGTCTTTTGTACGGTGTGATGAGGGGGAGTGGCTGTTGCAGACATGGGTACCCTCCATCTGCAAGGATGAAGTGCCCTGGAGGAGGATAAACCGACTGCCGGTAGAGTGGACTGTGCCGCAGTACTCTAGAGTCATGCACTGACCCAGGCCAACCCACGTATGTGTCAATGAAGCGGCCCTGATGATCAGATACGGCTTGTAAAATTATTGATGGGAATAATTTTCTATTCCTGTAGCACTGACCATGAGGGCCACTTGGGCACTTGATACGGATGTGGCAGCCGTCAATTGCACCCACAGCCTTTACAAAGGCTCTGTGGTGTGCCAGCCCTGCAAACCCACGGGACACTGAATTCAGGTCCTCTTCTGTTTTTGGAAGGTGGATGACCTGGTGGCGAATGTCCACCACCTCCTCTGTAACCCTATGAACAATGCTGTGGACAGTGGACCGAGGCATCCCAAACACTCTGGAGACCACTCTGTAGGATGTGCCGCTTGCCAACCAGAATAGAAAAACTAAGGTCTCAATAGTAGCACCCCATCCATGTCGCCGATCTTGGTTGAGCAGATGAAGCAGCCTTGCCAAAGATTCCCTGCTCAACCGAAAGTCAGGCTTGGTGTCCTCATCACAAAAAAAACGGACCAGGATAGGTATTTTGAGGTTAACTCTGCAGTACAGGGATTTGGTCTAGGTAACGAGAGGAAGGAGAAGAGGAAAACATATTTATTTTACATTAAAGTATTTCTTGTAATTGTAAGTGATCAAAGCAAGTAAAGCACTTCATAAGGTAAAATAAAGAAACAAAGATAAAATAAACGAAGAAATGTTAATGTTAAAAATTTAAAAGCTGTTTAATTTCACTGACTAAAAAAGTGAATCATTCAGTCAAATGTAAAACTAAGATTTATTATTTAATATTATTTATTATTTACATATAATAATAAATAATATTGACGTTATTGTTAAAAACGTTATTGTTAAACGTTAACAACGTTAACGTTATGAGTTTAATGTTAATAAATTGTTCATTTTATTAGCTACACAAGAGGCTGTGAATAAAAAAAATTACCTGAACGTTGTCCTTCAATCGGAGATATAACACATATCTGCGCCGACGAAACAAGATCATAAACTGTTCGAGTATTATGTAGGCGGACAGAAAACAGCAGATCGCATCATTATCCATCGCTTTAATTCAGTGCAGTGCAGCTCCAAACGTGATTTCAACGCTGTCACGGTTGCTTGGCAACATGAGTTACGCTGAGGTGGGGGCGGGGACAGTTGGTGAAGGGTAGACCTGTCCGAATCCACAGATATTTTTCTTCCGGTCTTAGTTTTTTCCCGGCCTTCGAAGGACCCGTCCTACGTAGACCAGTCCTTCGAAGGATGCAGACCCTGAATTCGGACACAGCTAATATCTGAAGTCTGCTTCGTGGCACTTGGTTACCAGTAAACACACTCATCTCTTAGCAACAGATTAGCAACAAAAAATGTTATTGTTCAAAAAGCATAAGATTTCTTCTCCTCTTTTGAAATACTATTTATTTTACACTAACAAGAATTGTGCAGTTGGTGAATTTTGTATAAAAGTAAAAAAAAGTTGTCATTAAGTGGTAAATATATCAAACACACATTCAACACAAAAGTAAAAATCTCGATTTGTACTTCGTGGCAGTTCGTTACCAGAAAAAAAAACCCTTATCTCTTAACACCAAATTAATAAGTATACTGTTGGCAAATTTTGCAAAAGTAAAAATCTGATGTTCACTTTGTGGCACTTGGTTACCAGTAAACACACTCATCTCTTAGCAACAGATTAGCAACAAAAATTGTTATTGTTCAAAAATATAAAATTTGTTCTGCTCTTTTGAAATACACTATTTAAAAAGAATTGTGCAGCTGGTGAATTTTGCAGAAAAGTGTAGTTTTTTGTCTATCATTAGTGGTAAATATATTGTAAAACAGACATTCAACACAAAAGTAAAAATCTGATTTATAATTCGTGGCAGTTTGTTATCAGTAGAAAATGCTCATCTCTTAACACCAAATTAATTGTTCTGTGTTCTTTTAGGTGTAGAGTAACAGGTGCCTTACATGCATTGCATGGAAGCATTGAAAAACAGTGTAAACATTGGTGTTTACGCTATGACAAAGATGGACTTTGTTTATTACAGGTTACTTCTGAAAGTGCTTGATTTCACTTGATTTTATTTTTGGGGTATCTGATTAATAAAGACTGTACTCAAATGCACCCCAGATTTTTCAATTAAAAAAAAAAATAAGTAAAATTTTAAGATTATTTTGATTCCCCAATAAAATATCAGGCTGCAGCGATTTGATCTGCTAATTAAACTATAATACATAGCCATTAGGTGAAACATGACAAACTATGGCTCAGTTCAAAGGGTGTAAATAACAGTATTTTGTTGACTACTCCATTGCAGTGACGGAGAAAGACTTCATAATAGGCAGGACAAATTCAGGATATTAGGGATAATCCCTACTCACTTACACTTGGTGGATAACTGAATGTTGCTCCCTGACATTGTGGATCAATTTAAGAGAAACAGTTTCCTGAGTTTGGACAAGGTTGCTTTTCTGTTCACTGTTGCTGTTTCCTCTTTAGAGAGGCCAGCAGCATACCTTGTGTGTATTTTGATTAGGTTCAGAAGACTGCTTCTGACATCTAATAGCAGGTAACAAAATGTAATGAACTCAATCAAGAGGTGCAATTTTTAATCATGACTTCACATTAACAGACAAATATAAGATTTTAGCATAATGCCAATTTACAATGCAGATATCATCTATAGCTTTTGTGTCTCACTTAAATATTTCGGTAAAACTTTGTAAAACACAAATACACAAGTTTTTTTTTTTTTTTTTTCATTTCTCAAGGGAAAAATCGAGATCCAAAGCAACTTACCTTTTAATTAAAAAATAGTTACCCCATAAACCTAATAAGACATTTTGCTAACGCTGGGAAAAACTACTAATACGTGGTCAGTTATTTTTTAAAATTGTTATAGAGAGATTTTGGCAGGCTCTTTTTTTATAGTATTGTTTTAATCTAGTCGCCAGCATCTTTATAAATGTGCAATTGTGTCACACTCTTTCCGATTTTGGATGATGAATAAAACATTGGATTATTTTAAAGGGTTTCATCAAATTAGAAGAAGCCAAATACCAGGTTTTGTAGATTTTTATTAATATCCTTCCGCTTTATATATCTGCTCCAGTTTGTGTTGGTCTGTCTCGTGAAATCCAAACAAAATACGTGCATCCTAATAAAAAATAATAATAAAAAAAAGTTTAAGGAACATGAAGTAGAAGAGTGTTAGAGTAATTATACTCCCCGAGTTATGTACTTCAGGTGGACTTGTTTCTAATTTTATTTTAATGCGAGTACTGTAGCAACATAAATTTAGATAGGTAATGCAAAAAAAATGACAAAATCTTGACACTGTGTTAAGAAACTAAAGGATTTCAGTAAAATATCCAGCTTGGCAGGTGTACGTATTACACTCGGTTTGCGAGAAGACTTGCCTGACAGACCTAACTCGGGGTTTAAAAACAAACCTAACTCCCGCGAGAAGAGTCTCAGTGGCGCGAATAAACAAGAAAGTTTTTCCTGCAGCTGTGTAACTAGCCGTCCTCACCTCAGGCTCATTTGTCCAAAGGATTTCCCAAATCTTTTAAAAAAATAGTATAGGAATCTACACAACATATTTTTAGGTGATTAACTTTTAGGGGCAGCGGGTTTTTTACAACAGAACAATGTCGGACGCCTTGTCGGAGGACGGCAGCGACATCAACCAAGATGACAGCCAGGAGGAGGACGTTATGACTCCGGCGGAGCTGATCGCTAAGCTAGAACAGGTGAGCCACTGACTCGGAAAATTACACCGTTTGCAGTCACATACGGGACTTTTAAGGCCTTCTTCACGCTGCTGCAGACACAACTAGCTCTACACTCACAGTGTTGCTACCTGTGTTTGCCTCTCAGGCCTGGCTGAATGAGAAGTTTTCCCCGGAGCTGCTGGAGAACAGGTCGGAGGTGGTGGAGTGTGTGATGGAGCAGCTGACTCATATGGTAAGTACCAGGGGAATACCTCTGAGTTACAACTGTTGCTACTCCACAGGCTAAAGTAGGAAAAATACTGGGTGTCGTAGGAAACCAAAACTATGTTGAGGAGTATTGTTGTGCCCTACATTCAAGCTTGTACATGCTAAGCTGTTTGTAAGATGATCAGAGATGGGCAGTATATATAGAGCGTTCGACAATGTATTTCAAACTAATTCACATTTTCTCCAATTGAACTATAGCTGAAATTGCCTGCAATAACGTTTGCCTCAACACAAGACTCACAACATTGTCCGTATATGGAATAATCATCATTCGTTTGTTCAGATTTTCTTTCAGGACAGTTTATAAGCTAGTTTTTAAGTCAAATAAAAGTGGTGACAGATTTCACCCTGGTCAACACCAAAAAGTGTCAGAAAGACTGCTTCATCATTTGAGTTTCTTCTTTAATTAAGCAGGAAGCTCCAATAACATCCTTTATAACTAAAATAAGCAGAATATGCTGCACCTTTTCTGGTAGCATAACATAGATAAAACCACTGAGTGCTATAAGTCTTTACTAGCGTTTTTGAGATATGATCTAAACCACAGACACTTCATAAAACATGTTTGTGTGTGGCTTCAGGTTCATGACCCATCTACAAATACCGTTCACTACTGAACGACGTTCTGCGATATTATCAGCTCGAAATAGATGTTTAGATTTTTGTCCGTTTTACTCGTGTGGCATTATTTGTTTAGCCTCTAGAATGACGCTGCTAATGGTTGCAGTTTTGTTGGGGTTTCTTTGTTACATTTTGATTTGTTCTTTTTGGGAGGCTGAGGTGTTGCAGGTGTTAAAATACTAAACACCTGTAACTCATATCGTCCACCATATGAGTTACAACAAAATTTAGTATTTTAGAATTGAACTGAAACATGTTTTTTTTTCCTCCCCTAATCCGTCGACTGACTTTTCCCGCCAACAGGAAGCTAACCTGCAGCGAGTGAAGAAGGGCGACGCCAAGGCCGGCTTCCATCGGATGGAGATAGACAGGATCCGCTTCGTCCTCAGCAGCTACCTGCGATCCCGCCTTCAGAAGGTCCGTTAAACACGTATGAAAACGTCGCCGCCATCTCTGCCGGTGTCTTGACGTTTGCGCTTTCCACACCCAGATTGAGAAGTACTTCCCCCACGTCCTGGAGAGAGAAAAGTCTCTAGTCGAGGGTCAGCCGTCTCTGCTTTCTCCGGAGGAGTTTGCCTTTGCCAAAGAGTGAGTGCAGCAAATGTGGCTCGCATTGTGTTAAAAGATTCATCATTAAAAAAAAAATAATAATAACTTTGCATCCAGGTATTATGCCAACACAGAAACCTACCTGAAGGCTGTAGCGCTGAAACGCATGCCTCCAAACCTGCAGGCTGTGGACATGCTCAAAGCAGGTAAAATGACAATATCCGTCTTTGTTCTGTGCCTTGAATGATCGCTGACCAGCATCCTTAACCCCTTTTGTTTTACTGTAACCCCAGTACCGGAGCCCTGCCTGGATTCTTTTGTGTTTCTGCGGGTGAAGGAGCGGCAAGAAAATATTCTGATCGAGCCTGAAACGGATGAACAGAGGTGCTCGTTTTATCTTTCAGGTTCTCTTCATGTGTTGTCATTCGGCTAAGCGTCCAGCAGGGGGGAGTGTAGCCACCTCCCCTCTTTGTGATGCAATATTTTCCTGGCATTGACTCTCTGGAAATGCCTTCTTTTGTTTATGTCAGAGACTTTGTTGTGGATCTTGAAGAGGGCTCCCAGCACCTGATGCGGTATCGCATTGTAGCGCCTCTGGTCTCAAGTGGAGCTGTGCAGTTAATTTGAACACATCTAGGTAAGTAAGTTAGCATGAGGTCAATCAATAATCAATAATGAGCCTTAAGCCTTTTGGTGCTAATTCATTTTTTGTAGCTTTTATATTCTCGGTGAAATTTGGATTTATTTATTTATTTATTTTTTTTACAATCTATTTATGTCTTTGTTTACACTGCAACTCTTACAAAAGTGTTCATATAAACTATTTTGCAATTACTACAATTTCTCTACTTTGTGTTTTATGACAAAGTCACAATAAAATACATTGAAGTTAATTACTGCAATGTGATTAAGTATGAAAAGTTTTAGGGACTAGATTTCTTGCAAGGTGCCTCATATCAACCTTTTTCTGAATCAGTTTCTTTTTAAATGCTAATTCAGACACAATTTTACGTTTTAGTTCCTTGTTGATGTTTTCTTTTTTCTCTCTCTCTCTCCTGAAGATTATTTGCTATTTTTTTCCCGCCCTGTGAAACAGAAAGGACAGCTGCATCAACATTTATCACATCAGGAGAGCTGCTCCTCGGAGAGGAGTGACTCCTGTCACACAGATCCAGATGTGTTTGTGACGCCGCCGCCTTGACGAACGGCGTAGAAGAACCTCGCTTCTGCAGGGCTGTGCTGTTATTTTTGGATGATTATAATCTTCAGAACTGAAGTGTGCTTAAGTTTTCAGATCGTTGCCTCACGCTTACCAGAATATGACCTGCCATGTTAACAGATCCTTTCTGCAACACTGAATCAGTATGACTCATCGTTGTCATTATTGGACTTTTTCTCCGCCGCTCGATAACAGGATGCCTTCCATGACCTGAAAGGGAAGTAATTTTCCGTTCGGTTGGCACCACAGTTCCTGCCTTTCCGTGCCCTTGTTTGTGTGGGGAAAACGGTGGTTTTCTAAGAGGACGTCGTTCCATCGATGTGAACTCGATCGTCTGTGTGTTCCTAAGTTAATTGAAATTCAGCAAATGTCCGTACGCCGTGTGCTAACTTTGTGTTGTAAATATACATTTGTACAATAGACGCATTTCATCTTCAGCTGAATAAACATTGTCTACTGTGAGCTGTAATTATTGAAGCAGCATTGTTATGCAAGCGTGCCTGAGGGTGCAATCAGTGCTTATTGTTTGGCCTCACTCTAATTGCTCAGCAGTTGGAAGTGATAAAGAACAGAGAGAGCAAGTGAGCGACCGTCTTTAGAAGAGCCGTCACGTCGAATCGCACTCTTCTCATGCGACTGCTGCAGCTCTGAACTCTGTTGTTTTTAAAGCTTTTTATGAATAAAAGTCTGAACAGTGTGGCGTGCTTTTGTTGTCAACCCTTCCTTATTGTGAAGCCTCAAAATACAATCCAGCACAACTAACTACATTAACTTAAACCATTTAGAGGGTTTGTACCAGTGCTTGAATTTCAATAAGGTGTTCTCAAGGTTTAGAAAGTACTCGATACCTGTGTAATGTCCTTGAAAGTGCTTGATATTCAGTTTGTACAGTTTTGTAATAAAACATATCAGGAATCAACTCCTTACACAATTTAATTGTGTTTAAGCATTTTATTTGAGCAGGATGGTCATTTACCAAATTAATAAATAAATATAATTTCTAATTGCTCAATCAGTTAAACTTAAATAAAGGTGGTTTTATATTTTACAAAAGTTACTAAAATTGGGGATTGTTTTTGTTACATTTTTGTTTTGTTCCAATCAGTTGTTTAGGAATTTTTTTCCAATATATCATACTTTTTTGTCTTTCGTATGTAGAAGACTGTCATAACGCAATAACCGTAAGAAATGATGCCAGGAGCAGCAGTGCAATGGTTTAGAATTAGAGGTGTCTAAATCCAGTCCTCAAGGACAAAAGTCCTACATATTTTGGTGTCTCCCTTCTCTAACATACCTGAATCAAGTATCACTATTTGCTTGATTCACATCAGCTGAACCAGGGAAAGAACTTTGGGTACCACTGGTTCTGATTGAAGCACATCCAAATGTTGGTAAATCCAATCTAGAATCTTGATGACCTTGAGTAAAATTTGGAATTTTGGTTTTAATAAATCCCTAAACTGTTGCAACAACATGCTGGTTTTAAGAGTGTTTTTAGTTTTGTTGATGTAATCGGAACTAAAACAGGTTTATATGCGTGTTGTATAATATTTTTGAGGTCATATCAAATACTCAAAGTGGCACAGAACCTGGCCGCCGCTGCCAAGTCCATCTCTGTTGCTCTACGTGTAGGACGTGGCTCATAAAAGTGTTGCTTGCTGGGACTCGTTGGTAACTTGGCCTTCCTCCGTGTCACACATGCTTTTGTGAGACAAGCCAGGTGCCAACTAGGAGAGGGTTGACTCAAAAGCTTAGACCTCCGCGGAGATTGGTGTCGACTAACATGTCTGAGAATAGAGCCCAGCATGACTGGGATAGTTTCCATAAAGCAGAATGAAATCACGTACAGCAGAGCTCAACGAGTGCCATACAAACGCAGGAATGCTTACGGCTGAAGAGATCATGTGGCGATCAGTTAAATCTCATTTTCTCATAGTTTGTTTCGTCATAAAACTCAAAATGCTTTCTTTTGTTTTGTTGAAAGCATCCAAAAAAAAACAAAAAAACAAGTTCACTATTAGATGAAGACATCTACTTCTTATGCTTCATTTGGAGTAATGGCTTCCTTCTCGCTGAGTGGCCTTCCAGCCCATCTCGGTACAGGACACGTTTCACTGTGGATAATGACACTGTCCTACCGGCCTCAGCCAACGACTTCCCAACGTTTTTTGGCTTTTGTTCGGATGTCGGTTTGCACATTTCAGACCAAAACACATGTATTCCTCGATGATCCACACAGCCCCAACTTTTCAACCCTATGCATCCCACAGGTCCAACCACCTCACAGCTTACAGCACTTTAAAGGATCTGCTGCAAACATCTTGGTGTCAGATACCACAACAAACCTTCGGGAGTCTAGTGGTGTCCAGGACCAACGCACTATAATTACATGGGTGGTCATAAAGTTTCACTGGATCTGTGTAAATATTGTAAGAGCAAAAAAACCACAAACGTATCTCTTTGTTGGTCCTGATTGGTCAGCATACTGAGCTGGGCAGAGTCTTCTCTGCTCTATTGAATGAGCTGGTAAAAATAGGAGTCAGTCCCAGCTGGTCCTGCAGACAGAGGGATAACAGCCTTTAGCCCAGCCTCCTGAGCTTGAGAGATAGTAAGTGGGAGCTTTGAAACACATTTTTGTATTTTCTTCTTTATCTAGGCAAACAAAAACTGAACAGAAGATTTGCAGTAATGCTGACATGCTTCATCATTTGTCTCGAACACAGGCTTACCCACTGAGGTAAACATCACCATCACTCTGCCAGCATGGAGATGTCCAGTCCAGCATAAGTATGCTGTCCTGCAGCTGTGGGATCTTATGTCTTGCTTTACTCCTTCAAAATGAGGACGATTAAATAAAATGTTTACATGCCCTTTGATCTTGAGATGTGCTCTTTCATTCATCCTATGAGCAAACTGTACTGCAAATTTAACCCCACCTCCAGTGCAGCAGTAAACTTCCTTGTTTACTTCTTGCCAAGTGTTCTGCCGATGGTTGGCCTGGGCTCCAGGGCTCACTCGGCGGGACTTGTGGAGATTGCAGTGCGCCTGTGCTTGAACCAGCGTGAACATCTGTGTCCCCACGTGTGGGTTCCCATCCTGAAGCCTCAGCGGCCCTGCATCCGACCCCCAGCAACAGATCAGCCCCACGTCTACGTCACCAACCATCTGAGTCACCCCTTCTCACCTTTCTTGAGTGACCTGGACGATGATGATGATGATGGCGACATTTTGATACCGGTCAAGAACAGACGTGTGGTATTTGCAGACAAGCTGGGTTTCTCCCTGACGGCCGTGCGCGTGTTTTCCCACGAGGAGGATCAGCGTGACCTCGGCCCACTGCCCTCCCTGCAGGGTTTGGGGAGCATGACGGGGGACGCCTACAGCTGCACCGTCAGCACCTGCTGCCCGGGGACGCAGCTCAAGCTGGGCTTCCCGCAGCCCTCGCTGGACTTCCAGTCCTTCCGAGCCAAGCTGGCCGAGAGCATGGTCACCCTGGAAAACTGCGCCGTCACCGAACAGGCCCTGCAAGGCAGCGCGCGAGTCAGAAACCTCAGCTTCCAGAAGGACGTGCGCGTGCGCATCACCTTTGACTCCTGGTACAGCTACAGGGACGTCCCCTGCACTTACGTGCAGAAGCGTTTCGGAGGACCCCAGACCGACATCTTTGAATTTGATATAGCGATTCCTAAAGTGCTGGATGCCAAGAGGAAGATCGAGTTTTGCCTAATGTATTTGCCCGCAGGGCAAAGTGAGCCATTTTGGGACAACAACAACGGGCAGAACTACAGCATTTTGGTGTGTGTGAATTCACACCTCTGCCATGGGAAAAGCGAAAGTGCATGAGAAGTAGCTTAATATGCCGTCGCTATTTAGCTTCTTCATATAATAGTGTACTTTTCTATCTTAAAAGTGTTTGTTTTTGTGCTTTGTTCAAATAAATCTTTGTTCTTCCATCTCTCCGGTGCCATTTCCTTTCACTCCACATTCTTGTGTCCTGACCCACTTGTTGGCCTCTCATCTCATACTGTTGTGTGTGCAGAGGGATCCCTTACACTGCAGGCATCACCAGCATTCCCACATAGGTCAAAGATGACTGGGCTGTCACACACACACACACACACACACACAC
Source organism: Poecilia formosa (assembly GCF_000485575.1). NCBI lineage: Eukaryota > Metazoa > Chordata > Actinopteri > Cyprinodontiformes > Poeciliidae > Poecilia > Poecilia formosa. The sequence continues at coordinate 3,782,513 of NW_006799944.1, read as the reverse complement.
ACACACACACAGAACCCTCAAGTCAATCTTAGCTGAGCTCTGTTTATAGTCTGACAGGAATCCTTCACCTTCCTTTACTTTATGAGCAAGAACATGGTTCTAACTCTTATCAGAAAACTGGATTTAGCATCAAAGGTGTGAAAGACAATTTGACATTTGGAAATGTTTTTGATGGTTTAGAAGCAGAAGCCTAGGCAGCACGTTTACAGAGAAGGAATCTGTAGAAGTCATGTAAAGATCATTTATGTATGTTCTTCTTTTACTTTTTTGACTGAAACTTAAGTCTCTGACAAACAGGAACATCAAACTGCAGCGAATGACAAAAACAGTAATGTCATAAAGGTGGGAAACAACAACATGAAGGTATTGGAAGAGAGTTTCAACAAGTACAGATGTCGGTAAAGGAAAAGCCTTAAAATTCATTATAAACAATGTAGCATTATCGCACAATATAATGCTTGGCAAAGTCAAGTCGAAGTTATTTAGTGGACATTTATTCAGTGGGGGAGAAACATTTCACAAGAAATTATAGTTTTTAACCAAATCACTGATGTGACGCCTATCTTTAAAGTATATTTTTGTTTATTCTAAGACGTCTAGACTTTCTAATAATTCATGATTTTTTGTCACATTACCATGAGAACTATCTACTCTCCCTTTGAAAGACGTAAACAGAGACATTTGAAAAAACAGACAAAAACACTGAAATGTTATAAAAACTCATTAAAATACTAAAACAGTTTGAAAGAAGAATTTGTGTCATTTGGTGGAAATATGTGGAGACAGTCATTGAAACACACAACGATGAACTAAGAGAAACCCAAAATCAAAATACATAATTCTACTCAGTTGTATTAACCAAGCGTGGATCAAGTTGGTCAAATTTTGATTACTTTATTTTTATCGATATTAATGTTCTTCAACATTCCAGCAAGACACTTTTCTCTACTTGGTTACAATTCAGTCCAGAAGTCAAGAGACCAGAGGTCAGCACCAGAAGAGAGACCCCCAGCCAGTCCCAGGGTGACCCTCTCTACCGTAGATGACAGTGTGGGAGCTGCTTCCTCTAATTCCATTCTCAGAGAGAGATGACAGCTCAGGCTGACGTTGGACCAAACTAGGATACCGCTTTGCGGCTCTCGAGGGTGACCAGAGATGAAGGACCAAATGTGGCACACTTACAGTTCATTCCTCTGTTTCTTTCCCCCAAATGTCTCCTTAAAGATAAAGCAGGTATCTAGAAAATCAAAATTCTGAATTAAACAAATCAAGTAACGAATCAGCAAAAAATACACACGTTCTAAGTTAACCTCAGAATTTCCCATTAAGATATGTGTTTCTTGTTTCTTTGTAAATAAATAGTTGCATTATTGTTAAAATTAACATTTTAATTTCAAATTAAAATGTTGGTATTGTGATGTAAGAATAACTACAGTGTGTTTTTGTAACATTTTCCTCTCATTCCTTTCTTGAAGTGTGCAGCATACAGAGATAATTCACGCTCCAGATAGACAGGTTTTTGACATATGTGCAATTGATATAAATATATTTTAATGAGACTGATATGATTTTTAATATATACATATAACTGCATAGTCAATCCACTGTTTATGAGGCCTACAACGTTTCACATACTGTTACTGCCTGTGCATTGTAAGCTTACTGACGCATTATCCAAATCCATTCACGATGTGCAATGTGTATGTATGCATGCATGTGCATTCCCTATGAAACTTTGTTAGAGTGCATGGCTTCATCAGCAATTTGAAACAGCAGGAAATCCAACTAAAATAGGTTGTCATTGGGAATAAAGAAGAGTTTATCACAAACAAAACCTACCCTCTTCCATGGACATTATGGAAAATGCAGTGGTCAAGGAAATATGTGTATGATATCCCACTATCAGAAATGTTGTAGGAGAGACTGAGTACTGTCCTTTTTGCAAACAAAGGTTGTACAAAGTATTTGACAGCAGGGTTACCAGTGATTTTGCCACCAATGGATATGTTAAAAGCAATTCTATTTTAACATTGTGTTTCGCCCCACTGAATAAATGTCCACAAATTAAAGTCGTAGGACTTTTCTAAAAGGAAAACAGAAACTTCAATGAGTTAGAAGAATTTATTTTAAGGCTTATTGCGCATCTTTAGCCAGGGGGCAACACATTAGTCTGCATCTTTAGGTCATAGGTGGCAGAAATGCTGGCAGAGAGGGAATCCCGAGAAGTCAACAAAAAGATCTGTGCAACGTTCTTTTTTTCTGAAACTCACATTTCTGGAAGGCAGTAACATCAAACCCACGGCGGAACAAATGACGAAACAGAAACGTTGTGGACGCAGGAGAACACATGAAGACACGTGAAGAGTAACTATAGAGCTCTGTAATATATATTATCCAAGGGGTCGATATAAAAAAACTCCTCCAAATCAGGGTGGAGGTGGGGTGGGAAGCAGCTTTAACACAGTTCAAGAGATGTATTTCTCCACCATCCTCTGACTAGCCCATAGTTTCCTCGGCTGTTTTGTCCAATTCTGGGTCTTTTCGAACTGTCGACTCAAAATCAACTTATCAGGGGTTCCCTCAGCGCCCCACGCTGATGTTGCACACTTTGCAGCTTGGATCTTTCTTGGCATTTGCTGTGGTCAGACTCATCAGCTGGTGGTGCCCACTGATCTGCTCCACGCTGCCCTGATCCACGTGAACCGGCTCCGTGAAAAGCACTTCCAGGATCACGTCACTGGCGTGGCAGTACACAGGCTCCTCCCCCTGCCTCTGGGGGGCAGTGTAGGTCAGAAAGGGGTTGGAGGCCAAGTCCAGCCTCGGCAGGCGGGTGCGACAGAAGTCGTCTCCCTCTGTGCCCACAGGCGCCAGCACCAGCACCACGTAGTGATATGCCGTGTACATGCAGTAAAAGTCTGCAAAGTACAGGCAGGTGTTTGGGTTCAGCAGGACTCCAGCTGGAATGTGGAATCTGAGGGGGCCGTACGGAGAGTCTTTGGGAGGGAGCCCCGTGTCAAACTCCGTGTTGCAGCTGAAGAAGACTCCTTGGAGCTTGCCGTTGATTGGAGAGCCATGACTCCCGCTGGTGTCTTTCAGGGCCGGACGCATCAGTCCCCCACATTGCCTCCTAACGCAAGACACAGAAAGAAAATGAGAATTTCTTTTGATCAGTGTGACCAATCAGGTCAAAGAGAAGAAGAACAGCTCCAACCTGACATAGTCAAAGTATTGTGGGTGCTGGTTGCGATAGAACACAGAGAATCTCAGCAGTCGTCCTGCAGGACCGCTGGCCTTGTCGAGAAGCTGCTGAAGGTGTTCCATAGCATAGTCTGCAAAAATGTTATTAAAAAATAATCATGTCTCCTCGACAGATGCTTAGAATATATGGTCCCCCAAAAGTATTCACACCCTTTGAGCCTTTTCACATATTGTGTAAATAACCCAATGTGTTAAGGAAAATGAATGATGCATAAGTTTTAAGATTTTTCACGTAAACCATTGTCATGTTCTTTTGCATTCAGTCCTCATTACATCTAGATGTGAAAGTTGGTGTCCTGATTAAAATTGGAAGCATCATACCCTTGGGATGTTCATTTCAGTCAGACTAGGTGTAATGATCTATTACAAGCTAAATGCAGTGATCCTCGGAAAAGACCAGTCAGAGGCCACAAAAGACTTACAACTAGGGTGGAGATTTACTATCCAGCAAGACAACTACAGACAGTGTGGGATAGATCAAAGTGCATTAGTGTGTTGGAGTGGCCCAGTCAAAGTTCTGACCTAAATCCAACTGGGATTATCTGGCAAAGCTTGAAAAGTGATTTTCACACGTGCTTCTAATCTATTCGACAGAGTTGAACCTAGTTTTTAGATTCCAAAAGAATAAACAGTAAAACTATTGATACAATGACACTGAATAACAAATGCATAACACAGTTTTCAGATTTTTTTTTTTTTTTGTAAAAACAAAGAAAAAAAAGCCTTTGTGTTGGTCGATCCAATGCAATCCACATACATTTCACTCGTCCTTGTGGATGAATTGTGAAAACATTCAAGGGGTGTGAATACTTTTCTCTTATCTTCAAAGTTCTGAAGCATATTTATCAACCCACACAACCACTCTGTTGCATGAGCTGATTAGTTTTACCTCCAGTGCAGAACTCCACCACCGGGCTCCACTCTGACACTAGGTAGTCACCGTCCGACTGCCTGACGGCTGTCTGGACGGCGACGCAGTACTCCGTCCGCGGGCTGAGGAACCAGTGTCCTCTCACCGCCATGGGCAGTGGGACAGCCTTGGCCACCAGCTTGGTTGGGACATCCTGAACACCAAAGAGGGGAAGATTGTTTAATGGACTTTTAAGGAAGTAAATTATACTTAAAATTGTGAAATCGTTATTTTTTTTTTCCAGCATAAACGCTCCATTATTAGCATTATGTTCCTTCTCAAGCCAGAGGCACTGCAACTAGGACACATCTAATCAAATCAACAGCTTTGTTTTGGCCAAGGCCTCTAAGCAGCACAGCTAATTACCGGCTCAGCGACTCGCATATCCATGGAAACATCTCTGATGCAAAAGTTTGTTTATGCCGCTTTGTCGTTTGCTGCCTGAGAGGGAAAATAACCTCGATCCTGAAACATCTCTCTAATTCCCATCCCTGCTTTGGCTCCTCTTTTTTTCTTTCAGTGACAGGATGCAGGTTGCAGCAATAAGCCATAACCACTATCAGGGATTTACAGCTGCAAAGAAGGGAGACTGGGATCCTTTATTTTTATCATCCACATGTTATGTGCACGTGGATATCATTTGAGTGAAAGCGTTGACATGAAACTGAGTGCAGAAACGCAAGCAAAGCGTAGCAAAGTGTCAGAGAGGCAGTTGCTTGAAATATCTTTGCTTCTCCAGCTCCACTTCTCCTCCACTGTTTTTTGTTGTTGTTGTTTTTTGATAAAGAGAACTGTATTTTTTTATTTTTTTTTATCTCAAGGTGTGTTTTAAAGAAGCCCTCTCCAGTGTGTGACAACTTAGCATTTTATGAATTGAACTAGAGATGACCAAAAGCTGTCCAGATTTCAAACAGAATCCCGAAGTAGTCCTTTAATCTAGCGCCAAATTGTGAACTGGGAACCAGATTGCAAAAAAATTAAAAATTTCATCATTAGTCACTGAATCTATGGGCCTATATTTCTTACAGTGCCTATACAATGCATCATAAAAGGGAATTGATTGAACCTGCTATAACACTTGCTCGAGTTGCAGATGTTCCTTTTCCCAACAGTGTGCCACTACCAAAGTAATGGCACTTAAACATGATAATGAAGTCAAGAGGGAGCGGAAGCTTGCATAATAATAATAATAATAATAATAATTTAAAAAATTATCACAGGTTTGAGGGTAGTTTACCAAAACCACTCCATTCAGATTAGCTTGTTAGCATGCTAACACTCATTAATTAGAGAGAGCCCCCCAAAAAAGCCAACGTGAACAAATCTAAAACGGCCTGAGGTTCTGCTTAATATGAACGCATCTGTGTTTATTAGTAAAATGTTTGAGATAAATCTGTTGTGAAGGGTGTGCAGACAGATGCGCAGCTCCAGAAGATGGTAGGTGCTATTAGCTTAATAAGACATACCACATTATACGCTTGATATTTATATACCCTGGCAAAAACTACAATTCTTCTTCTTACTTTTATTATTATGTAGCTTCAAAGTGCACTAGATGCAATCAGGTCTAGAACGGCTCACTGCTGCGGCTGAATTTGTCAGCTTTAGTTCACTTTAACGGGAAACAATTCACAACTGAGTCACAAGCCTGCAGCTGTTGACTGCATCCCTTTCCCTTTTTTGCCTGTATTGGAAGTGACTGAAAGGCCACAACCACTCTGTGTTAAACCTGATACCCCAACAAATGCAGAATACCAAGATGTAATGAGACCCATTGTACTAACCAAACTGGGCTTAGTGATTGTGGAGAATTTTGATTTTGGCTGATTTGAACATGGGGGAAAGATGTTAATGGAGACAGAGCAGCTGCCCTGGAGGTAGAGGATGAAGAAACAGAGGATGAAGTTTCAGACCCTGTGTTTGAAGCGGTTCGGATCCCTGTTCTCTTTGCGGCTCAGGTCGATGAAGAAATGCGTTGCTCTGGCTGTGTCCTCTGGAGGCATATCCCACATGATGCGGAAAGAGTCACAGGTCACCTCACAGATCTGGATGTTGCACGGAGTGGCGAGAGGGGCGTCCATTTCTGTCATCTGCCATTAGATTAGGAGATAAACACACACGGTTAGGCTGGTCTAAACACAGGCTGTGATAGCAATGCCTTGATCTGTGCAGAATCTCCTTAGACAGTGTCACCGGAGTCGGCTCTGAGCAGCAGCGGAAAACATCATGGATGAACACGTTTTCAGGCAGAATTTAATTAGACTCATTTAGGGATTTGTGTGGCTGCCTTTTTATTCACTCTCCAAACATTTTTCTACTCCACCTCCCTCTTCTTGCCCTCAACTGACATTTCCAGTTATTACACAACTCAATACGCTCCCAGCGGAGTGAGTAGCCTCTGTTTTGCCTGTGCATTTCATAATCCACCTACAGCAGTCTCCAGGCAACCACTCATCAGCAGCCTCCCTCACAGTCTTCTCCTGTGATTCTCGGGGAAGGGGGTCACAAACAAGCCCCTTTTCTGCACGTGTCAGCAGGAGTTAAGACTATAGGAAACTTATTAAACATTTCTACCTCCCCTCCCTGCTGGAAATTGCACAAAACGGCTGAACAAGTGAAAGAAAAGTGGCTTCGTATTGCCAAAATTGGGGAGGTTTGCACCCCAGCAGCAGCAAGTGATGTATGGTCATATCTTCATCGCTGCCTACTTGATTCAGGTGGCTGCACACACAGCCCAGAGCATTAAGCCGGGAGCAATCTGCTGGTCAGTCTGTGTTTGTTTCATTAGCTCCCGCTTTCTCGCCTCTTAACTGATGGGAAGACTCCGCAGTGGATGCACTTTGGCTGAGTTTCCCCCCAGAGGCATCCACTCCTCTGTAGTTTTCCAGTAATAATCATCCAACTGGAACTTTGCAATCTTCTTTTACAATATAGCTGACCGCAGTGCCTTACAGTATGTATTTTGATCTACATGTGACGTGTCACAAAACAGATAGCACAAAAATGTCAAGTGGAAGAAAAATATTTATGATTCTCTCAAGTTTTTTTTTTTTTTTTACTTTTTTCCCTCTGAATTCGGAGAATTTTTTTTTTCTGAGCTACTGAAAAAAAAAAATGCTGACTTTATTTTTTTTTTTTTCAGTGGCCCTAATCCTCTTCCGTACATATTGGTATTTTCCTCTGAGGGTAAATCTAACACCCAGTCTAAATCTTTTGTAGCATCAAAAGTTTTTTTTTTTTTTAAGTCCAGGATTGCCCTGTGTTTAACTCCATCCATATTTTCATCAACTCTGAAAAGTTTTCACGTCTGACCTGAAGGTGAGCATCCCCACACCTTGATGCTGCCGCCACAATGTTTCACCGAGAAGAAGGTGAGACCTGGATCTTACAGTGTAAAAAAAAAATTCTGACGTACAGGAAGAAAAAAAAAAACAGCTTTGGTTTTGTCTGATCGGAGCACCTTCTGTAAATGTTGGCCGTGACCTTTACTTTGACCCTGACATGCTGGCTTCTTATGACAGTGGCAGTTTTCTTGCCTCTTCTTGCATGAAGGCCAGATGTATGGAGTACAGACCAATGGAGCAGCTCAGGTGTTACCAGGCATCTCTAGGTTGCTCCTCTCTCATTGCCAAGTGAACCACTTCAGGTGGAGGGTTGTGTTTTTGTAGGGCAGCAGGTGTGCCGTCGTCTTGATGGATTTATCAGAGCTCTGTGAGATGTTTAAAGCTTTTCTGATGTTATTTTATAACTTAACCCTGCTTTAAGCTTCTTTGTGTGCTGTGTTCGTTGGGCTTGACGTTGTCTGTTTGTTAATGTTCTCTGATAAAGGCCTGAGGCCTTCACAGAACAGCTGGATTTATTACTGAGATTAAATTGATGACTTTATATTACGTGACTTCTGGGTTTTGCTTAGGGACATTAGATTAACCGAATACAAATGTCAGATTTTTACTTGTAAAAAAAATAAATAAATAAATGAAACCAAGCATCCTTTTTCTTCTTCTTCATAATTAAGAACTGCTTTGAATTGGTCTGTTAGATAAAATCACACCAAAATTCACCGAATCTTGTGGCTGGCTGTTTTTGCAAAGCATTGTAAAATTCCAGCGTCTCCTACAACATAACAGTACTTTTTTCTCTCTCTCTGTTATTAAGCTCACACTGAAAATATGCAAATTCAAAGATGCTGCTAAAAATAACATTCTCCTTTTGTTGTCTGTGTGATGCGATGAAAGCCAAGCGTGTAGAGGAGCCATCATTTTTGACCGCTGGGTTCGCTAAGGTGCTCTCCCGCTCCAGGATGATGGACAGGCTGCAGCAGCTCATTAAAGCCTTTGAACTGTGAAATTTGTAAGGTAGCTCGTTCACGCGGCGACAGTGCAGAGAGAGGGGATGCATCACGTGTGTCTCCATGCGTCTGCTTTCCAGCTGCCTGCTCTCTTTTCTAACCATGGAGCCTTTTCAGAGACGGAATCTGGGGCAGGGAGAGAGAGAGATTCTCACAGGACCGGTCATCAAAAAGCCCTACGCCTCTCCTCGTGCGCTACTTTCGGATCAAAAATGTGTGAGCGCGGTTCAGACAAAGGTCTTAATATCATTCACAGGCTTCCACTGCATGACCTCATTTGTAAACTGGCGTTTCGAGAAGAAATCAGAGTCAATTATCTCTACTTTAATAGACAGCTGCTTCAAACAAGACAGCTGGCTCTGGCTGATAATTACAATGAGTTTTCACATCATAAATCCTGCTTTGCCCACACATGCATACGTTGGGTTGCTCATCCGTGCTCCTATCGCCAGACACACAGATGTCGAGATGCAGCAATCCTGCACATTGAAACAGAAAGGTGCATTAAGCAATTTTCTGAGTTGAACTTAACGCTTTCCAGGACTTTGATGTAGAACTGAATCAGACTTTGATGTAAAAGAGAAGAAGAAAACAAGTGTAGTATTTTTTTTTTATCAGAACCAAATATAGCATCACTGAGTTTGAAATCCAGTTTTTCTAGAAGATTAAAGCCGCTGAATGATAAATTATGTGACAAAAACATAAAGCCTATGGTTCATCTGCACAATTTAAGCAATATATGAGAACGATAATAGCCCTATTCCAATAAATAATCAATGCAACTCCATAAAACCCATTCCCTGTCCTGTAACAGCATTAATGATTTCACTAAGTGTGTTGCTGATGTGAAACACTATCCACTAGTCATTTCCATCGAATTACATATCAAATATTTCTTTAGAGGTACATAGACGGGAAGTAGAGGTGGAATAAACAAGTTCATAATAACCTAAATAGAACAATTCTGCCGATTTAATTTCTCGGCATTGACAATGATCAATAAGCAGAATAGTTTTAGAGCATTTCTTACTCGTCTGAGGTTCGGGTTTATGATGGGAGACGTTTCTTTTCCTCCTTACTTTCCTCCACTGATGCTGCTGCTGATGGGTCCCCAAGGAAAACTGATTAGGAGGTGAAACAAACGCACACACAGGATCCTTTCTTCTTCTTTTTCTTCTTCCTCCTTCTCCTTCCGACTGTTTCTCTCCCAGTGTCACACAAACAGCCTAACCCCCACCATCACCTTCTCTCCCTCCCTCTCTCCATCCCTCCTTCCCTGCATCCCCTCCTCCCAGTCTCATTTCTCCTCTGATCTCTGCATGGTGTTTACTTTGACTCCCGTGCAGTTGCACAGATACAGGATGCATAAAAGAATACCCCCCCCCCCCCCCTCAAGCTCCCGTACAAAGGCAGAAATCTGTAAACTGAAACGCGACCACAGCGGGGGAGCATGCGGCGTCGACCTCGTCAGCATCACGGTTTCACCAGCCAACCGTACACAACGCGTCAGTCGGGGAGTAAATCTATCCGGAGGTGCAGAAGCCACACACTCTCCTCCCAATGTAGGCTGCACACTTGGCTCCTTGACTAAATGTCAACTCTCAAATATGGTGACATTATGGGCACTGGAAGTGCAAACGAGGAGAAGTCATGTTTGACATGCTCTGTTAGCAAAATCAGAAGAGATTAAGCTCTGATTTCCTACCCAGTAGATTACACGGAGCGCCAACCAGACCTAAAAAATATACATGTGCCAACTGTTGTGCCATATGGACGAACTCCACAGGGCTTCTACCCCCACATCCCGTCCCATACTATCCTGGGGGCGAGGGATGCCACCGTATAACTCCAAAGTAAGCAGATTTCCTCTGTCATTATTTTTCAGGGAAAGCAGATTTATTATGTTTCCTTCATTTTGGATGCCATTAGAGATTAAAGAAATCTTCCTCAGATTAATATGATAATCTGCTACAGAAACAATGGACACAAACACAGGATAAAGACAATATGACAATATAGGCCAGACTCACAGTGAGGGAGCAATCCTCCCAAAGTCACATCATAGTTGTAATTTTCAAAGTGACCATGATGTATTGTTGTTATTTCACACACTATGAGCAGTATTGAGAAGCTTCATTTATTATTAGGCAAGCAGAGATAACAGATAGGCTCACAGTGTAATTAAGCAGCAGTCATCCATCATTAGTCGCAGCTTGACAATGCTGTCCCAAAAACCCCTCTGTGGTGCAAGAGCAAACGCTCCATCTCCTTTATAGGGATGTTAGAATAATTTTTTTGTCATTGACATTTTCTCAACGCCTATTGATGTTTTATTATTTCACAGAAACAATTTTACAGTGACCAATGTGGGACGGTGCTTACTGTCCTTGTCTTTGTTTGTGTTGTTTACTGTGTAGTTTATTGTTATTATTGGTGATATTTCTATAGCTTAGCAGTAGCACTTCCAGAAGGTTTTGTAAGGTCTGGCTGCATGGGGTTTGAAAGGGGGGACACAAAAACCACAAAAAAGAAAGAACAGAATTTCAGGTTTGTGTTTCAAGTAACTATTCACATGAGATGACTTTCAAATGTTTGTAAATTATTTTCAAACTGAAAATATCAGTGACCATAATTTTAAAATACTGTGATTTGATGTGTTTTTTTCTTCCTCCTCTTTTTAAATCTCTTTTTCAAGTACACTTTTATTCACTGGCTTTCAACACACTGTGATCTTGCCTTGTACGGCATCTTAAAATGCACCTGCCGTTTAAGTTAAATGTTCATGTTTTGTATGTTTTTTTTATACATAATTCTGTATTAATGTACTGCAATTTGGCTACTCCATTTTTTTAAAATGTGCTATAGAATTGTATATTGCCATTTGCTTAATTTTCCATTCTAATTTCATATGGTATTATTAGCATTACAGTTTTATGAAGCACACATACATTTTTGATTTAACAAACAGGGTTGTAGCAATACATCAATCCACATCGATGGATCGATTAAGTTATTAATGATCCTAAATGAAAATATCCACCCATATTATCATCTTTTAGAATGCGAAATGGTTGAACTTCATTTGTATTTTGAAAAAAGGTTAAGTGGTGACCTTGGTTGAGTTCTGTTGGAATGTTTTGCTTGAGACACAAAGAAAAAGATGAAAGTTTAAATTCTGCTTTAATGCATAGGAAAGGGGACATAAAAGTCAATGTGAATTTATTAGAGCTCAATATCTGAGCTTGTTTCTTTGTGATTGAAAGATAATCAAGGGCATTTATAAGTTAACTGATTAAAGAATGCACTTAAGAGAGAACCACTAACTCTATGTGAAATGAGGAATAATCAAATATCCCTCCAACCTTAACAAATTAGTGGTTTTTGCAAATGGGACTTTACAAACAGGGGAGCTAAAAACAATTGTGGTATTATTATATGAATCTGATTCTTATCCTGCGATTAATGTAGTTTAATAGGTTTTAGTTATGTTCATATAGCCATTGCAAAAAATATTATTTATTTTAATGCTTTGTACACATAAAAAATGTTTTTTTACATTCTTAAAAAAAAACTTTTTTTAGGATGTAAAAAAGTTGTGTACAATTTATCTGCATCTGTGGACATGTTTCAAGTGGTATACATTTTATAATACAGAAAATCACAAAATGTCATGATTTTTCCCACATTTCCCACACAAAGAACAGAACCTTTAGTCCCTTATGTATTCAGGTTTGATGTTTATTTTGCAATAACTCGTAAGTGTTGATAGCTGTGATAGATTAACTATCACTGCTATTACCTAATCTAACACAGCTGTGGTTGATTAGCTAATTTAAACACCTGCTCTACTGATAATCTGTCAGAGGTGGCGTGTGGTTGGCCTTTTTTTATTTTTATTTTTTAACTGAACTGAAACACACCAAATTCAACATTACATTTTTATGTTAAGGCTGTCAAAGCCAAGCAAGAATAACACACACATTTTTTTCTTTAATTAAAACGTTTTCCTGACCTTATTAAAAAAGTTTTGGTGGTGTTGACAATAAGTAGCAAAGCACTGTGTCCCTTATGTATCAGGCGTACATACATGAGTTAGCGCTTTATATTGTTTAACAGCTAAAACCATAGTCACCGTCAGCAACTGTTCGCCCTCCAGCAGGGAGATGTGGGCGGGATCTTGCGTGCGTGACGTCACTCTGCAAGGGGTCCTTGTGGGTTAATAAACATGTGGTAAGTTTGACCGTATACTTTAACACATTTTTAAGAAATTTAACGTATGTATTTCACGCGTATTTTAAAACTGTAAAATGTTCTAAATTGAAGGGGGAAAAAACTCAGTCAATCTTGCATTAGAAAATGTGTTGCAGAATTGCCTCGCGGGTTCATCATTAAGATGATCTATCTGCGCTAAGGTTTACGCAATAATGAAGTCTCCATGCGGGTTTTTATGCGCAGCTCCGAACCCCGTGATGTCAGACCGGAACAACAACGCAGCGGTGTCATGGCGCCGTGCGTGATGTCAGAGCTCGGTAACAAACAGCTCTAGCTGCTGTTCAACAATCTGGGATGGATTTCTGGCTGTGAATTAATACCCAGTAAGAGTCTTGGAGGGATAACAAAGCAAGTAGCCGAACAAAACCGGAACATGTGTTGTTATTCTGATTTGGGACTTCTAGTAAACTATAGTGCTGAGCTCATGTGCCTGCCTGTGCTGTAATGTGGCCACGTGTTAGGGATTTTTATTGTGATTTTTATTACATTTAGTCATTTGTAGTGAAGTGTGCAACATCTTTGGTTAAAGAAAAATAACTGAAAAATATAGAATTAACTAGTGCATTTTATTCAATGTAAATAATTATCACTTAACATTCAAGATTCATGGTTACTTGAATCTAGTATGATCTACTATTTACTTTTCAAACATCTTTATAGATAATTATGGTTTGAGCTTTGATCTAAGCTCTCATAAAAGTGCCTTACTTACAACATCTGTGGATAAGGTTTACATCTACAATCTATTGGACCCTAAAATTACATGAAAAATAAATGTTTAAAAGAGTCACATAAAATCAATTCGGGGAGAAGTACATTTTTCAGAATTAAAAGTTTATCCCATGGTATTTAAAACCAGCTATGTGGAGTTAAAGGTGAAACTGGTCACACTGGAAAGAAAACTAAACTAAACTGAACTGGGTGTTGGCTCTCTGTCTCATTTTTCAACATAGCCTTTAACACAGCCTAGCTGTGCCCGTAGTATTAAGGAAGCTGCACCTTTTCAGGGCAGCACTTTGTGGGTTCCAGCTCATGTTACTCTTCAGATAGTACCAAGTGCAAATCGTAAATAAATGTCACATGTTTGTATTTTATAGTTGTTAGTTCCACACTTACAGGGTGTTTATCTGTTAGATCTCTCTGCAGATCAGGATGGCAGACTCGGGTGACCACAGCGGTCAGCAGGCTCCAGCCCCTGGAGGCAGGGGGAGCATAGGATCTCTGATGAGTCGCCGACCAGCAGCTGGCATCTCTTCTGGACGCCTGCCGTCGGTGCGATCCAGAGACCTAACGCTAGGAGGAGTAAAGAAGGTAGTTTTTCTTCTTCATTTCTAATTAGGCAAATGGGAGGAAACCTTTTATCATACAGAGATAGAACCGAGCAACTTGTCTCAGCCTTAATGTAAGCTGCTGAAAATCTTGATCTCTCTCGCAGCCTGACATGTCTTGACTTGTGTCAGAAAACACTGTTATCTTTTAAATCACTGATACTAGAAATATCTAACTTTGAGTTTGCTCAACTTAACACCAACTGGCACACTGAAGACTGCTCCAGTCACCCAACCTGGTAGCACTTAGACTTGGGGCATTCGGTGATCAAAAACGATCAGATTTTTGAGTTTCTAAACTAGCTGATTAGCAGTGGGAGACGATCAAATTGAAAATATTGCTGATTCCGTTAAGCAGATGATTTCTCTGTACATTTTAATTATTATAATGTGAGCAAATTAAGTTTAGCCTTATATTGGAATATAAAGAAAAGATCCAGTAATATTTTTATTGGCTCAGTATTTGTTCTTTCTACCAGTTATCTGAGTGAAAAGATGTATTTTATTACAATCTATATAACATAAGGAAACGTAGTGGACTATGAACATGCAGGGTCTCCATTGACATATTGGTGATATGATAGTAGATGGAAGTAGCTGAAAATCTAACTAGTCCAGTGAAGTTGCTGCAGCACTTTACAGCATCTTATTTAATAGAGGCATTATATGAGTTAAAAAAAAAAAAAGAAAACACGTCTATATTCTTTTTCTTCTATTTGTCAATTATACTGTTGTAGTATAATTTGTAGAAAAAAAACACTGCTTATTTATCACCTTTCCTCCAATTTGGTTGTGAAACTAAAGCTGGGAATTTTCTGTTTAGTGACATAAATGTGATTTACCTGTAATTTAAATATACTTGAAATATTGCTAATAATAGTGATTGACAACATATTTATAAGTGCCAGATCTCTAACACATTTCTTTGTTTTCCTCCTTTTTTAGAAAACCTTTACCCCCAACATCATTGGCCGAAAAGTTAAAGAAGAGTGAGTTCATGGGAGCCTTTAAAA
The DNA here is from genome assembly GCF_000485575.1 of Poecilia formosa. Lineage (NCBI taxonomy): Eukaryota > Metazoa > Chordata > Actinopteri > Cyprinodontiformes > Poeciliidae > Poecilia > Poecilia formosa. The sequence continues at coordinate 3,767,384 of NW_006799944.1, read as the reverse complement.
CGAAAAAAAATATTTGCACACATCTGATTTTTATTTTTATTTTTTCTGAGACTGCTTGGTAATAATCTCTATTTCTGATGCGACAGACCAAAGGTCGAAGGTGTGCCAAGGCGAGAGAGGAGGGATGGAGATCGAGATCGGGGCAGGGGCCGCGGGGAAAGAGGCAGGGGCCGAGGTCGCGGCGAGGTCATCCAGTCTCACTCCATCTTTGAACAGGGGCCTGGAGAGACGATGATGAAAAGAAGAGGTGGGCCTCGAGCTAGAGAAGCAGCTGCTCACGAAATCACGCTTCAGTGTTTCACATCAGTGCATATAAACCCCGTCGTCACACACAGGGGGCTACGAGAGTGAAAGAGACGCTCCGAGCATGGGACCCTCGCCCATCATCAATATCAAAAAGGAGAAGAGGGAGACCGAAGAGGAAACCAAAGAGATTCTGCGCAAACTGGAGCGAGAAAACGTGCGTTTCCTTTGGCCATCAGACATCTGTTTGTGCGCTTTAGGTTTACATGCTGTGTGAATGTTTGCTTGCTGATTTATTTCCTTTCATTTAGTTTATAGATGACCCATTCCTGAGGAGCGAGCAGAGGAGCTGCCCCGTCCAGCTCCCCCTGGCTGTGTCAGGGTGGGGATTCATGGAGGAGTTTAACAGCTCAGCCATTAAAGTAGAAAAGCCAGACCCAGATGAGCCCATGGAGTCTTCAGTTGAAGGTAGCTTCAGAATAACAGTGCCTTGAAAAAACACTCACACCATTTTGAATTTGCAGCTGTATAACAGACCGACACATGGGGTGCATAATTGTGAAGTCAGAGTAAAATAAAACATGATTTTCTTAAAGTTTATGTATTATTTTCCCCCGCCTACAGTGTGGAGATGAGCCCAAAAGCTTTTGAAACCATTGTGTGTGGTGTACAATTAACGCTGCATTTCACCCTGAACACAACATCCCCAGAAGCTTGAGCTGTTTTTAAAAGACAAATGAACAAAAACATTTCAGTCTCTGGAAACATCTTAGAGTTGTAATTTCACTGAAAGGTGGTTCTATATAATGCTGACTAAATGCGGGATGAAAACACATGCTCCGAATGATGTGGCAGCATCCATGTCCGGTAGCTTTTCTAACTCCTCGACGCGATAAATCACATGTAAGCCTCGTTTCTGTCCGCCATAAAGATTCTGTCTTAACAGTGAAACAAGAGGAAGAGGAAGTGGAGATAAAAAAGGTTGAGGCCACTTTCAAACCTCCTCCTCTCCCTGAGCCTGAAGTTCTCCCTGACCTGCTGCACAGATGGAGCCTGAGCAAAGCGGAGGAGCTGTTCTTCATCCAGCTGCCCGACTCGCTGCCCGGCCAGCCTCCCACCAAGGAGCACAAGACGGTGAAAACCGAGGTGCAGTCGGAGGACGGGCAGTCCGTGCTTCTGAAGACGGAGTCGCAGGTGGACGAAGGCAGGCGGTGACATTTCAACCGGTGGGAATGCATAGGAGGCATATAATGACTTCATTTGTTTGTTGCAGGAAGAGGAAGCTGAAGACAACAGCTGCAATCTGAAGGATCTGAGGGAGGGAGTTGTTGGGAAGATGCTGGTCCGGAAGTCTGGCCGGGTGCAGCTCATACTGGGACAAGTCACCCTTGACGTGTCTCTAGGGACGTCGTGCTCTTTCCTTCAGGTATGATACTTTGTCATCATTGATCTGATTTGTGCTACTTTAACATATGTTTATAAAATCAATCCTAAATACTGTCTTCTCTGCTGCTGCTTCTCTTCTCAGGAGCTGGTTTCTGTTCAGACAGGAGAAAAAACGGGAAACCTGACGGTGTTGGGGAACGTCAGACACAAAATGGTCTGCTCTCCAGACTTTGAGTCTCTGCTGGAGAGCAAGACATGATGCTCGCCCAGGCAGAGGGGCTCCCAGTTACCTCTGATGCGTTAGATGCACTAGTATTTAATAAAACAAAAACTACGACCCCCATCTCTAAATAAACTATGCTGATAGTTTTACTATGATTGCCTTTTGTGTTTCCAGAGCTGCTAAAATTGCTTTGATATATATCAATTATGCATATTATAGTTTTTTTTTTCATTATGAATATGATGGGTGGTGGTTTGAGGCTTGAGTGCCAAGTTTTGTTGCTGTTTGTGTAAAATTAGTTGACAAAATTCTACATGGATATAAATGTGTGAATAAAAACAGAGTATCCCTACTCTAGTAAATCATTTTTTTTTTAAAGTCTGGTTCACTCGGATTACAGAATTACTTCCGGTATATTTGGTTTTCATCATTTTTTTTTTTCGTTACCTATTCAAGATGAAAAATTTCAAGTTGCCAAATATGAAATATAGATTCATGCTCTCTAAAGTCCTAAACCAATTGTAGGAAAAAATGTTTACATTGTGTAGCAAGTGTCCTCTGCTGCAAAACTCGTTTGGTAATTCCAAAATAAAGTCAAATGCATATTTAGATCATTTACACTACTTTCTGCATTTTTTTTCCTGTTTGCTTTTATGAGTAGAAAATGTCTTCATATGTCTTGCATAACACCAATGAAAAAAAAAAATACTGTGTTTTACTATGGAAATGTCATGGCATTGACAGTTGTCCAGCAGACTAAACAATGAGGATAAGCAACAAACAGTCTTCTGTCTTTTCACAAAGTGTCACATTGAGGCACATTGGGGCTCGATGTGACTTATTGTGAAGTTGAGTGAGGAGAGAAAGTTTGGTTAAAAGAATGTACAGCACAGGGATAACCATATCCTGAGAGGATTGGAGCAAACCACATGCAAGAGTTTCAGTGTGGACTCCAGCTGGAGTCGATGCTTCAAGATATACCAAACAGATGTATCCCGTGAGAAATTCCCACTGTGATTTGGAGAGCCATGTTAGATGCTAGTGTTGGCCCATTGTTTTATAAAGTCAAAAGTCAAAGCAGCAATATATTTTATTTTTCAGCCTTCATGCTAATGTCTGCTGACAAGCTTTATGGAGAAGCTAATTTCCTAGAACTTGGCACACTGCCAAAAATATCCAAACTTGTTTTAATGACCACAGTACTTGATATGAAACAATGAATTTCAATTTAGAGTTAAGATTTTGACACGAGTTTCAATTTTTGCACCAATCTAGTGGCATGAATTAACTTTTCAATTACACTCTAATTTATTACCATGCTATATAGATTTATGTCTAATTTGGCATATTTCTTTTTTGTTTTTTAATTGTGCCATTTTTGGACCTCCAGAAACGCTGCCCAAATTTTACAAGCGTTTACTTTTTCTTAAAGCTTGCTGCAATAGCTCACTTCGGCCACCAGGTGTCAATGTAGATTTTGCTGTTAGGGATTTGTTCGGAGCTCTTCTGTCCTGTGTAGGCTGATGCCTCTGGTCTGGTCGCCCGCTGATCGCTCGTGGTGTCCGGCGGGTGGAGTTTGGCCGCGGACAGCGAGACAAAGGCGGAGAGGGATGGAAGGGGGAAGCCGTGCTGTGTCGGCACAGTGACTGAAGGTTGGTCAGATATAGGTACCGTTCAGCCTCACCCATGTATTTCACAGCTGAGTTATTAATACACGGAGCGCCATGTAGTTGTTTTAAATCCCGTGAAAGGTTGGCTCAGCATGTTCAGTGCTCTCAAACCTCTCTGCTGAGGGATGACAGCGGGCTAACTGCTAGCGCTCTGGCTCACAGCTAACTTCAGCATCGGGGATCATTTATGACTGGCTTCCGGAGGTTATATTAACACAGATGTTTAACCTTATTAAACGTAGGGATATGGATATATGTGTAAAGCTCCAGAGTGAATTTAAAGAGACAGCGGTTGTTAGCCGTCCTGCTTTATCATGAATTCCTGATGATGGGCCTCCCTACAGCTAATATTATCTCCTCGCCGCAGCCAACATTACACAGCGAATGTCTGATTATGTTATCGGGCCCATTACAGAAAAGGCATACATGGTTGTAAACATTGCGCGAAAGTACTTGCAGTAAGTGTCTTTTAAGAAAAGCCGGAAGCTAGCATGAGGGGCTGAAAACCGGTATTACAGAAGTGTACACAAGGACACGTTGTCTGCGTTGCATTATTACATTACTCGTCAGCATTCAGTCGGAAAGGGACGTTTCACTGTTGCACAGATAGCCCTGATGGTTTGTTTGCACATCTTTGCAGGTTGTCACCCAGCAGCGGAGACCCCGGATCTTCCAACAGACGAGGGAAACACCTGCCGAGCCCAGTTGTTTTTGTTGTATTGTGTCGTCAGCGGGAATTCATTCTCTCTGAAATACCAAAAGGACATCTGCAGCAAGGACAGGACACGGATATTTTTTTTCTCTCTCGCTCTCTTACTCTCGTTCTCTTCTTTTTTGTTAGACTTTGAACTCATCCCAGTTTTTAGTAGACCAATGAAATCTGGGAAAAATGCCCTAAGGGGCAGGGTGAAGATGTCTGCTTGCTTTTGGATTGATTTTTCAGTAAATGTCTGGAGAAGCTCTGTTCTCTGGTGATATCAATGAGGGCATTTTCGTGACAAATCCCCACCGGGGCTCTTGGGTCCAGACTGTGGAGACCTGCACTTACAGGAACTCTAATCTCTAACTTAAAAATATATATATATATATTTATATATAAATATTAATAATAGCCCCTTCTTACGTCAGGATGGAGCTCTTCTTCAACCCTTTTGATAATTTGCTGTGCATTCTGCTGGGCATCTCCTTCACCGTATGGTTCACCCTGCTTCTGGTTTTCATTATTGTTCCGGCCATTTTTGGGGTGTCGTTTGGCATCAGGCGGCTTTACATGAAGACTTTGTTGAAGATCTTTGAGGTAAGAGCTCGCTGCCTTTCAATCTGCTTTTCTTTGCTTGTTCAATGAATCAAGTGTTTAGTTGAACATGACGCTGCAGTCATAAATAAAGATGATAAGCTGACCACAGCACACACACAAAACTCATCGACATCGAGGTTTTGTAACCTGGAGTTATGCTGAGTTTGTTCCATCTGCCAATTATTTTATTTATTTTTTTGTCTGAATATAGATATTGAGTTCTTGCTTTGAGCATGGTTTTTCTTTAAGAGCTAAATTTATTTCAAGAAATACAAAACTACAGAAATCATCAGAGAAATTATCAGAGATTACCAGACCATATCTGGAAATATAAAATTTCATTGCTTCTTTGTATATCAATATTGGAAAGAAAAGTTCTAGTTTACAGCTCTGTGTTAAATCAGTAGGGTGTTTATTGAAACACTGCAGGAGCGTTAAGAAGTGAGAGAGCAGTGGATGTTACACAGCTCTGCAGTGACACACCTCCACTGTCATTTCAAATAAAATATAAAATGATTCCACAGCTAAAGTTTTAAACTGAGCATCTTGTCTTAAGGATCATTTTTGCAGTGTGAAAAACATTGGGAGTTTTATTTGATCATAATCCAGGTCTGGACAAGAATGTGAAACAATAAAATAAACTTCCACTCTCAAATAGTGTCAGCACAACAAATTAACAAGTAGCTACGATGCGTTCACTGACTGTCGATAAAACAATCAAGCTGTTTTCTTTATACGTCTCTAGTAAACCTATACATTTAGTCCCATCATTGTACATTTTAGGAAGCGTTTTTTCAGGGAATCCAATCTAACCTGAGCTCAGCTCAAGCTGTTTCAGGGCTGTGTTTAGTGTCCAACCAGTGGGTGTTGCATTAACTGGCTGATGCAGATTAACAGCAGCCCTACTAAGTGACCTTCCGCTGTTATGTAACCAGCGGGAAATTATGCTGCAGACCTATATCATTAACTGATGTGGCTCCAGTGCTTACTTATTTTTCCCAGTTTATAGCGCGATGTGGCAACAACAGTGTTTCATTTATTCTCTACTCTGTTGTAGCATCACCTGTAGAGCAGAAAGAAATGACAAGTATTGAGATGCCTTCATGGAAAAAAATGGTCGAAACACAAATGCCATATGAAAGGTTCTGAAGTTTGTGCTTAGCTTTTAACTTAATAAAACAATGATCAATTTTTTTTAGTTATCCGTTTTAAGATTCAACGCGTGAGGACAAATCTGATGTTCAGCAGGTTTTAAAGAGCTCAGCGTTTCCTTTGTTCACATGCAGTTTTTGCTGCCACAGGTCACGGTGGATTCATTAAGCCGTTTCCACTGTTCCTAGACAGATGTTTCTGTTTTTGCTCACGCCAAGAATCCCTGTTGCTGCATTTTTAAAGGATGAATCGGTACCACAGCTTGTTGCAACACATTTTAAAGGTTGCTCTGACAGAAAGCAATAGGTAAAGCTTCATTGGCCAATGCCGTGTCTCAACTATGGATAATTGGTTCTTGCACATGGAAAACCGCAAACTTAATTTTTTTTTTCCAAAATGATTTCAAAATGTCAGTTAATGTTGTTTTTTTTTAATTATTATTACTATTTTACATAAAGAGACAAAAGAAATTCAACCTTCTTTGAATTTCCCGTGTTTGACAAACAAACTCCAGATCCCAGCGGTAGTAACGTTAAGGTGTTTGGACACAGGCAGCTTCCATGCAGTACCATGTCTTTGACTCCAGCCTTCATACTCTGAACTTATCATGTGCCGTGTTAGTGTCATGTTGGATTGTTGGCTAAATAAAACTCAGGCACCGTATCCCGGTCCATACTTCCTGATCCTTTCCTACTCGCCTGCTGGCCTTTGGGAACACCCTGTTCTCTTCTCGTCGTGCATTTTGTTTGATTTGGCGTGCACTTGGAATGGCCAGCTTTTTCCAGTTCTTCTTAGGTGTTAATTCATTATCTTGTGGTTAGAGCTGGGATTGAAATCAGGACCTAACATTTTAAATCAGGTTTTCTGTAACTTATTTCCATGACGGTGATTCTTGCAGTTTTTCTCAAGCCGTTTAATGTAAACATTGGTTTTCCAGAGAACAAAGTGTCAAAAAAATTAAATGTTTATGTTCTTAACGTCTTCATAGCATGCAAGATGTGTTTTCATGACCAACAAATGTTGAATTTCAAACACTCATTCATTCATCTGGAGGTTAATTAATTGGCACACTTAGCAATAACATTGAGCAGTCCTTGCGTAGAAGTCGGTCTACAAATTCCTTCACCGGGTCTGAATTAGAAAAGAGGTTTTTAGTTTCTCTGAGATATTCCCTGGTTAAATAAAGACAAAATAAAAATAAAATATTGCCTGCCTTCCAGTCCAGCTAACCTCATCCGTTCATCTAGTGTCAACTGAACAGGAAAATAAACAACTTCAGCACAGTAAAACAAACACAGTTTCAGTACTTTTTGTATTTACTCTCTGTGCTTGTACTGGCTTTCGATCGAAATGCCAATGCTTCTGGGTGTCGTCTAAACTTTGATGTAACCTGTGCTCTACATTTCTAGTGGGCTACACTTAGGATAGAGAGGGGAGCCAAAGAGAAAAACCACCACCTGTACAAACCTTACTCCAATGGTAAGATACGATCGCGGCTGTCTTGTTTTAATTTGGTTCGTTTTGGAAACGTTTTCAGCAGCTGCGTCTGCTCCAGAGGTGAATGTTGACGTGTGGCCTGCCTGTCTGCCTGTCTCTCGCTGTAGCTATAATCGCTAGGGAGCCCACCTCCTTGGAGGAGGAGATCAAGGAGATCCGGCGGAGCGGCAGCAACAAGGACCTGGACTCTGCCTCGGAGTTCGAGATGTCCGACATCTTCTACTTCGCTCGGCGAGGCGTGGAGAGCATCATGGACGACGAGGTGACCAAGCGGTTTTCTGCTGAGGAGCTGGAGTCCTGGAACCTGCTGACTCGCAGCAACAACAACTTTCACTACATCAGCCTGAGGCTGACCGTCCTGTGGTGGCTGGGCCTCCTGATCCGTTACGGGATCCTGCTGCCTCTCAGGTACGGGGAGATGCGTCACCGTAGCAACCACATTTCTAAAACCTCTAGGGTTTGTCATGTATGTTGGTTAGGACTGGGTAATGTAGAGGAATAATCATATTGACATTTAAGGAGATGTGTGGCAGCAGTATTTATTATGATATAGCTGAAAGTAAAAATGAATTCTAACAAATATATATATATATATATATGTGGTATAGATTTGGTTATTGGCAATGAC
>NW_006799944.1:3699544-3758731 GCF_000485575.1 Poecilia formosa | reverse complement strand
TATATATATATATATATATATATATATATAGAAGTCGAAGTGCTGCATTAACCACTTAATTCATCAAGGTATTGGTGTTAACCTTATATTGTTTTTTTTTCTTTTAAACAAAATGACATCTTAATATACAAGTTAGTATGAAGAGCAATTGGCAATAGAAAATTTGTGAGTTGACTTTCAATAAAAAAGAAAAATAACCAACCAACAAAACTCTCCCAAACAATAAATGTAAAATAACATAACACACATTGCAATGTGTCTACTAAAAAAAAAAAAAAACTAAATTATATTTCCAGGGAGATCATGGACTGTTCATATCTGATAAATTAATTAGGAATGTTACTTTACCGGCAACACGTTAAGCCCCAGATCCAGAGATGTCATTTTCATCAAATATTTAATACACTGAAAATGCCCGTAATATTCCTGTGTAAAACTGAAAGTAAACAAGCAATTAATATTTGACTGCATCACTAACAGAATCACAGGTGTGAGCAGAAGTTCAGCCACTGACAGCTTTTTATTTGAAAGGCGCATCAATGTTTATGTTGTTGGTCGATTCATTCGTGGAACAAAAATTGTTCCCATTTATCTGTTGTGCAGGATTAACAAATAATAATTTCCAGCATCTGAGATGCTATTCAAAGGATAATAGTGTGACTCAAGCTGCTGGATAATCTTTGTCGTCTATATGAAGCTTACACTCAGAGTATTTTTGCTAACTCTGATTCCTATGTTAGGTCAAATATGTGATTTCATCGGGGAAGGCATCATTTTCCATTAATGAAATAAACGATTTAGTAATAACACAGTGTCTGTGCTGACAGTGCTCAGAGACTCCGAAGTGGCTGCAAAAGCTTCCCCAGTGCGAGTTAAAGGTATCGGGGTCGTGTTAGAGATTCACAGTGACAGCCACTCAGGACTCGGCGTGGCTGGCTCGTTTCCAGCTGTCAGTGGGGAGACGAATCAGGCCACCGCTGCACAGACGGACGTCATTCTAGTCTTCTCCGTGGCTATAATAGATTCTCTCTTTCAGGCCTTGTCCAGTGAAATCTTGGCTGTGCTGTCAAGTGTTGGGAACGTTGCATTTCTGAATGCGTTTAATCCCCTCTACCTTTATAATCAGAACCCGCTGCAGCCCTGGATGATTGATTCATCCAGATTTAGTTGACCTTTTAGTCATTATAATCATTCCCGGTGGCTCCGTGGTTAATTACGTTGGTAGAGACTTTATGAGGGCTCAACACGTGTAGCCGATTCTCAGGAGACTAACACTAGACGTCCTAATTGAATGTTTAGAATATAAAAGCAGCAACTTAGTCCTGTGGTCTTTTTGTTTTTTGTTTTTTATTTAAAGACTGATGTTAATATGTCCATCTCTCCTCCAGGGTAACGCTCGCCTTCACTGGTGTAAGCCTGCTGGTGTTCCTCACCTCTCTGATTGGACTCCTGCAAAATGGAAGGTGAGATGGATCACATCTCTTCTGTTTGAATTCATGAATCGATTAGCTCTGGGTATCGTCATGCTGTGTGTGTGTGTGTGTGTTTTCTCTACAGGATGAAAAACGTCCTCAGTGAGAAAGTCCATCTGATGTGCTACAGAATATGTGTCAGAGCTCTGACTGCCATCATAACCTATCATGACAGGTAGAGGACTGTTTTTTTTTTTTGTTTTTTTCTTTTCGAGCACACTGGTTCTCAAAGGTGTGAACAGCATTTCACACTGTTAAAATGCCAATTTGATGTGATGTAGCAAATGAGACAAATCATTTCAAACCCTTTTCTCACAGATTATGGGAATTATATCTTGTTCAAGTTCCACTGAAAAACAAATGAATCTGTTGGGGGGAGAAAATGAGAGAATGTGTAATATATGGCTTAAGCACCTATTGATTTAATTAAACAATTTAGTCTTTGTTTTTGGTAGGAATCTGTTAGTATTCCATAGATTGACTTGGTAATATTTGCAAAGGTTCCCCAAATTTATCTGTCAGACTGTGCAGACTTCCCGCAGACCTTGTGAACTCAGCTCTGATTCTTTTGCTTCACTGTAGGCTTTTAAGGTGATATTGTGTTTTTGGTTCAAACTTACCAAAAGAAACGATTGTTTTATTGCACCGTGAGGCATTGAAGCGCGTTCATTGGTGTGATTTTAGGAATATGTAACTTGCTCTGCATGTTTAGTGCTGCAGATTGAGTGTTTTGTAAGCAACTTACATCAGGGACTTTGAAATGTGCATTTACTTGATAAGAAACTACATCCAGCTTTACTTTTTGGTCATTTGCACATTTTAAAAGCAGCGTCAATTTATGCTTTCCTTCCCACTTCTTTATAGTCATTGATTCCTCCTCAGCATAGTTACATATAACAGGTAGTCAAAAATAACATTCCCTTCTGTTATTTATTGAAACCTCAATCATAAGCAAGTCCCATGTAATACAAAATCAAAAACAGAGCTAGAAGCAGACTACATCTGTCTTAACTCAGCAAGACTGAAGCAGCAGCAGCAGCAGCAGCTCTAAACCGCTCGCAGTAACTATCCTTGTACTGCTAACCTTGTGCATAAGGCGATCTCAATCCACACTGCTGTAATCTGTGGTGCCATGACTCTGGAGCCAGGCTACCAAATGCTGTCAGAGCAGCCTAACTGGCACTCCTTTACTGCTCTACTTGTATCCTCTCCAGATTTAATAGATTTACTGCTTAATGCTCAAGCCAGGTTTTTTGTCTTATGCTCGAGTCTTCCTCTTCTCTTTATCTAATAAGCAGCTTCCTACCTAGCTACGCAGCGCTGTGAAACAGTAGTAGCACCGTGCTTCTTTTTTTTTTTTTTTTTTTACTTTCTTTGTAATTAACCACTGTTTTTCGCATCACTCCACGTGACTCGGCAACTCACTCAGAAACGTCGCAAAAGAACCCAGGGGATCATTTAAAGTGCTTCAAGTCTCATTTGTTTTAATCGATGGCAGTGTTTATAATTCAATAATAATACAATCAAATGGCACCCACGTTGGAGTTCCGAAATAAATACGACTGCTGCACAAAAAACAATAAATAAAATACAAACAACAATCAACAATGAGACTTTCTGCAAGGTGCAATCCAAAGCACACCCACCTCCCGTTGGAGTGGCTCAGTCAAAGTCTGGACTGTCAAAGTTAAATTATATCAACTGTGCAAAGAGAGTTGGCCAGAAATGGTGAGCAATTACATTTTCACATGGGATCAGGTTGTTTAGAAAATCTCATTTCCTTTTATTGAATGAAATTATCATTTGAAATAAAAATTAAATCACCATTGTGTAAGAAAGCTAAATCAGAAGAAATCTGTAAGGGGGGGCACATACTCTTTAATGGCATTATTTCCAAATCGTGCTAGATTTAACCAAAAAAAAAAATAAAGTGTTGTTGGTTGAAGTTCACCTGCCAAGTTACGTCCCCCCCCCCTCAAATTTGAGCCACAGCAGAACTCTGCCATTACGTAATTTCTGACGAGCCGTGCCCAGGGAAATGTGATCCCCTTCGCGTATAAGAAGGAATGCAGAGGTGCCTGAAACTCTGCTCAAGCTGTCGACAGTCATATTCGCAGCCAGAGACATTTTAGGGTCCAGAGGAAGCACAAAAACACAGCAGAGTTCTCTGAAGCATATAAAAAGTTCAGTCAGACACAGAGGCAGCTGCAATCCTGCTTCACTGAGATTATGTGCAGAGGTAATTGAGGGACACGTTGTACTTAAACTGCAAGTGTAATCATCTGAGGGGAACATGAAGCGAAAAGGCAGAAGTTTATCTACGTGATGGCACATGTAACAGGAAGTGGAGGAGGAAGCTGGTGGTTTGTGTGCTTGCTGGTGAAGCTGACAACATCTGGTCTGTTGTTGTTGTTGACTAAGGGCGTTTCAGACTTGACTGAAGGGTTTTAGAGATTTCACTGTTGAAGTCAAGACTTTAATAATAATCTGCCTTAATGTTCCATCAGTAATTAAATTGAGCTACTGAAACTGAGCTTTTGTGATTAATTATGCGAATCCGTTCAGTTTCTCATGACTCTTCTAAGTTCCTTCAGTCTCTGTTTGAATTTGGTTCCTCCACAGGGTGGGGTGCTAAAAATAATCAGCTGACATAGGAGGTGTCGCTCTATTTACGATCGTAATTTTATCTCTGGAATGTCGACTCGATATGTTCAAGTTTGGTGTGGACGACATAGGCTGCTTTGTGTCACGCGAGACGAGCCCCACTCTCGTCCTGTCCTGCTTTTTCCTTTATGGAGTAGTTTCACATTCTCTGTGATGCTTAACCGTGACGATCTGTCTTAATGCAGTGTTTTTTAAGACATTTTTTTTTGTACTTCTCTAGTGAGAATAAACCCAAAAATGGAGGCATCTGTGTCGCTAACCACACTTCACCCATTGATGTTATCATCCTGGCCAGCGACGGCTGCTACGCCATGGTAATTACAGGAAGTCTGAAAGGAGAAAAAAAAAAAAACCTTGATTATCTCTGTTTTAACTGCGGCTGACAACAAATAGATGCTACTATTCGTTTGTGTTGTCAGGTTGGCCAGATTCACGGTGGACTGATGGGGGTCATTCAGCGATCCATGGTCAAGGCCTGCCCCCACATTTGGTTTGAGCGCTCAGAAGTGAAAGACAGACATCTAGTGGCCAAACGGTAGTACTTCCGTCTGTGTCTCTACTGTTTCTGTTTTCCACACGTGAAAAAAAATCATAATTTGATTCCAGTCAGTCTGGCAATAAGCGCCGTTGCTTTCGTGTTGCAGGCTGAGCAATCACGTACAAGATAAATCTAAGCTGCCGATCCTCATCTTCCCAGAAGGTGAGCTTTTCAGCGAGTGAACTGTGCAACAGTTGTAGGTTTCATCAATAGTCTCCTGATCGGTCTTCGTCTGAAATTCACAGGGACCTGCATAAACAATACATCAGTCATGATGTTTAAGAAGGGGAGTTTTGATATCGGTGCCACAGTCTATCCCGTGGCTATTAAGGTATCCCTTTTTTTCCTCTCTCTCTTTATGCCTTAATATATCAATCAATAAGCTTTTTTTTTTTTCTTTATTTTAAAGAAAAGTGTTGAATAACCTGATGTGTTCCTCGCAGTACGATCCTCGGTTTGGAGATGCCTTCTGGAATAGCAGCAAGTTTGGAATGGTCAGCTACCTTTTACGCATGATGAGCAGCTGGGCCATCGTCTGCAGCGTGTGGTACCTTCCTCCCATGTCAAGAGAGGTCAGACTCAACAGATTACCTTCTGATTTCCAACAAATGTAGTTGCCATTGCATTAAACATACTTTATTTAATTTATCTGGTCTGTGAATGTTCCATTTTTTTGTTTTTGTTTAAGAGGATGAGTCCAAGATTCTTAAAAAAAATGCCTGGAGATCATTTTTTAGAACAGTAAGCAGGACTGTGATGTGGTCGAACTTCTGTTAATTTTCTCATTTCATGATTTTATGATTTTTTTTTATAGTATTCGGTTGTGTTTTTAATGTTCAATGCATATTATGCACATTTTTCTTAAAGAGTGTTCCATTGCAAAAACCATGTTTCTATTTCTCATAACCGCACAATATTTATGTTATAATCTTTTCTCTTTTTTTTTTTTTACACTTATTGATCTTTTTTGTGAACCTGCATATTGATGTCCCTAGTGTGGGACAATAAAGAATATTTATTTTCTACTTCTTATATTCTTTAACATTTCTGTTTAAAAAAAAAAAACCTTCAACCTCAAATAACATATTTATCCTGATTATCACAGTGACTGTGTACCACAAATAACTCCCGTGATTTTGTTGAATTCAAACTTTTTTTTTAATTTTCATTATTTTTTTAGCTTTGCTGAAGTAGCTTTGTGTTTGAACAGATTAATTGCCTCTACAGTTTAACGTTACCGTATTTATATTTGTGCTTTTCTGCAGGAAGGAGAAGATGCCGTTCAGTTTGCCAATCGTGTAAAATCAGCCATAGCCAGGAAGGGCGGACTGGTCGACCTCCTGTGGTAAGACGCTATTTTCACGCACATTTAGGGAAGTCGGCACAAACGTGATAAGCCTGATAGTTGAAGAGGCTTTTAAGCCAAAAAGAAATGGTGGGAAAACCGAGTTTTTAGTTATGGATGTCACCGCTTGCCTTTTTTGCAAAAAAAAAAAAAAAGGACGTGCTGCTGAGATCACTGTTCTACCTTTTAGAAAACGTCATTAAACTGAACAGCTTAACGGTATTTTGTTCTTCAATGAGATTATTTCATTCCATGACAAATTACAGCTTACAGGTTTCAGGTGGAGAAAAAGACCTTTTGACCTGTTTTAATTCCTCTTTCACGTCATTCCAATACGTCCGATCATATCGACAATTTTTTTTTTTTCTCTCTGAAATTGCACTCCTGATTGTTTGTGCAGGGACGGAGGTTTGAAGCGCGACAAGGTAAAAGATACCTTTAAAGAAGAGCAGCAAAAGCTGTACAGCAAGATGCTCGTGGGCACCCAAGAGGACCGCAGCCGCTCCTGAGGGTTGTCCCTGGAGGTGGACTGACTCAGAGACCGCTCTGGACGCCGCTGGCTGGGCAGGCAGACAGCGGCGACCCCGTCAGGTGGAGCCGCTGCACTGCATCGTCCTCTCCTTGATGTCAACAATACTCCATCTGGCTTCTCCAGTCGCTGCCTCGGCCTGGCATGTCAAGTTGCATCACTGTTGCGGGGTATTCGCCCAGCCCGTCCCCTTCACCGCCACGTCGGAATAGCTCGATAAAAGCCTCGCTAGCTGTAGAAAAGGAAGGCGTGGCGTGAAGAGGAAGACTTCCTCTTGTGTCTATTTTCTTTCGACGAGGAAACAAATGGTCATCTATTTTTGACTTCTGTTTTTGTTTTTTTGTTTTGTTACGGCTTACTTTTGAAAAGCTTTATCGTGTCACCTTGCGTTGAAGTTTCAGGAGGTGTTGTGCCTGGAATGTAGAAAAGCGATAATGTAGATTAAATCTAGTGTGTTTTAATCTGAAAACCTGGGGACGATTTGCTAAATGGCCGGCGCCTATACTGCAGGGCAAAACTTTGTTACGTTTTAGATATTTTTACGTGCTTTTTCTCCCGGAGGAAAGCAAAACAGATCGGTGACACTTTATTTGAAGGGGTGTGCATAAGACTGACATGACACTGTCATAACCAGATCTTAAACATACCAACAGATCTTGTATGAGAAGCTTTTTATTTCACATCACGACGTGCATCAACACGCGGTTTCGTGTCGGAGCAGGAAAGCTTTCCCGTTTGTGCGTTTTCCATGGAATGTGAGAGATCTCACAGTATGAAGTGGAAACTGTCCACCTACAGCTACGATTATGCAGGCATATTGATTTTTAAGCAGTTACTCCTCCTCAAGTCAATGCAGCAACACGGAGTAAAGGAGCGCGCAGTCTTTTCATAAACCATTTGTTTTTCATAGTTGTGCCTTAAAGGCTCACGGTCACCAAGGTAACTGCATAGAATAAATACCCATGACAGAAACAATAGCTGTAAGCAACAATCAGCGGGTTCATATTTAAGTACATTTCCAGTCAGGCTTGGTTTTGTGCAGTTTCTGTATTTACCTCATTTCAATAAAAGCTAGAAGCTTTTGTCTATATTTTTCCTTTAAATGAAGATGTTTTTATTTTGTTTGTTTTGTTTTTTCCTTCCCTGTACTTTGCAATCTCAATGAGGTCTCTAGAAGGGACTGTAGCTGTAGTTGAGACTTTGCATTAGGCCGGGGAGGTAGCGCCGTGACAACAGCCTATTTTTTTCCAGGTTTCTCCCTGAAGCATTGAGCTGGTCAGTTTGGCGTTAACAGGGACAGTCATTTAGATCCTGTCAAATCAATATTTAAGAACGGGAGTCAACTCTTGACTTGTGGTTTGTTCCATCTGAACTTGCCACAAAGGGCTGTTAAACATCATAAAATGTGTTGTATTTTTCACGATCATAAATGCGTCATAAAAATCAACCTCTGAACCATGAACACTCGGGAAAAGTAAAGTTTATTGTATTAGCTGAGGCACTGATGTAAGGAATGACGTGTGCGTTCTCGATGTTATAACGTGTCGTAAGTGACGGATCATTAACCGTTAAGCTACTTAAAAGTTACGTATTAAAATATATATATTTTTTTCAACAGTCTCAAGTTTCAGAAATCTTTCTTCCTGAAAACATAAATTCTCAGTCTAAACTGGACATGTGAAGAAGATTCAAAAAAGGCTTTGAGAACGTTTTTCTTCTCAGATCACATTAACATGAGTTTTATAAAGGGTTCAGTCTCAAATAATTAAACATTCAACCTGTTAGTAATCAAATTTGTATTTCACTGATTTAATTAAAAAAAAAAAAAATCACAAACTTGAAATTAAAAGGAAATTCAGAGGGGAATTTAAAGTTAATATTCCGATTTTCTCCAGCTGATGATGTCCAGCGGCTTCTGATTCCAGACTGATTTTACCTCATGACAGGGAGTACATTTAGTCGGGTAAAATACTCTTCACTGTCTAAAACCAAACAAATGTCTTCTCTCTTTCTCTTGGCTGTCATCCAGCCAGAGGCGACACACTGAGCCTATAAAAGCTGCCGGAGGACGGGTCGTTCCTAAAAACAAGAAAACCCAATTTAAACAAAGTTGATCCAAGCTCTGATTGGGCTCGGTTTCCTGGTTGTGTGTTTCAGTTCCTTTACATTTTTACACTGACTTGACACGAAGAATACACAGACGTTGCGCCATATCCCTGTGTCACTGGGTGTGGACTGGAGTGGAATGTTTGGCCACATATGTTTTCAGAACACGTCATCAAAAATGAAGTCAAAATACAATTCGTGTCCTTTCAACACTTTTTTTGTTAACGTCCTCGGAGAGAAAAACCTCCATATCAAAGCTGATAAGTGTATGACCGTCTGGAGCAGTCTTTTTACCACAAGAGAAACAGAAAGTCATTCAGAGTTTTGGCAGATAAATATTTTCCTTTTAAGATCGTTATGTGACTTGCACTTACATGCATCCAAACTGGTGATTAATTGAGCAGCTAATTTACGTCCGTAATTAATTTCAAAAAGTGAGGCTCGTATTTGCAATCAAATCCTCACGCAACGATATTTTTCAAGTACTTATTACATGGTCATGGCTTACAGGTAATTGAAACTCAAAATTTGGGTCCTCTGGAAATTACGATGTTACATAAGACTAATATAAAGGATTTTTGAAGCAGAAATGTCTAGTGCAGAACATAAAAGAAGAGACGTGGACCACTGAGAAGTGGCCCGTTCCCTTTTCTGACATCTGTGGTTCAGGAGTGGCTTTAAACAGAATGCAGCCGTTGCCGTCCGTCTCAGATGGTTCGGTGAATGACAGCTCTTTGAAGGTCTAACTCTCATGAATCCAATTTTCATATTACTTAGGCAAATTATTCTACCGTGTTTTTTTTTTTCCTTCCACTCAACTTTTTGGATAGTTACTTGGATACAGCTGTACTGTAAACAACCAGCTTACTTAGCGATGACGTTTTGTTGGCAACCCTCCTTCCTGGTGGACGGTCATATTTGTCAAGTCAGCACTTTTCCTCGTGACTGCGTCGGCCATTTCTGTTCTTAAAAATGGGGGGAAAAAATGTTTAATTGGTTCACTGTAACATTTTAACCACCTGAAAAACTGAATTTTTGGTTTTCACCAACTGTAATCAATAATTAAATATGTAAATCTCTATATTACAGTATCTAGAAATTTTATACATTTTAAAGTGTTATTTGAATTAATGCATCACAATCTGCACTTATTAAGCATTAAAGTAAAAATAAATGAATAAATCAACCAGAAAAAACCAGAACTGCATTTATTATTACTTTATTCAATATTTTTATGACCTCCTTGTGTTCTATTTTTTTTCGTCGCCGCCCTTCTAAGCATGCCGACGACGATGCCGTCGTCTAGAGGCATCGCAATACGATTTGTCACACACTGACAAGTTGGTTGTGACTCTGTTGGATATTTTTTTGGGAAAATCTGCCCTGAATAAAATCTCCTTATACGTGCATGTAGTTCATCTGGCATCCAGGGCTATCCACCTTTAGCTGGACGTCCCAAACCGGTTCTCTACACACGGCAGTGTTGTTCTGCCACGTCTTTGTTTGCAACAGTTTCAAATAGATCTGTGGATGTTGATGAATTAAAGCACACTGTGCTTAGAGGAGGACTGAGCGGAAGCAGGAATAGGCGCTCAAAAGGCTGGTTGCGTAACTCCTGCCATGGTTTACGGCTCAGTAACAGCACTATGGAGAGACGGAGTCAGCCACCCAGCAGCCTTTGCTTTACGCCCTTTTACTCTGAGCCACTGGATGGCACAGATCCATTTGCTTCACAGGGTTTTATAGCTCTACTGACTCCAACGGATGGTGCTGCGGTAAAAGATGCCGCTATGTAAGGCCGTTTCTTGAGAAACACACATCTTACCATCACATAGTTCACAGAAGAATAATTGGGTAAACTGGAAAAAAATAAAATAAAATATTGTTTCCCATAGCCCAATCAAAGAGAAACTTCTTGTCAGTTACTTGAAATGTTTTTTTGTTGTTGTTGTTGTTGAACAGAGATAACAGAGCTCAAAAATGGTTTCCAGTACTCTGGCAGTCACATTATGAGTGTGTGAGTCACATTATGCAAGTGTTTTGACCTATACTTCAAGTGTTGCACATTCTTTGCAAAAATAGGTCCATCACTATCCACAGAGTGGTGGAACATATATTTTCAGGTATCTACATGAATTAAGTATAGGGAATGCAAATACATAAATATTTGTTTGAGTTAAACCATTCCACCAGGGATATAGCTGTGTTTAGCTTCGTCCATCTTCAAATCTGCTTTGACCAGCGTCCAAATGAGGATAGCATGTTCAGAGTGTCAGTTGTCAGCCATACAAAGGATTTTACATGCAGAGAGAGAAAAAAAAAAAAGCAAAACATGGATATCTCTTACCAGAGCACCTTCTTTCAAATGCTTGCTGTGTCCTCCACAAGGCTTGTGGAAAACTTTTCAACCTGACTTTTTATGACTTTGTATGGCATATTTGTGGAGAGAACCATGAATGTTTATCCTGTCAACCAATCCAGGTGGGAGACGTTAAAGTCAGTATTGTGATGCTACCGAATGGTTTCAGTCTCAATGACATTTTACATTTTGAGACGTTTAAAATCATGGTGACACACAAATGAAAATACTTTTAACACAAAACATTTATTTCGTTCCTTTTGGGATTTGGTTTGAGTAATGTGAGCGGGGCCGATTGAAATACACTGACGTGTGCGTGGGTGTGGAATATGGCACGAGCCTTCAGCAAGGCTTTTTGTCACGTCAGGTATTTTTCAAATTTCAAACTACTTGCGCGAGGGCGGAGCGGCTGTCAAAACAACCTGTCAGCTTCCTCCGGCTTGTTTGAGCACTTTTGAAGGCAGCGGCAGCAGCACTGCTCCGTCCTGACTCTTTTAGTCCGTTAAGAAGCTACTAGTCCAATTAGCTCAGAGGGGGGAGGGAATCCACGCAGTTAAACTCTCCGCTCCCGGAGACTCGGCGAAGAGTATGAGCCCTACCAAGGTGTGTGATGACGACCTGAGCCGACTGCCCGCCATCAGCAGCGACCGAGTTGGACCGCGAGCGGCTCTCACATACTGAGATGATGGTGGCGTACTTCCAACCACAGCTGATTTAAACTTAGGTTTTTGGCTCCCACGGTAAGCCTGTTTAAGCTCCAACAGAGGCGCTACCGACGGATCGGAAGTTTTTTCCCCACCGGGACGGTTTGTGAGAGTGGTCGGTTAAACATGGACACGTTCGCCAACGTGCTGCTCGTCACCGCAAACGTCGGCTCGCTCTTCAACAATGTAAGTATCCCACAGAAAGGTAAAACTGCCGTTAACAGGCACACAACACCACAATGGTAGCAGCCGCGGAGGATTAGATTAGGGCTCACACTGAAACGAGTTACAGCAAGTTACTGGCAGGCTACTGTAAGGTCTCTAATGCCTGACGTATTTGTAGGGTAAGGTTCTTACAGGTGATACATTGTTTTATCTTGTTGTTACGTTGTTTATTTCACGTGTGTTATGCGGCTGAACCCAGTCTGTGAATCGTTTTTATCACAGTCGCGCTCAGCGGTGTTCTTCCGCTATCTTGGGTAGCGTAAGCTCAGCTGTCGTTACCTGCCGACGAGTCACGTGACCCGGTCCTAGACAAGCAGATAACGTTTTGATCAAATGGGGTCTGATCGAATATGAGAGGCTTCAAAACTACTGTCAGATCCAAGTAAAACCTTTATATACCTTATACATTTGGATAAATGTAAAACTATTTATTGAAATCAGACTCATGAATCTACCGGTGAAGCTGTTTATGTTGTTATTGTCCACACTTAAAGGTGCATCCCAACACATTAGAATGTAATTGAAGAGTTAATTTCAGTGATTCAGTTCAAACAGTTAAATTTGAGTAATTTGGTTTCAACCTTGTATTTCTATTAGTTTTAATTATTATGTCTTGGAGCTAATAAAAATCTTATAGCTAGACTCTGTTCTGAAAATTTAAATATTACACATGACCAAAGACAAACAAACAAGCAAAAAACAGGACATTATATACTGAAAAGTATTTCTAAGTCCAGGATGCTTTCCTGAACAGCCTTCCGCTGGTCTGTAGTGTTGGATCTGGTATCTCTCATCTTCCTCTTGACAGAGCAGAGAATGTGTACTTTGGTGAGTTTACTTGGAGAAGTAGGGCTCCAATATGGCAGCTTTGCTATGTGTAAGTTTTGTTGGAAATAATACCATTATTGAGGACTTTGCAAGTTGGTTGGTTTGTTTAAAAGTGCTCTAAGGTTTGTTGAGGTGAGAACTGCTGTATGATGAGAGGAGACTCCCGCTTAGCTGTGATCATCATTGGAGAGGTAATGTGTTGTTTAGCCCTCCATTCAGGTTACAGCAGGACCGAGTTTTGACTGAAGGAGGGCTGACCTTTCACCATCTCAGATTCTGATAAATGAAAGTTTATCAATGTGTACAGAGCTTCTTCCTGACACATAGTATATAGACCCTCTGTAGGCCAGTTTGATGCCCTATAAAGCAGAGTAATACCGTTGTCATTAAATTGGTATTGGTAATTTTTGCAAGTACCAATACTTGCAAAATCTATTGGTACTCCTACCTTCTGTAGGAGGTTCAGAGTCCTACAAAAGCAGCAGATGGCTATGTTGCCTTTGGACTTAAAAAACAACAGTGGACCAACACTAGTAATTTGTCTCAAGGTTGCAGAGTGCACTCAAACCGGTTGCACATGAGACCTAATTTGTGAGTGGTTCGCCTACAAAAGAATCTGAGTTTGCACCGGTGTTACCACTTGCTCCAGGAAAAAGAAAATGCAGAACCCTATGATTTCCACAATGCAGAAAACATAAGCAACAGAAATCTTGGAGTTCAACAAGCAAAATGGAAAGAGATTTCCATTGTATTCTCACAATGAGCAGGGATGTTGGTACAGTCGTTTCTGTGGCCTTTCAGCCGCTGCAACTCTCATACATGTTTTAACTGGTTAAGAAGGGCTTGGCTCAGCTCTGCTGTCCTCTCCTTACAGAGACAGAAACAACGTCAGTCAAGGCAAACAGTGTAAAAAAGTTAGTCTAGAGCTTTGGGTCCAGCTCCACAAGTCAGCACCATTTGCGGATTCTCTTCCTCTTCACTTTAACTTGATTTCTAAATGTGACACAAAATTTATGTTCTTCTAAAGAGAGGACTTTGGACCATTTAGCAACAGTCCAGTGAGTTCAGTTCTTTTTCTCCAATGTAAGCATGACGCTACTTTTGTTGTATCTAGTTCAAGTTTACGTAAAAATAAAGCAACAGCTATAGCCCATGTCCGTGATACGTTTGTGTAAGATGGCTCTTTAAATGTCTTGTATGGCTTCACAGTTTGTCCCTGTTGCTCGTGCAACTGTTTTCCTTCCACTCAACTTTCTATTAATATGGTTGGATAAAGCAGCAGCCAGCTTCTTCAGACATAGCCTTTTGTGGCTTGCCTTGCTTGTGGTGGGCGTAAGGCATATTCATCTGCGTTAATGGAAATAAACACTTGAAATATATTACTGTTTGAATCTGTTTATGTTGTATGAGTTTTACTCTTGGAATTGAATTCCTGGAATACATTCTTATTCGAGGACATTCTAATTTATTGAGATGCAAATATAGTTCAACCAGAAGCAGCGCTGTGGTTAAGTAAAGGTCATGACATACTTTAAATACACAAAGTTTACTTTATTTTAATATTGGACTATGCTTAGAGGTTTGTGTACATGGAAGAGGGCTGCACAATATTTGCAAGACAAAATATTTTGCTATTGTGACGCTGAAAACACTGAAAATTCTGATCTCAAATGACCCAGTTTTCTCACTTTTCTCGTTCTCTTTCCATCATTACTATATCCCAAGCACTCTCCCTGAACTTTATCGTCTTTTGCATATATCAGGTGTGAGCATAAAAAACTGTGAAAGACCAGCTAGCTAGCCAAATATGCAAGTTATTGGCAATTTAATGCTGTTTATATATTTGAAATAAAAAAAAGTCCATGCCAAGTACTACATCCTAGCAGTCCTTTGTGATTGCAACTAGTTAAAAGAACAGTTTATTATTTAATGACGCATGCGTCTTCAGTAGTTTGAAGTCATAGAAACTATCAGTGAAAGTCAACACTGATTCAAGCCACAATATTTTGTGGCAACTTGAGCATCATGTTTTGGGAATATGCACTATATGATGTTTTTGGGCACATTTATCTCATACCAGGGATCGTGGGTCGGCTTGCAGAGGTCATGTTGTCTTGTGCTGAACATGAAATGCTACTGAACAAGACAGAAACTCCAATACGTCAAAAACATCAGGTTACCAGACAGACATGATTAACATGAGGGAGTGACCAGCCCACAACCCAGATCTTAGAAAACATTGTCATTATATTTCTAACCAGTTGTGCAAGTTGCCACATTTAGATCAACTTCGAAGCTCCAGTCTGTTATAAAACTTATGTAAATATCCATTACTCTCCCTTGTTTCAGCCTGGGCTGGCTGGGTGAAACGTTCAGACTTAGCAGGAAGGAGGGTGCTTGCAGTCATGGAAATTTGGCTCAGGACCATATTTCCGTTGAGCAAATTTAGGTCCAACGATTCCGTGTGAGATCCCACAGTGGGAAATGCATAAACAGATGAATATCTACTCTCCCTAAGGGGAGTCGAGCCTTTCTACTTAACGCAGGGCCCCTTCTATTCTTATAAACAAACACTCTGAAATGTTGACTCAGGGTGAGAGAAGGATGTTAAGCAGACCACAGATTAAATCCTAATGCTCCACAGAAACAGACTTTAGGATCAGACACACACTAGCTGCTTCAGTAATACTGAAAAACAGACTTTGCTGCTCCTGTTGAAACAGAACCAGCGTGCCTAATTCTGGACTGCAGTGTTCATCTGCTCACGGGCTTTACTTTTTTTTTTTTTAATAATAAAGATTTGGAGACAAATCCAGTTGTCAAGTGTTTATCTTCATTAGTGTGCAAACATGGCTGTGGTTGCAGGCAGAGTGCTGTGAGGTCTCCTACCTTCCACCTGCACTGGGCCACAGTCACCCACGTCATGCAAATGCAGTATGCAAAACCATTTCTGCAGTCATGACATTTTAACTGACCTCTGATGCACCAAAATGCACATTCTGGAGCATCTGTGTAAGAAAAACCAAGCTCCAAGTAAACTTTTTTTCCTCAGAGATATTTTACTGAAATACACTGTTTTTTTTTTTTTTAAAAATGCAGTTTTGTTTTTATGCCCAAAATTTAAACAGAATTTTACCAGCCTAAAAAAAGAAAACTACTTTAAAGGGGAGAATCCCTCCAGCATTTTTGCAGCCTTTGACGGAAAGTCTTTCTTTAACAGAATCTAATGGTAATTTTCCCACCTACATCTTTACGTTTTGTTTCGCTGAACCCAAGTCTGATTTCTAGAAATATCAATCAGATCTTCAAAAATGAATGATGGAAAGAAAAATGAAAAAAAAAAGAACGCTTCATTATTGAAACTCCTTATGAATCAACTGCAACCTTTTTTTTTTGTCTTGGATAAACATCTGCCATCATTTTTCAACAAAAAAAATGCATAATGGTTCAATTTCATCTAAGAAATACATAAATGGAACAAAACTTTACAAGTTCGTAACATTGCAGTAAATTCAACTCATGATGTTGCTTTAGATAGAGTTGAACCTGCTGAGCAGGGTACAAAACAAAACGGGCTGCAAACTTATTATAGCTGCCGATGTTATCTGTAGATGTGCAGTTGGAACACGCAAAGTGGTGTGATGCTTCTATAATCTGTCAGTCGCACAGTTTTCATATCACTTTGACTTTATTCTTTCTGTAAAGAAAAGAAAGCCTTTTCTTACGTTTTTTGTAGTCAAATTTTGAAGTGCACATACACTCCCAAAAAATTGCAAGAATTTGCATTTTGCACTATTGGATCTTAAGAAGGTTCTAAGTAGAGCTTCACAATGTTAAAAGAAGAAATCAGCGTAAGAGACAAAAACTTTAATTGAAAACTGCATTTAAACTCAAACATGATTTTTTTCAGCTGATCAAAAGTTTAAGACCATAGCTCAAAAAAACCCAGAAAACCCCCAAAACAGAAATCAAAGTGCCAAAAAAAAGGACTCAGTAATGAGTAGCTCCACCATTCTTGTTGATGACTTCAAACAATCGTTCAGGCATGCTTGATGGCAGTGTTTCCAGGAGGCTAGTGGGAACGTTGCTCCAGGTGTTGAAGATGGCTTCAGGAAGGGCATCCACTGTCTGGAACTGATGTCCATTTTTGTAAACTTCCCTTGCCATCCATCCCCAAATGTTCTCAATTGGGTTTAGATCTGGGGAACATGCAGGATGGTCCAAAAGAGTGATGTTATTCTCTTGGAAGAACTCCTTTGTCAGGCGGGCATTGTGAACTGCAGCATTGTTCTGTTGAAAAACCCAATCATTACCACACAGACGAGGGCCCTCAGTCATGAGGGATGCCCGCTGCAACATCTCCACATAGCCAGCTGCTGTTTGACGCCCCTGCACAACCTGAAGCTCCATTGTTCCGTTGAAGGAAAACGCACCCCAAATCACGATGGCGCCCCCACCACTGTGCCGCGTAGGAAACATCTCAGGTGGGATCTCCTTGTCATGCCAATAATGTTGGAAGCCATCAGGACCATCAAGGTTAAATTTTTTCTCAGAGAAGACGACTTTCTTCCACCTTTCAATGTCCCATGTTTGGTCCACCCTCGCAAAGTCCAAACGGGCAATTTTGTGGCATTGAAGAAGACGTGGCCTTTGAAGACGTTTTTTTGTTTCTGAAGCCCTTCTCTCGCAGATGCCGTCTGATGATTATTGGACTGCAGTCAGCACCAGTAATGACCTTAATTTGGGTAGAGGATCGTCCCGTGTCTTGACGGACAGCCAATCGGATCCTGCGGCTCAGAGCTGGTGAAATTTTTTTGGGTCTACCACTTGACTTTTTTGTTCCATAACCCTCAGGATCATTTAAAAAATGCAAAATGACTGTCTTACTGCGTCCAGCCTCAGCAGCGATGGCTCGTTGTGAGAGGCCTTGCTTATGCAGCTCAACAATCCTACCATGTTCAAAGTCAGTGAGCTTTTTTGCTTTTGCCATCAGGAGGTCTTGACAGTGTAAAGACTTGACAGAAAATGACATGGAATCCAGAGTTTTGCACAGCTTTTGGCTTTTAAAGACTATGGTCTTAAACTTTTGATCAGCTGAAAAGATCATGTTTGAGTGTAAATGCAGTTTTCAGAAAATTCCCCACTCAAAAGTTCTTGTCTCTTGCACCGATTTTTTCCTTTAACATTGTGAAGCTCTACTTAGAACCTTCTTAAGATCCAATAGTGCAAAATGCAAATTCTTGCAATTTTTTGACTGGTGTTAAGATTTTGATCAGGAGTGTATTTTTTATTCATGTTTTACTTGAACAGGAAAACCTCAAATTAATTTGGAAGAGTGAAATGATCTTTCTGAGTCTGTTTTTTTTTATTTTTTATTACATAATCACCTCCTGTTTTACCAGCTCTTTTTAAGGCCACAGTATAACAATCCACAAGTGGATGTTAGGAGCTTTTAAAAATTGAATAATAGAGTTTTAAATAATAAATGATTTTTACCAGAAATTCATCAATACTGAAAACTTTCCTTTTTAGTTGTTCAGCACATAATGTGCTTTTTTTTCCTTCTACACGTTTGTTTGTTTTTTTTTTCTACAAATGCGTTCGTTTTTCATAGGCAGTCATATCACCTTGACCTGACCAAGAAAACTTTAATTCAAAACATTATTTGTTTAGCAAAACCTAAAAGGTAAACATAACAGCAGCCTGAGGCTACCACCCACCACTAACATGTGATGCAGCCTGTATTAGATGAGCCGTTTTGTCACTTTATTGGTGCGTTGCAATGAAAGTGTGTTTCGATGGAATATTATTGAGAAAACGGATCCTTAAATAACTCATTGAAGCAGACGCTCGTGCAATGGCAGCTATTACCAAACAACATGCAGTGACACAAACAAAGATTCATTCACAGCTGAAAAACATTCAAAACAGCTGCTAATCTTTCCTGGAATAGATTCCCCAGCTGGTTTCCGTGAGTCAGATTAGGCTGTGCAGAACGACCACATATCTCAAATATAAAATATTTCATTTAGCGTTTGAAGAGTAAAAGGTCACGACACTATGATTTGAAAAACACACAAAAAAAAATACCCGCTGAGTCCATAACAAACTGGACGCCAATTTCTGAAGATTTTGACGATTGAAGTGCTAAATTTAAAGTTGTGTATTCACATAATCCAATTTATAAACAATAGTCAATTGATTTCACTGGTTTTTTTGGGAGCATCTTTACTTGAAATGGCCATCCATAATTTGATACAGCTGTCAAATAAAAACTTTAAATCTGAAAAGTTGCATCTGAAAAATGTTTAGCACATTCAGAATATTTTTTGAGCAAAGTGGAGATATTTGTCTCTAGTGCACAGAGGATATTTTGGTGAAAATCAACACTAGTTACTATTAAAAACTATCAAGCACGATGGTGGAAACCCGATGATTTGGGCTTGGGGCACTTTATGCTCACTAACTACACCATCAGCTCCTCTATATTAAGGTATTCTTGGGTCAGTAAAACTGAAGCAACACGTTAGCAAGAGTTTCCCCTGAAACGGCCCTTGAAGAAGACAGAAACTGCTAGTTGTTGCCGCTGGGGCTGCTTTTACAATCCGTCGAGTCATAAGTTGTGATTCTGCACTTTGGTTTCGTTTAAAAACAACTAACCACAGATAAAAACCACACAAGTTCTGGGTTCACTGCTTATTATGCATATGAGATTATGGTTGTATTACCCAAATGATTATTGCACACATGCATGCTATGTGTTTTATGATGGGATGCAAGTGTTGATTTTGATCAGTTATTTGATGATGTATCTAAACAGAAGTTGAAAGAATATTGTTCTATTTAATTCAGTTTTCATTTTTTTCTTCCCTTTCCTTCTTTAAGTAAGCTATATAGTGATTTTTTTCTGTAACACAAACAGAAGATATGGATTTTTAGAATCATGTATGAAAGGCTAAAGTGTAATTGTTTTAATTTGCTTCTTAAAGGAATGTGGTCAGAATATGAAGCATATAGTTTCTATTTGACATTGATTGAAACTGTTGAATAAGTGACTGATGACGTTAGTCAAATGATTTTACTTTTTAATTTTTTTTTTCGAAGGTGGATGAAATCCAAAATGGATGGTTAGAAGAACTGTATAAGGTAAGGTTGAAATATTTTATATTCACATTAGTAGCCATCTCTCTGTTCTAACATATTAAAAGTTTACATGGGTGATCTCATGCAGCTAAAAGAAATACAATCTTTGCTAATTCTGGCCCACTTTTGTCGCTCTTCCAAATATGTAAAAAACAAAACTGTAAAACCTCTGATGAGCTGTAATGGTCAGCCTTAAAGCAGCGGCGACCATCTTCACACATCAGCACTCTGTAAGGTGAGCTTGAACATTAGACTCTAATGTTTTTGAAACAGACAATCCGGAAGTACAAGCCGCAGTTCATCGCCCTGCACTTCCAGGAGGTGGGAGGGAAGGACTACATGGTCAACATGGACAAGGCAGAAAACTTCTTTTGGTAAATAAAAACACCACTAAAAAGTAACCACAATGACTGTGTGGTTACACTGTGTTACATCTGAGAAAATCCATTTCCCTTCCTCTTCCTAGTAACATCGAGTCCAGTGAGGAAATGAAGGAGTTTGACAGGACTTGCATTTATGTGGACACCCAGTTCCAAGCGGAAGACAGCTTTACGGTAGGAAACCTGTGGAGATATTCCAATGTTCTTCCACAAGATGGCGATCTCCTCCACATAAAGATGGCCTCAGCAACAGATGTGAATGTGAGGCCGTCTGGTGCTTGATAGGAATCTGTAGCAGATGTTTGCTGATATTAATATAAATGCAACCATTTGACTGTGTAATAAGGTCATCTCAGACAATGTTAGGAGGGCATTTTTAAAAACCCTGAAAGCATGCTTTGTTTGTTGCTTTTTAGCTATTTTAATAAATATAGATTAAATATACAGTATGAATTCATCAAGCGCAATAATGAACTTCTGCGGTTCACAACCTTTAGTGACATATTGCAGGTGCACCCTCTTTAGGAAATCTGATTCCTTATACACTCTTTCTGTTTGCTCACTTCTTTTCCATCAGCAGCAGAACTTCATACATCCAAGCTTCTGTGCAATATGAGCAGCGTTCAAAATCCCAGCCTTTTGTATGGGACATGGCTCTTCTAGATGTAGTATAAAACAGTGTTGGAGCTGTAACACGGTGCAGGCACAGAGAGATGAGAGGCCCTCAAAGTCAGATTTGTTTGGTCAGCCGTGATGCTTTCAGTTACTGGACCGAGAATTTCTGTCCATAGCTGCCGTCTGCAGTGCTGTTATGGAGCCGGTTAGTGCAATCAAGCCATAGTTCATACAAAGTTATGCTTTCAAAATTCCAAAAATCTTTAGCTGCAATATTCTTGTTGATCACACATGACCACCATGAAACATGGCGGCGGCTGCAGAATGTAATCTGATATTGCCTTTCTTACGATATAACTGGAGTGTTTGCCATGGTGAATTAAACGTTGAACAGCTCCAAATATCATTCAGTTCTAGTGACGGGCCATACACCTGTGTCATTTTACACCACGGTTTTAGACAGAGCTGTGCGATATCTGGAAAATACTTAGTAATCCTATTACTGACTATTACTGGTTATGATTAACCCTCCTTTCCCCAAAACTTCTATTTTTCACCATTACAATGCTCACACTGTTCTCTGTGAGCTTTAGCATTTCAATTACTAAAGATATTGTAATTGAAAATACAATATCTTTGTATTTTCAATACAAATGAGCATTAATATGCAATTAATATGAGCAATTATATGTAGTTTTGATAGTCAGTTTTAAATGCATTAATCCAGTTGGTCAATTTTATGTGAACATCACTCCTTGCTGTGCGGTTGATGTTCAGGTCATAGAACGTCAGCCTCAGTCTCCACACTGGTCATGCAGGTCATTTCTTGCATCCATGTTTTTTTAACCTCATGTTTCACTAATCAGCTTCCAGTGGTTTAAACTGTGCTTGCTGTTGGCTGTAATGGGATTTGTCAAAGTTTCAATCCTGGTAGGGAGAAACACTTCTCCTCTACAGAAAAGTAGCTGCGTTTTTCTTCAACTATTAACCCTTCCTCCTCCCAGGTGAAACCCTCACACAGCGCGCCTGACAGTAGGGGTCAATGTCTGCATCTGTAGACTGAAGGTGCGTGAAGCCGAAAGGGGGGAAAGTCAATGACCAGGTGCGAGAGAGAGACGGGCCAAAGTCAATACATTTAACTCTAGATTAAAACTATTGATCCCAGGCTATCTGTACGCGATAAATTAAGCGTCGTGGGGGTGGCGGAGGACAGCTGGGACTAAGTTTTCCTCTGGACTCGAGTGTTTGCACCCTTCTCCGTTTGCCCTGAGAGGGTTGCAGCCCCTCTTCCCCAACCACCGCCCCACATAATGCCTCATTCTCATTTCGGCGGTGCCACCTGCATTGATTTTCAATTTGTTTCCCCCTGGCTACGGATCATCAGTTATAAAGCCAAGAGAGAGAGCTTAGCAGGGGTGGAGGGGGCTCTCTTTTCTCAGGGGCTGCGGACGTAGAGGGGCATGCATCCCCAGTACAAATGGTGTTTTGATAAAAAATCACTTGAAAGTCAATATTTTTTTATTAAACTGTGCACAAACCTGATTGATGAAGATGGGTGTTTGGCCAACTACGCGAAGGTGTGTGTGTGTGTGTGTGCCTAACTGTGCGAAACACGGCTACTAATCCCACATGAATCAGGCTTCCCTTCAGGAATCTCTGGAGAGGAACTTTACCTGACAGTTGAACTTTTTTTTTCCCCTTCGTAGAAACATTTCAACTCCTGCAGATCTGTTCCAGTAATTTCCTCCGTCACTCTATCTCAGACAAGTCGGTCTCTAACTGTTGTTCACTGATGCCGTCAATGGAGACACCTCTGTTTTAATAAACGAGGATGACTGTGGCACCGAAGATAAACGATGTCTTCAGGGAGAGATCTCTCATGCTCTGACTGATCGTGCGTGCGTGTGTGTGTGCGTGCATGCGTGTGTGTGTGTAGCCCAGCTCTCCGTCACGACCTTACCCCCTCCATGCGCTCACTTATTTTTCTCTCGGCCCCCTCTCAGAGCACCAGCGTTGGCAGACAGCAAGGCTACTGCTTAATACCTTTTAAATGGTTTTAATTTTCTGTCTTTATTGATTTCACAGGCCATGATTAATCAGATCAGTGGAGCAGGCAGTTAGTACATTAAAAATTGTCAGCCCCGTGTCAGGGATGATTGGGCGCTGGAGTGTGCACCCTCAAAGTGGCTCTGCTGAACATTTTTATCGCTTAAAGTTTCACGTGATTTTTGATTTGCTCAGTAGAAAAACAAAGTGGATAACCGGAAGATAAGGCTTTTACTACCTATAATAAACAAGTCGGTCCTTGAGACTAGCCATGTGTTTGTGTCTACATTTAGTTTTAGTTTCGTTTTGAGAAACATCTTATGATTTCTTTGAAATGCAGACCTGAAAATAAAGGGTTAGGCACATGTTCGTGCACAGGCATGTGTTTTGATTTGCAGACTGCAGTGTCAGGAAATCTGCAGCAGATATATAAAACTAAAGTGCACTGTTGTGCACTTCTGTTGTTGTTACTTCTGTTGCAGTAACATAATCTCACACTGAAACTCATAGAAAATTCCAACTGTTAATTTAATTAATCTTTTCAATGGACATAAAATATATATTCCATTAAGAAAAAAAATGTTTTTAACAAAATCATAAGGTGTACAATTGTTAACACCCGAACTGTCAATACTTTGACGACCTTCGTTTTGAGACGGTACTGAACTTTGTCTTCTATAGCGTTTCACAATGTTGAACCATAGATAGAGCATCTTTGACCATTACTCAGTCTCTCCAGTCATCCAAAACCATGAGTCCACTTTACCCTGTCATTTTACCCTATAGGTCTTCTGTAAGGTTTTGATTTAGGAACTTGGTCTGGGGTTCCCAAGTCAGTGCTTGTACACACCTGCTTTAAATGAAACCAGACCCCTGCAGAGGTAACAGATGCTGATGCGCCATTTTATTCAGGTGTGTTGGAGCAGGGATGCGTCTAAAAGTTGCAGGATAGTAGCTGTCGAGGACTGGACTTGGGCATCCCTGGTCTAGGGACTTGGATGGTAATGTTTTGGGTCCTGCTGATGGAACTACAAACGACTCTTTTTCATGTTTACATGTATCCAGCCCATCCTGCCTCCCTTTTTGTCCCGTGACACTTATGATAGGAAGTAGTTAAAATATTCCCTTAAAAACCTTTTTCAGTTACTATTGTTTATTTATTTATTTTGGAAACAAATATGGCCTGGTGTGTCGTAAGAAGTTATCCATGCTGCTTGTAAGTAAGACCAAGAAATGTTAGACATTACAGCCTCTATTGAAAAATAAAACTATTTTAATATAATCAATTTTTTTTTTGTTGCCAGTATGCTGACAAAGACCAACAAATTTGCCCCAAAATATCAGACTTTTGAAAGTACACAAAAATATATTTGTAGTACACCAATTACTAGTTTGACTGCAGATATGAAATGTACCAAAATGATGCTGTTTTCACTTTTCACTATGGTAATGCAAATTAAAATACACTACATTATGACTGTATTTCATGTTTTTGTTCTTAGGATGCTTATTTTAAAGAGATGCTACTGTGCTTTAATCCCTTGTTAGCTTTTTGGGATACAGTGTGTATTTAACTACACACTGTAATAGTTATTGGTGTGGTAAATGTTTTAAATGAACAAATGTTTGATCATTTTATTTAATCTCATCTAACAATAATTAGTGTCAAACATGACAATGTATTGCTACATTTTGAATTAGTCATTGCAGAGGTTGGTTGCAAAAATGCTAAATGATAAAAAAAATTACTTTACACATGCTTGCCTTAAATACTAAAATAGGTAACTAACAAATTATTTTACAACTAAATTATTTTTTGTATGTTTTTTTAAAAGAAATTTAACATTTTTTTATTCATTTATTTATTTTACTTAATCAGTTTCTGATTACTTTATCGGGTATTGAACATCATCTGTTGTTTTCTTTTGTCCACAGGCTTTGGGCAGCATGTACTTCATCCACAAGACACTGAAAAATATCTATCATTATGACTTTAATGGTAAGAAATCCTTAAAGTGTGAAAGTTGCATTCATTTTTATTGGTTTCTAATGAATCAGGTTGTGATGAACATTTCTGTGTTTTTGCTTTTTCACATTTTCTTTTCTTTTATAAATGATTAAAATCCAACTGGAAGCAGTGTAGCCCTCTGCTTTGATCAATAGCTCCCACACCATGAGGGACCGGGTTGCTGTTGCATATGATTGGCAAAATTCCTGTCATTTTTTTATAGGATATTTTAAGATGTTTCTGTGTAATGATCGTTTAATGGCTCTACTGCCTAGGCAGGCATTTGCAAAGTACTCAGATTTAAAGTGGAGCTCTTATTTCGGCTGCTGCATAGTCCGGTCACGTTAGGTGTGAAAAAGCTTGGCAGAAAAGCTTATGGAAGAGCCATAAACATCCCGGAGCTGCCACTCGCTGTGTGGCCCGAACCGATTGTCGTTGGCCAAACGGAGTCTAATGGCTCCCGCTTATAGATTCCCCTCATCACGTACGCCGCTCTGATGAGGTTAACACCAGTTTATTGATCGCTGTTTGCATGTTTTCTCACTCTTTTCCATGTCACCGCCCTCGCTCTGCCTCCCCCCCGCCACCCGCTGCTCCCAGTTAAGGATTTTAAAGCCGTGGTGGGAAAGACCAAGTATGTGGGCTCACTGGACGGCGTCGCCACCGTGGAGAAAGAAAAATTCCCGAAGAATTTCTGGCCCGATGTAAGTCTGTATGCAAGAGTGTGGGGAGCGCTACGGCGAGGGGGGATGCTAATGGGACGAAGGGAGATGCTGGGGAAAAATGAGTCCGCTGGGACTGCTGACACAGAGATGAGACAAATTATCTGCAAGAATCAATGATTATCAGTTTGGCGCTTTAAAGACATGGTTCCCTGGTGTTTAGCGATTCTCTCTCATTTGTCTCTGTTGCAGTTCAAGTGGTCCAGGAAGGGCTACATGAGGACCCGCTGGATCATACACAACCAGTACGTAACGCTCAGAAACAGTGAAACACTTTATTTTTTGATCAATTGTATTGTGTTGTTAAGAGAGTTTTAGTAACACTTGTATTAAGAGTAAAACTGACCTTTTTTGTGATCTTTCCAGATTAATATGTAGGCCAGCGTTTGATACACTCATAGAAGAGATGGGACTGAAAGCAGAAATTCAGTGATCAGCATTTATATAACCTTAGCTTTTGGGTTGAACAGAACATGAAATTGTCTTCTTCACAAAGAAACATTTAGGGAGCAAAATAATTTTTTTTTCTTAAAAACACAACAGAGTTAAAGAGCTTTTACACTATGGCTGTGTGTAAAAAAATAAAAAATAAAAAATCACTGATTCTGACTGATAAAAGAATCTTTTTCCATCAGTAACGACTTCAGACTGAAGAGGGTTGTTGCCAAGTGAGTTTCCACACAGTCTTTAAAAGTCTGCAAAAGTGTTGTTTTATTTGATTTCCCCCCCCCCCCAAGTTTGGGAAAAAAATTCAGTTATGGAATTAACTATGTAAAAATAATTTGCCATACAGCCTAGAATTTAAAAGAAACGATGGCAAAATTCTGAAACGTAAAAAGGTTTTTTCATTAAGGTTATATTTAATTGACTTCAGCAGTCTTGGATTTGTCACCATATAGTTTAAGATTTTGACCAAAGCACTGATCAGTAAGATTTTTTTAGTCACTGATGGGAAACCCACAGATAAAATATAAAACAACTTCAAAATGTAAAATGGGGCAAATTCACAGCTTGTTGGCCTCTTGGTTCAGGCTCTTAAACTGTGACTGGTTAAATGCCAGATAATCTTAACTTCCTGTAAACCAGTTTTAAAAGACTTACGAGTTACAGATTGAAAAGCAGCTGATCCAAATTAAGATAAGATCAATTTTTTATTGCTCATAAAAATGGAAATTTGGTTTTAATAATGTGTCAGATGCCTCCCATAACTACATCATAAACATTTAGCGCGAAAATTATAACTCTAGTTTTGGAGTTCAATGAAATAAGGCACAAAGGAGTTCTTGTACCTGTTCCTTCTGTATCATGGCACCCTGAATCATCTCTGAAGACAAAAGTTCAAATTTACTGCTCTATTGTTGAACTTAATTTATAGAGATTTTGTCATTTTACAGCTTGTTTTTTGCACAACTTGGTGAATTTGTTCTACACTGAATGGCCAACCATTTTGAAAACAAGTCTTGAAATATTTCACCTGTATGTGATAAATCTGAGTTTCCATTTTTGAAATGAGTGATAAAGAATATTTTTCACATTTTGAGATGTACTTGTACATATAAATTGATTCATTTATAAATATAATTGTTGCCCTTAGCCTGGAGTTCAACTTGGTTCCATGTAGTTTTTAGCACTCTGCAATCTGTTATCTTTTTTTTTTTTAACCACATAACAAATAAAGTTGACTTTAACTGTTGAACAGTGATGCTACTTGGTGAAGACAAAAAATATGTTAATGCTTGCTAATGTCTCATTATCAAACATTTATTGGTTGTTGCAGTTTGGAAATTCACACAGAATTATTTATCTTTGATCATTTTTCTTATTAATCCACAGCTCAGTAACAACTTGTCAACAAAATCATATTTTTGTCACTCCTTTTTAGTGTTTGTGTTGTTTTCACGAGGTTATGAAACATGGCACATTTTCAAGAATTTGCAATGTTCAAGTTTAAACCTTGAACATTTCCTGCAGTTACAATTATTAACTGAAGAGTGTATAAACCTGGTCCTTTTATTGAACCAGGCTCATCATCTGGTTTAACTCACAGACTTCTAATCTGCTAGATAAGAACAGAAAAGTTTCAGTTATGGTATTACGTTGTGAGGCAATAGTTACTACTTTGATGCAGAATTCCTGGCACAAAAGGGTCAAACTTCTGAGCTGTCGGCAGGCTACACATTATCAGGGAAGTTGTAAAGTGACACCCGCACTATTATACACTTGCACTGTCATTGTTGTTCACACACGTGTCATCTTATCTGATGTCAAACAATTTCTTTTCCTTTGTTTTTTTCATCTGCTGCATCTTGTCGCGTTTTGCCGACGTTGGCGACTGTGGCTGTGGAAACAGCCACAGTCGCCTTCCTGTCTTGTGATCGGAAGGTTGTAGGTTCAATTCCAGCTTTCTCCTGCCTCGTGTCGATCTGCCCTTGGGCAAGGCACTTAACCCCAAATTGCCTACCAATCTGTGTATGTGTATAAATGTGAGTGTGAAATGTGACTCTAGTGTAAAGCGCTTTGAGTGGTCAAAATGATTGGCTAAAGCGCTATATATAAGTTCAGTCCATTTACGTCTGTGTTGTCTGCAGGGGCCTCGACCTGGTCAACATCCACCTGTTCCACGATGCCTCGAACCTTATTGCCCTCAACTCCAGTCCCTCCATTTATTCAGCCAACCGCAAGAATGCTCTCAAATACGTCATCAGCAGGTGGGATCAGCAGCTGTACACTTTGAATGGGCCACCCGAACACGTTAATATGCAGAACACTTGGATTTATACTGAGACTTTATTACAGATTCATGGACTGTATTTACTAATTGGGCAGGTTCCTAAAGTACTTGCCGACACTGAATTTTATTTAGGGATGTCAGATTGAAGAGGACTGAACACAAATGAATGAGACGCACTTTTCAGATTTTAGTTGTAATAAATATTGTACCTCTCTCAGTCACGCAATACTTTGTGTTGATCTATCCCATGAAATCCAAATAAAATACTTTATCATATGTTCTTGCAAGATAAAAATGGCAGAGAATTGCTCCAGGCAACTGTATTAATTTGTTCAAATTTAAAAACCAGAATATTAAAGAATATATAAAGTAAACCTTAACCTTTTGTGCTAAACAAATGAAAACATTGTTTATCTTTTCTAGGTTATCAGACAGCCGCTACGCTGCTATGCCCTTCTTCCTGTTCGGAGATTTTAACTTCCGTTTGGACACGCGTACATTAGTCCAGGTATGTTGTCATTTCAGTCATATATATATATCTATATGTATGTATATATACATGTGTATGTGTGCACCAGCTTCATATTTGAGCACGGACCCCCGCCCACTCCCTCTCATTTCTGCTTGTGTTGCTGACCAGTGCCTGACCATCGAAGCAGATGTTGTAAAAGACGTGAAAGACAGCAATTACGAAGTGGAGAGAATCACATTTGAAGAAAGAGACAACGACCACCAGGTAATTATGGCAGCCAGAAAGCAACAAAAGCCGTCACCAGATTTGACCCAGATTGGGGTTCATGTTGCCTGCCCCGCCCTTCCCTTCCCTTCAGATGCTGCTGCAGATCGAGGAGAAGCTGTTTGAGTACGTGCACCAGGCGGTTTTCCGAGAGGACAACGGCAGAGCGGTAAGGACACATTCCAGACTTTTGCTCCATAAAAACGAGAAACTCAGGTTGTTGCCAAACAGTCGGGTCTGTTCTCAAAAATGTCAGATTACGACAAGCATAAGGCTATACACCCACAAAAACCAAAACCTCAAGGTGGTTCACTAGAATTTCACCTGGAATTTTAATAGTAGGCACACTTCCTGTTTTTATTTGCCGCTCAGCTTTTGAAGTATGACAAAGAGGTCACGCCCTTTCTTGATGCTGTCAGGGAAGAGGACATCACATTTCCACCCAGGTGAGAATAAATTTACCGTAACAGTAAACGATAATCTACGAAAGCCTTCTCCCGATGTACCTGACAATTGAAATATGATTTTGTCGTCTCCCTTAGCTACCCCTACAGTGAGGACCACCATAAGCCGAGGCAGTACATGAACACGCGCTGTCCCGCCTGGTGTGACCGCATCCTCATGTCTCCCTCTGCCAACGATTTCATCAGCAGGGTCAGACTGAACTGTCTGCATATTTCATTTTTACCCAGGAGACTCTTAATTGATGGATATTCAATTGTGTTCATTTTCTGTTTGTCTCAGAGAGATTATGACGGGGAGGGTGTTGTTTACAACACAATTGGTCCTAATGTCTGCATGGGAGACCATAAGGTAAGCCTTTAACAAACCATCTGTTCTGGTCAGGCAATAAATCAGCCACAGAGTGACTCTTTGGTGTTTTTCGGTGCCCCGCAGCCCGTATTCCTGTCCTTCTCGCTGAAGACGAACAACCATTGACTCCGATCCTTCTCAATGGTAAGAATATCTATAAGTGAAGCGCCACATGTGAGAAAGCAATGCTTCCACAGGGCAGATTTAGAAAGAGTTGTGGTAATCTCGTTCTTCTCCCTGGAGAGCCATAACCAAGCCAGCCCAGCGGAGTCAGAATATGAACTAAGATGAAGCACCTGCGGGGCACAAGTGCTCCTTTTGTGTCCAGTGTAGTTGAAGCACAGTGCGATCAGCACCTTCCACTGATCTATGTCTATTGAATCCTCTGGTCTCTCGCT
Organism: Poecilia formosa; assembly: GCF_000485575.1. Lineage (NCBI taxonomy): Eukaryota > Metazoa > Chordata > Actinopteri > Cyprinodontiformes > Poeciliidae > Poecilia > Poecilia formosa. The sequence continues at coordinate 3,728,369 of NW_006799944.1, read as the reverse complement.
GCTGCTACACATTAAGTGCATTGCACGACTTCTTTTCATTAATTACAATCTGGATGGCCGGCTGGAGAGGCATTCATCCCGGCCCGGCAGGATATTGGCATTTTTACGGCCATGATTTTGTTTTGCTGCTGTTTAAATTTATTTGTTTAAGGATGGACTGCTTTATCATGATGGTGTTTCTGTGAGGAGGGGGGGGGGGTTAAAATAATGAATTCCTCTCGGGGAAGAACGTCCTACAAAGACCCGTTGTTTCTTTTTGCTTTTTACATTTTGAGAGGATAATATGATTCCAACACTCAAGACTTAGTTTTTACAGTTTTATACCCCATCGACGTTTTTTCTTTTTTTTGTATTTGGTCATTAAACTACAAACTTAAGAGCTTTAAGCGGATTTTACGAATTGTGGTCAGAGAGGAAGATGACAAGAAGTTTAAAGTAAAAATAAGCCATGAAAACGCTCTGTTTTAGTCCATCCTCTACAAGTGGAAGTAACACACAACTACAAAGTAGGACTCCATATTTAAAAAAATAAATAATCCGATATACGCTACTGTTGTTGCATGTTACATATAACAATTTGACTTACAGTAAACAAAACCATGATTAAGAAAGCCTTAACATTTGTCCAGCTATTAGGACAAAAATAGATTCTTTATTTCCATCTCAACAACCGGCATGACGCGTAAATAATTGCTCACATTTATTGCAGTTTCAGTATTTTGCATAGAGTGATATTGAGATGACAATAATTATCCACTGTACAGTGGAGCCTGGCTTTAAATCTTCCATGTAATGGCCAGAGACGCAGCCAAGAGACCCACGGTAACTCTGGGGGAGCTGCAGAGATCCGCAGCTCGGGTGGAAGAATCTCTTCACACTCTTCGGTCTTCATGGCGCAGTGTCCATGAAGAGACACATGTTCAAAGAATTAATAGTATGCATAAGCCTTTGCCGGTAACAGACATGGAAAGCATGTGGAACAACATGCTCTGAAAACAAAGTACATAGCACTGTGTGGAGGAATCCAGCACTGTGCCCAAGGTGAAATGTGGTGTTTTGTTTTATTTAACCAGGAAGATCACATTGAGATTAAAAACATCTTTCTTTCAAGAGACTAGTTGTGAAGGCCCTTTTCTTCAACAAAGACTCGGCGCTCTACACTCTGTAGATTTTTTAAAATACATTTAAACCATGTATCAGTTTCTTTCCATGTCACAGCTCTGTGCTATTTTATGTTGGTCTGTCACAAAAAAAAAATCCCAGTGAAACTGGAGTTTGTAGAAAAGTCAATTGGGTTTAAATACCTTTTGAGTTAATATTTTGAATCAAAAGCTACTGCGCTATCCTCCCAGAGGAGACAGGAAGTTTAAAACCATACTGTGCATTTGTCTTGTCTCACTCTGTGTCTGTTCCAGGTGTTCAGATGCAACCCCCACAACTCAGCCACCCTGGATGCCAGCATTATCCTCTTCCACACGCAGGACTCATCAAACCACCTGCTCTCATACGTTATCTGATCTCTGAGCTGCAGCTTTCTCCATGCCGATTTTACTCGGCGTGGAGTTCCTGCTTGCAGCCATGTGGGCAGATCCTTTAATCCTTACTCGTTCTCAACATTTTAATGTAAACCCTCATTATTGTTGTAAAACGGTTTCAAAACATTGTGTATATATATTGTAACAGTATGAGCAAAACTGATTTTTTTTTTTTCTTTTTTGTTGTTTCAACATTCAGAACTCTCTTAGCCCTTGTGCACGGGAATCTGTCGACTTCAGAACAGATTGTATCTTATCAAGAACTGAATGTCAGCCCTGCAGATTAGATCCATCGGCTGCCACGCTCTGTCTACTTTTGGCACTTGTTGTTTTCTGCCACTGTGGCATTTTTAAAAATAGGAGCGCTGCTTTTTGTTTACCTTCCTATTGTCACGTTTCGACCGATGTTCTCCTCAGATCTACCTTTAGAAAAAGGCTTTATAATTGAAGTTTAACATTACTGAGACATACCACTGGACGGGCCGAAGGCTCTGTGAAATTTTACGGTGGCAGCAAAAATATCTAGCAGTCTTTATCTGCTATAAAAGAAATTAGATTGTCATGAAAAAATATTTGCCCGCTTTGAGATTTCTACGTTTTTTTTGTTTTGTTTTTTTTTGTTTTAGTTGACTGACATAATTAAGATTTCACAAAAATGTTGTTTTCTCAACAACAGGTTGGTTTTAAGTGAAGTTATCACCTAGAAATGTAATTTTGTCTGACCCTGGGTTATCTTGAGGTTTGTTCAGTGATGACGATGCCGGGCTTTCTATGTACTTACTGTACATAATACCAAGTGCTTTATCTCCCAAAACATCTCAGCTGTTCTCAGTCTGTCCACTCGTCGTTACTTCTGTGCCGCGGAGCATTGCTCCACTGGAACGTCTCTTCTCACGCTTTTTCAAATGTATCTTCTTTCACTGCCAAAAGCAAAAGTCACCGTGCTGTCCTCTTATGTTTACTTAAAACTGAAATACAGAATATGGTTTCTGTTTTACTCCCTGACTTAATTGAAACCTCGCAGAAAATGCTGTGTGTGTGTGTGTCGCCACACACAACACGTTCACACACTTATAAAGCATGAGGCACCGTTTAAGTTTTCTTTCTTCATGAGTGATTTTTATGATGCACGCTGTTAAACTGTAACTCCAGTGCAGTAATAGATATGTTTAATGTGTATGGTATCAGCTCATGTTTTAACCTGTAACTGCTTCTTACTGTGTTTTGCGTATTTTTGTGGTAAGTGATGAGGGACATGTACACTCTATTTATTCCAAATATTAGCAGAAGTGACGTTTTGGATGTCTTGTTGTTTGTACAGTTGGCTTGTTGCTTCACCCATAGCAAGACACAGTGATGATCAAGTCTCCATTGTCTGAACCGGTGTGTGATATAATGTAATGTTGTGACAGGAGTGGAGTTGGTTGGAAGGACCAGTATTACCTTTAGTTAACTCTAGTCAGACACTACATGTTTTACTTTGTCTTTTGGAAATAAAGCATGCAATGCAAAGTGGTTCTGTTATTTGAGTCATCTCCTCGTACTGTGTTTGGATCTTTGATTGTGAAAGATTCACACCAAGAATCTCTTCATTTCCTGGATAATGGCAGGATTCCCGATAATAAAAATACACTTCTAAAAGCATCTGTGGCGAAAATGTAGCGACTGAGTGCAAGAAAATATATGTGAAGGTATAATACAGTATTTGTATTTAAATGTTTTTCATTAATTATTTAGGAATTAGTGTTTCTATGTCTGAATAAACAGTGGAAAACAGTGTAGTACCCAAAAGTATTTGCTTTTTCCTGCCTGATCCATTTTCAAAATGACTTTGTCATGGTTTTTAGATTGTTTTTATTTTCTAATTACATTGCTGTGCATGACGCACATTGATTGCACTGGATTCATGATAATAAGAGGGTTCATATAAATTTTATAAGCACTGTTTGTCTTTTAACATCACCCTTTAGTGACAACATGCACTGGAAATGACAAAATTTATCTTAAAATCAAAAGTCAAAACTGTTATGTTAATCATCCATGCACATTACTATTTTTTATTTTTTTTTGCATATGTAAAAGGAGAATGTTAAAATTATTGGTAATTTAAAAAAAAACAAATGCAAATTGTGAGGATAAAGTATTCCAATGACTTACAGAAAAACATTATTATACTTATTTTACTTATTCAATGGCACTCTTGTAGTTCCATAGAATTAATCTATCCAATGATGTCAAAACCTAAATGGGTCAAAGTTAGGACATGTAAAGCAAAGTGAAAGTGAACTAAAAACTGACCCTGCTGAAGGTTTCTATATGAGTTGATGTTTGGCGATATGTTGTCAGTCCAGTTTTCATACTTTCATTCAAAGCCTTTGGCTGCATGCATTGTGCACTCTTTAATTTGCTCCTCAAGAGATTAAAATAGTTCTCCGAAAGTGGTTAGAGATTGAGGACAGGCTGCTATTCAGATCAGTAAACTTTCAGGTGGGAAGTTAGAAAATCTGGTAACTTTGTGTCTAAATCCAAACTTTGCTGCTTATTTACTGCTCTGTTCATTGGATTTCTTGACTTGGATTACCAGTATATATATATAGAAAAAATTAAAAGCATAAGCTTTAGATGAGATTATGAAAATGAACGCAATGTCTATTAAGACACTTGCAGAATTAGTGTTTATGGCTATGAGAATATGCTGCTTTATTCCTAATCCAGCGTACTTTGTTTTTGCTTTAGTCGTGGACGATGTTCTTCAGGAACTGTCCCTGCAGCATTCCTTTCATCATGCGTGGCATCGTCTGCAGTCTGCTGCACGTTGCACATGGAGGACAAACGCGCAATGTCTAAGTGGTGAACAAACATTTATTGCTGGCATTGATTTTCAATTGAGCTGGGGTCGCAGGCACCATTGTCTTCAATTAAGCCCCCCTACCCCGCAGCAGAGTAAATCACACAAGATTTGACCCATGACCTTCTTCTAAGCGTCTGTGACCTTGTGCTTTGCTGTTTTAACTGCCTCCTGACGGCAAATACAAAGAAATGAAAAGACTGCATCAGATCTCTGCCTAATTCTTCATTGAGGAAATGATCAGAATCACAAAGTCGGATAACAAATTCATAATCTTTTATTGTACACGATTTCAAGTGTGCTCATTTTACATGGTTTAGCTGGACATTTTTACAGGGTGTTCAGAAACTTAGAAGCATCGGACGTGTGAACGCAGAAAATCGATCGAGATATTAAAATTTGTAATTCTGATTCAGTTCATTTGATCCTGATTGTTTCACGTTTTTATTCTTTTACACTTTTTAATTCAAATAATATATTCCTTAGAGACACTGCTGGAAGGCCTGGAGAGATAAAAGATTTGCTATTTTTACGAGTAGATTTCAGTTAGTTGTTTTTGTTTTGTTTTTTTAATGTAGAATTTTAAATTCGTTTTTGAACAATTATATGTAAGGAATAATGGCAATAATCGCAGGCCGGAAGTCTCATTTCATTTGAATTCTAACCTCTGACTTTCCAATCCTCCTCTGTGGGACATCATCTGCACATGCTCAGTCCGTCCCCCCACCTCCCCCAACTTTAAACAAATGTTACTTTATTAATCACAGCATGCAGGTCTGGTTGAGAGAAGTTTGTGTGTGTGTGTGTGTGTGTGTTTTTCAGACAGGGTGCGGCCCCAGTCTTAGCACAGAAAAAGCCCTGCGGTGTTTGCGCAGCAGCAGTCGGATCTTATCGTCGTCTGAGTCGGGGTCCAGGGGCTTGTTGTACTCCTCGTCCTCCACCTCGTTTTCCGAGGCCTCCCCGCCCTGTCCGGCGTGCGTGGCCTGCGTGGAGCTGGGCTCCGAGGCGCTCTTCTTCCTCCACTTGGTGCGTCGGTTCTGGAACCACACCTGACGCACACACACAGCCTTGTTTTCAGCAGAACAACACCTAAGCTCGTATAGTGGCAGTGGTAGGTATTGCGGCACTTCCGACAGGTGCCGTAAGGTGCCACGGCCTGCCACTGCCGTCTCTCCTTGTTTTACCGAGAGCTCCACAGTTGCAAGTCGAAACATGCGCATCCTGTTCAAAGGAATTAGAGGGCTGCAGAGCAACGGAATTCACTTACCGGACCTTTTTCTCCCCCTCGTTACTTCCGTGAACTCATTCCCACATGATTTATAATTAAACACTCTAAATAGTAAGGTGACGACAAAAAGACCTTTCAGCCTAAAGTCTTGCAGTTCAATGGAAAAGGAAGGGTTTGGATGCTGTCATTCTAAAACTGAGTTTTCCACTTATTTTGTGGGAATGTTTAATTAACAGTGGCATTTTATTCAAATGTAAAATGCCACTTATGCCTCTTTTCAGAGGTACAAGTCTCATTTAAACAAACTTAGACAAACGAAATACATTTAATCCAAGTCTGCCTGGGGGTATCAATAACTTGGAACTTAACTACACATAAACTGCAAATAAAATATGAAAAATTTGTGAGCTTCCAGAGCTTTATTTGTGATTTTCACAAACAGGTTCCACAAAATAAAAAATGTTGTAATCACAAATTCTATTAGAGATTCAGTCCTTTTTAAATTTTCTGCCGACCAGCCAGCATGACACCAAGCAACAGAAACCTTGTTTGAGGCACAACAGCCACAACTTCTTTTTTTCTCTACTGTAGCCCCTTGATAGAATGGCCCCCTGGGCAGTGAGCCGTAGCGCTCATACGTAAACCCATCATTGATCAGCAAATACGAAAAAATACGAGACATTTTTAAAAGGAGTAAAATGAGAATCTCAGTCAAAAGCTGGCTGTAATTATAATAAGTGGAGAAACTCACCTTAACTTGTGACTCAGTCATTCCCAGAGAATAAGCCAGTCTTGCCCTCTCTGGCCCGGCCAAGTACTTGGTCTGCTCGAAGGTTTTCTCCAGAGCAAATATCTGATGTCCACTAAATGTTGGTCTGGTGTGTTTCTTCCTGTTGGGCATTTCCCCAAGTGGACCACTGCCTAAAAAAGTATAAAGCAAAAGAACAAAAAAACAGTGCAGGTTTGGCTTATTGTTTCAACAATTTGGACAAAGTTTGTTTTTTGTACCCAATTTTGAAATAATAATAAAAAAAATTGAATAATTTTGAATGTTAAAACTGACTGTCATGATTACACGCTGGGGATTTCAATTCAATTCAAATCACAATTTATTCCCGAACGTGACAGAAAAATGCTGAATACAAGTTCTAATGTAAAGTGAAAGTACAAGGTAGTTTTCTTTCTTTCCAGATGTTTTGCTAAAACAGTGACGTTACAGCTAAACATTTTCATTTAAAACGAAACTCTAGTGAAGTTTAAGTGACTGATCCTGGCAGCCTGCTCTTGTTGAGACCTGTCAAGCTGACGCAAGTTTCTGTGCGCTGATGAGGTCGACGCCGGAACCCTCTGCAGACTCACCGCTGGTGCACTGTTGTCTCCCTCCTCTCCAGTCACAGCTGCTCTCTGCCCAGCAGCTCATACTACGACCCTTCATGGGGCACTCCGCGGCGCTTTTGGAGAAGCCCAGCGAAGGGTTGTAGTCTCGGTTGTAGTACATGGACGTACTGGTTACGGAGGGGCCGAACCCCCCCATGGGGGAGTACCCAGACAGCAGCGTGGTGGTGCCGGTGGAGCCGACCCCCACCATGGATCGGCTCAGGATGTCGCTGATGCCGTGGGGCGTCCCCGGCTGCAGCTGGGTGTTAAGGCCCGGGTTGAGTTTGTAGAAAGAGTTGGGGACCGAGTACTGGCACACCGGTGCCTTAAGGTCTGAGGGGAACTGGTTCAGGCTGTTGTTGAAGAGGAAAGAACCCTGGATATTCGGATCCATGGGAAGTTCTCCAAATCTTTTTATTTTTTCCCCCCTCCCAGCGTCAGGAAAACATCCAGTAAGATCCGAGCTTTGGAGAGGCCTCTGGTGGCCCCCGAGGAAAACGTTGACAGCCGCAAAGCGGAGTCGAGATGCTGGAGCACCAGCTAGCTTCTTAAAGATTTAGTCCAAAAGCAGGAGTCCTAACATGAACTCTTTCAAAGTCGCCTGAGAATGCACCATGCAGCGCCCATCCTCAGTTTTGCATGGGATAGCTCCATATCTGAAGCCTTCTGGAAACAGACCTCAGCTATGTCCTACAGATGCATGCCTCCTGCTGGCCGTCTCTTCAGAAATCATAAATACGCAGAATGTGGAAATGGAGTGGTTCCTTGATAAAGATGGCCCGCATTAGAATGCAGCCGGGGATTGGCCTGGGCCTCACAGCATTAATGCCCCTCCATTGGCTCCACGGTGAGGGCCGAACATTTTATTGGACGGCAGCAGATTAATAGTTTTTTGAACAGATGGAGTGGGAACAAGTAGATTTTTTGATGGCCTGCCATGTCTGACCAAGTGTGTTGCTGCGAGAGCAAGCAGAGGAGGAGGAGGAGGAGGAGGAGGAGGAAGGGTCCTCTCCTGGTTTGAATGAAAATATGTAGTCATATATATACATATTTTAAAAAATGTAATGATAGATGTAAAACTCTTTTCACTAGATTACATACATTCAATATGAACGCCATGTTAAGTTGGGCTTTTAATTATGCATTTGAACTTATGTTTTTTGAGAGGAAAATGGTTATGAAACAACTCCAAATGCTTTTAAAAACAGGAACTGAGTCAACAAGTTTGAGTTTATTGTGGATTTTCTCCAATCCACACAGGCTTAAAATTATGCACATCAAATCAAATATATTCTTAAATTCCCAAGAAGAAATTTTGTTGATAATCTATAAGCAAGTTGCAGAAAACTCCCACACACTTTCTGTAACGATCAGAGAGCTTCTGACATAATTCTGGATATGTCACTGGCACGAGTTTGAGAGGAAAAGTTATTTATTAAAGTAACTAAGTCCAAAACTGACAAAACAAAGGCAGCAGACTGTAGAAAATAAACCCAATGCTTGTCTTAGAAGGTCATTAAAGTTGTCTGTTGCATAATAATGCCACTTTCTGTATTTCTTTCCTTTTTTTGATGAATGATATGTAAAAAATATACAGACTTGTCATAATATGTGTTATAGTTTTATATGTTATTCGCTAACGTATACATTGTCAGTGATTCATTTTTGCTCTTTTATTTTTTTTAAAGACGGTTCTCTCAGATGGCAACATATACAATGATTACTCAAGATGAGTCCGGTCCATAAATTTGTCTTATGTGCACATATCTGATTCTGAGCTGTGCTGCCTGGTTTTCACACTTTCATCTGTCAAATGAGCTTTTGGAAGCACATCACCTGGAGATCTCTCCAGACAGCTGATGTGGGGCACACTGTGCTGGATGCATATCCATATGCTGAGTTAATAAACAATAAGACAATAAAGACATCTCAGGTCTTATCTCAGGTGAACTGTGAAGGAGGCGTTGACAGCCTCAGGAAGAGGCTCTGTGAATAACATCCCCATATTTTTACGCCTGGGTTCCACATGGCTCACGAAATAGGCTGGAAAATCTTAGATGGAGTCAGTGGTTGCATATTAGCCGAATAAAAAAAATAAAAAAAAAATAATCGAGAAGCCAGTTGAGTGCCCAGAATAACTTGCAACATCCTGCATAAAAAACTCCCAAACTGGGCCCGTACCGTACAGACATGTTGAAAAATTAAAATGTAGCGAGTTCTGAATGCTACATAAAAAGTTGTGGAAGACTCTCTCTCCTCTGAAAGCGAAACCACAGCAGATTTCAAATTTTTTCAAAGTTGGAAATTTTGGAAAGTCCCAGCAAAGTGGGCGGAGCCTAGAGACACGACTGAGCGTGGGGATGGAAGAAGCACTGTTGTCATCTTATGTACTTTGTCGCTATATTTATCAACTTTTCAGACCCGTCTAATGACTTTTTTTCTTTTCTTTCAACATAACTAGTGATACATTTAGCGACGTTTTTCTGTTGTTGGAGACAGCGGGGGCTGCCGGGAGCCTCCCCCACTTCCCAAACACTGTCCTCCGTCCTGTACCGTTCTCTCGCCAATCCAAGCGTGTCCACGTCGTCACACAATTACAAAGATGGTCATGTTCAGCTTGCTATGTCAAATCCTGAATCGCCACCGGGTGGGGCCCGGGTCTGAGTGAGGTGGCTTAATATACCCGGACGCCGGGTTATGAGGAAGCAGTACCAAGCTGTACCACAGCAGTCAGTGGGCACCGAAGGAGTCCAGCATGTTTTAGGTAAAATATTACCAAACTAAACAAACAAAAAATGTCAAAATTCGCAGAGATAAAGATTTGACAGAGTTAATTTTGACGCGATACTTTAGAGTTTGAGTCCAAAAGATAAGCAAATAGATGTTTTAAGAGGCCACTATATCGAGAAAAAAAATGTTGTATTCGCAGAACAGCTTAAACATTAACAACGCCGCACTATTTGTCTTTCTAGCAACAGTATGAATGCTTAATGTTCATGCAGGGGATAAAAGGAAAAAGCTACGGAGAACGCGCGTTTGTTTCATTTCACTGATAAAGATTAAGTAACTCCCCGTGCTAATTAGAAAATGTAGGTAAATCCCGAAAAGATTTTATAGTTTGTTTGGTAGGGAATTATTCCATTGCTTTATGGCCCGTGCTTTTCAGGAGTTATACGGTTTTGTTGAGTTTCATAATGACTTGTGACCATGAAGCTCATGTGATCTTGTTTCCTGTAAATCACGGAATGTTTAGCCATCCTATGGAGGTAATCGAAATAAACACTGTTCATTAAAAAAAGAGTTTATGTGTATAATAATAATAATAATAATAATAATAATAATAATAATAATAATAATAATAAAGAAGCAAAATCCATTGAAAGGATTTCAGTTTTCTTTTAAGATTGAAACCTAAAATTATACTTAATATGTTTCCACCTCTCTTTACAGTTTCCTGTAATGCAAGTTCTGACAGTAAACAGCTGCCATGCACGAAGCATTCCGCAGTTTGCACAGTGAGACGAGACAAGTCAGATAAAAACGTCTCTTAGCCAGATGCACAGCCATACAGTAAATTTCCAGTGGATCTCTCACACAGGATTTACTGTACATGACAGATCGCACATGGCCCAATCAGAACCATTTCTGCATATCCTTTCTTAGCCAACACATCTGAGTCAACCGCTTTCTGAGGAAAAAAAAAAAAAAAAAAAAAAAAAAATTACACACAGAGTTGAAAGCTCAAATTATGACACAACTGTGCGGAGTCTGTCAGAGCTCCCATAACATGCCCAATGTTTTGTGGGAATTTTCCAACATGATATCTGATATCAGTTTCTATTCTATTCTATTCTATTCTATTCTATTCTATTCTATTCTATTCTATACTGTTTAGTTTTTGCTTTTTCTTTTTCTCACCAAAATAAGTCACATAATCACATGATTTGAAACATTTGTAAAAGTCATAAGTTACCTGAATAAATGAAAGAAAGGTAGTTTTAAATTTAACTTAAAATCTTTTTCGGTGGGGATTATTACTTTAATTTCAACCCGATTGTTGTCAAAGCTCTAAAAAAAAAAAAAAAAAAAAATGTTGTTGATAAAATCTGTTTAGTGATATGACGTAGGCTAAAAGGAGGTGAAATTAGCAAAACATTGTCTTATTATATTATATTATATTATATTATATTATATTATATTATATTATGAGGGGAATTGCCAGCCTGATCAGAGGTCATTGTTTCAGCTGAAAGGAGAACTTGGAGATGCATCTGTGAACAAATTTAAAATTGTCTTCAACATAAGTTAGAAGCAAATGGAAAACAATAGTTAAACATAATGGGAATTACCAAAAATAAAAGAAGCAATGACTAAAAGGTAAATTACAAACCTTTTTTCTTTTTTTTTCAAAAGTTCTAAAAGAAGTCACATGAGAAAGTGTTGGGTAAAATTCCAGTTTGATTCTGACCTCCCACTGTCCCGCCCCCTTCCTCTTTTCATTCACTTACTGAGTGGATGTTTTGTTTTCCAAACCACATGTGCGCTTCGCTTTAAAGCAGGTCAGAACACTCCCACTTGATCATAACCAAACCGCAACACAGACGAGAGAGCACAGCTCCCGTGTCGACATATGAAAGATTGCATCTGCTCCAAGATGAGAGAGGACCACAATAATAAGACTGGTAAGATTTCTGCAACTTGTCTTCATTTCATATTTGAATTGAAAATGCCTCTTTTAGGTTTAAAAAAAACATTTAAGGATGTAAGATGCTTTTTGTTTATGAAAGTAGGAAAAAAGCTAAAATTACAAAATCAGAAAATGTGCGTTTTATAAAACAACAACAACAACAAAAAAAGCAATCCTGTAACTTAAACTCTTAAAGTTACTGAAAAATGAGAATAGCAGGGAAAATAAGCAGAAGCAACATAAGTTGGTTGTAAAACAGGTGGTAAGAGAAGACTTATGGAGACTTCAAACAACTCCATAATGTAACTCCTGGAGCAATAAACTGTGTATAGTAGAAAACTGGAAACGTGATGTTAGATAGGAATGTTTATTGACCAGTACGCAGTGAGTTGGAATCTATGCCGGGGGATTTGTAGATGACTCACTGTAAGATCTAGAAGCGTTGTAAAAGACGCGGCAAATATTTCTAGCCTAACCTGATTTCAACAATTAGTGTATTAAAGACAAGTCCTGACATGCATGGACTCCAGCAGGTCACTCTGCACACCAGCACTACCCATGGTTTGAAAGCCAAAATGTGCAATCCGACCGCCGCTTCCTCTGGTGGTAATGTGATAAGGAAATGAAAGTAAACAAAAGCGCTTGAGGTCAAGATTGTGTCGGGACGTTCTGAGAATCCTGTGAGAGAGAAATGAGCAGCAACGCAGATTAACCCGTTTTATTTAGTTTGCAGATCACCTTTAGGTAGATTTACTCACGATTTCTTGTTCTTTGCTGACAAAGTCTTACGCAACTGCTTAAGTTGTGCTTAAACAGTCAGGCCTGCAACAAGATCAAAAGTAGACAGCAGGAATATGAAGTAAATGGGATTGTTCTGAACTGAACTTGTGGTTTATGAAGATCACTTGTCACTGTAAGTCAAATCATTTTCTTGCACTCACTGCAAGCTAATAGCAATTATCAAATGGGAAGACTGCCAAACCCTGACAGACCTGTCAAAGTGAAACCAAGCGTGGCTGCTATTGTATAATATGTTTACAAATTTATCTGCAGCTAAACTTGTTAAACTAGTAAAGTTCGGTTGACTATCCCTGCTGCAACCTTGCAATCCATAAAGGGAGACATTTACGTTGAAGGTTTTACTGTCTACCTGTCAGGATGTTGTGTTAAACTACGTGTCCTGGTTTTATAGTGCAGCTCCTGTTTTTGTGTAAATGTAATAAACATAACCTGTTGATATCACCATAAAGTTTTAATGGTGATTTTCTTTCCCCGCAGATCCAAAGATGACCCACAAATGCGACTCCTCTTGCCTCGGCCCCCTGACCTTCCATCCCAGGGTCCTGGGAGACATGATCTGCCTGAGCGAGGGCGGTCGACGTGCCGAGAGGATTAAAGACACTTTCAAAGGTGGTGTTGTTTTCACAAGACGCTGTGTGAGGATCAGCGAGAGGATCCGGGTGCTGGTGGAGAGGCAGGTGCCACATTGGCAAGGAGCCATGCGCGTGGGCTTCACCAACGTTCGCCCATCGACCAGATCTTTGCCTCTGCCCCCGATTTCTATGCCCAACCTCACCGAAACCTCGGGTTACTGGGCCACCCCTGTGCTCGAGTCCTACTGTCAGGAAGGTTCTGCGCTGGAATTCTGGGTCACAGCTGACGGCGACATATGTCTGAAATTTCAAAACTCCAGGAAGCAAAGGATAGAAGCGAAAGTGGATGTCAGAAAGCCTCTCTGGGCCATGATTGATGTCTACGGCCAGACTTGCTCCGTCTTCCTTCTAGGTAACTTTTAACACACCCACGTTTTGCTTGACTAAGAGCCTGATCTTCTTGTTCTTTGCAAAGGCTGTGGCATACACTAAAAATATCAATAATTCTCTGAATTATTCCCTGCTGCAGGCTCAAAGACAAAGGGTTTTCTTTCCAAGAAAAGATCTTGCCCTTTACCTAAGCCTCCCATCAGACGGCCCTCCACTTTCAGTCTTGAAAATACGACGCCGAGTGAAAACTCTGATGACTGCGTCTCCTGCCTGAACATGGAAATCCCAGCCGGTACGTTTTCTGCCAACGTCATTTGATTTTTTTTGTTTTTGTTTTACCCATTCAAGTGAACGATGGAGTCACCCGAATGTCTCGTAATTGTATTGTTTTTTCTCTCTTCTGCTCACAGATGACCTCTGCGTGGTGTGCATGGTGCGGCAGAAGGACATCACGCTGCCCTGTGGCCACCGCTGCCTCTGCAGTCACTGCACCCCCAAAATCCTGGTGCAGTTCGGTACCTGTCCGCTGTGTCGACTGGAGATCAGCTCTCCTACAGTGACGTAGAAGTGACCCTTTGGAGCTGGCTGATCGCCAAACCTGCTGCAGGAAGCATCAAATGCAAACTAGTGACAGACTGTAACACTAGAGACAGCGAACACTGAATGTGTCCTGGTACAGAAGCCAGTAATCGGGGATTTCTGAAGGAAAAAAAAATCCCCTGAGTGAAGTAAAGCCAGGATTTTAAAAATGAATAAACCTGAATCTAGTACAGGAGTAAAGGTTCTGAGATGCTACTAGTGTGTTTATCGTTGCTAATGATTGCTTTTTAAAAAAGACAAAATCGTTTTATTTTTCTAAAGCACTTTTTTTGTTGTTATTTGTAAAGTCTTATTTGGACTCAGGATGTTATTTAAATGGTAAATATAATACTTTGTAAGTATTTTTCAGGGATAAAATGTATATAATTCAGAATGATTTTTTTGTATTGTTGTTATTATTGCAAACTGTGGACATAAAAATAAACCACACTACATTCAGAAGATTTGTGTGACGGGATGCTTGTTTCAATTAAATGTCTGACAACAGTATCGACTTAAACCTATTTGACTTCCATAAAGTCCTTCAAATATTAAAGAAAACCTGCGTCGCAGTGGAGTTGAAGCTCTCCGATATGGGAGAGGTGACAGCAGATTTTAACACAGAAACCTGTTGCAGAAATGATTGCCTTGTGACATAACATGGGCTGAAGCAGGCGAAACTGATGAGTAAAGTTTATTTATAAAGCGCTTTTCACAGATAAAAAATCACAGAGCTCTGTACAAAAGAAATCAACCTTAAAACCATACAAAACATAAAAGCAACATAAGTAAGATCAAGAGATAAAAGCCTGGGAAAATAAAAAATGTGTTAACACTTGCAACACAACAGCAGAGAAAAAGAAAGAGCTTAAGAAGATTAAGCACAGAAACGAGAAAGACGCACAGAAATGTGTTTCTAATAGAGTTGACGTTTGTCCGAACAACTTGTGACTGAACTTTGACATAAAATATCTAATGAGCATAGCAAAAAAAAAAATCATGATAAGCGCATTAAAACAGAGCTAGCACACAATAAAACATAATAAAATACTGACTGAAAATGATAAAAACAAATCAGTTAAACCCAAATGAATTTCAGCAACTGCAGTAAGTATAACAAGATGAAAAGGTATAGAAAAAAAGGACAAGAAAATCTTAACAGAAAATCAGCTAAATGCACAAAAGATAATTAAAGAAAAATTAGGATTACATGTTAGACTTTCCCGTAATAATGTAATCACAATAAAGGTCATTTGAGGCTTTTCTGTTTCTTCTTCTTCTTTTTTAAAACTCACTTCCAGCCGCTTTCCCCATCACATAACGCAAAATGTTCCTTCATGTCAGCCTGCTAATAGAAAAGCTCCTCAAAAGTTGGTTTTGAAAGACTGCAGAATTATGCACTATGAATTTAGTGGAGATCAGATTTCATTGCAAAGTCAGATTGGAAAATAAGAATATAGTTTACAGTATTTTATTTTATTTCTTAAGAAATGAGGTCGAGGTTTTACTTTCTTGGACCCGACCTACGGGTTTAACAAAGCCCCTGTGAACCCTCTTCTGCTCTGTGTCTGTCCCAATTAGGCCGGATGCATCGGCCAGTTTCACTCTGACTTATTTACTGTCTTGTTTTTCATATTTGATGCGTGTTATCATTCCTGAAAAGTCAACGATTAACAAGACGGGTTTAGATGAACCGAAAACGCAGTCGAGGTGTTGGAGCTTGACGCAGAGATGCTGCTGATGCCACAAGAAATGCCCTGCATCAGCAACCTAAAGGTGTCGGCAAGAATCTTATTTAACCCAGAGTTTAATAATTCATTAAAGATTGACTGGTTACAGATTCACCGTTCTAGGAAAAAGGATGAATTCACTTTCTGTTTGACACTCCGTTTTGACAAATTGAGTGTTTATTACACTGTAAGGAAGTGTTCTCGATTTGATCATATGTTTTCTTTTGCTGCTGGGCGATTAAATGTTGATTTCATTATGGTTTGTTGTTTCTTTCCATCTTCTCATTTTTAAATGGAGGTTTCACAAAAATAAGTAATTGTGCATAATTATTTTGCATGGATATTTCCCGCAGTGAAGCGAATCAGCAGGAGCTCTGAGAGCTGAATGAGCGCTTAAACAAACCTGCTCGCCAGAAAGGACAGCTACAGAGCTCTGTTATTTAAATATGAGAAGAAGATCGTCAGTGTGACCACCATCGTTAGTTTCACACCATTAGTTGTGATAACTTTTTTGGCCAATTCCTTGTCTACTTCTTTCTGCTTTTTTTTTTTTTTTCCATTTTTAGAAAGAACAAACTGAAGATTTTTTTAAGCTTATGATTACAAAAAAAGTTTCAATGTCCACTCAAGAAGAAAAAGTTTTTAGTCATTCAAATGTGTATGTGGCAAACGATTTCACAGTTTTCACAAAAATATTACTAAGAGTATATCTGGCCACATATCTGGCATTTTCTAAATTATTCAGAGTAGTGAATATATTGTTTTCACGTCGTTTCCTTTTTTACATGCTCATCTGTCTCTGATCCTTCATATCTTCAGACATTTTCCACCGAGTGTTGCTGAATGGTGTGTTTTGATAGTGATCTTCAAAACCAACCAAGACAAAGTCCACTTCACACAGAGAAGGAAATTAGTCATGAATACTCTGAGTGGAAAATGCATTTTGTGAAAGTCTGCAAATAAAACTGGGGAACACAGACCAAGGCTCAGCACAGTCTGACCTTGTGCTATATTTTGTCCTTGAGTTTTGCCTAGAAGCAGGTTTTCCTCAGCATCTTCAGCCCCTTCAAACATTTTGTGCTCCATGATCACATATATCATATTCCATCCTTCATAATAGGGAATCGGGAGCTCTCTTTGTTTATTTCTTTTCTTTTCTCTTTTTTTATTTCTTGGTTTTTATCTTTCTTTCTTTCTTTCTTTCTTTCTTTCTTTCTTTCTTTGAATGTTATACATTCATCAACGTGTTATATATTTATATTATATGTATTCATTTACATATTCATACTTATATATTTATCAGTAACTTTATCAGATAGGATGGCTAGCTGTTTCTTGGTATGCGTTTATTTTATGGCTTCTGAGAAAGATTAGCTGCACTCCTAATGAATGCTAATCATTACAGACCAAACCCTCATGATTCATTTCTATACGTTTGTGCATCTGTTTATAGTTACGGTTGTCAAACCAGGGAAAGATGCTTATTGTCCTGACATGTACGATAAATAATAAATTAGTCACAATTCCTGCAATGTGTTTACAGTTTGACTGCCAAGGTATAGATTTATATTTTAGATAAAAAGTGTAACATTTGCGTTAACCTTCCATCCCAAGGCTGTGGGAAACGAGAGCCACCTGAGCGAAGAGTGTCGACTCTGAAAGAAGCAATAACTGTAGGTATTATTAGCCGGGCTTTCTCCCATAGACAACTCTCAGCCGGGTCTGTAAACTGTCTTAGATCATCTTTTTAAATACGATCAGGGTCACAGAAGTTATATCAAAAGCAATCTGTGACTGGATGAGCGTGGAAATTATTTATTGTGCATTTCTAGTACAAGATAAGAGTGCCTTCCACAAAAACATCCCCGTCATAAATCCATCTGTCCTATCACTCAAATGACATACCGTAAACGTGACAGCTAAAAACTGTCATGTTTTATGGTTGTAGGCGGTGACATGGACGCGGTGGACCCAGTGAGGAAATGAAGATTTAATGATGATGATGAATGTTTACAGAAGGTCCAGGTAGCACAGGTGAGCATTGAAGGCAGGGTACTCTAACACTGGTAACAACTGGCACCGAAACAAACCAACAAGACCTGAGACAAGGTGTAGAGAAATGATGTACGACAAGGAGCAGGGAACACGGGTGGGACTAAATACACAAGGGGTAGTCAGGGAACACGAGACACAGCTGGGGGCAATTAAAGGCAGACAGACAACACAGGAACTAAAGTGACACACAGAAAAACCAAATCCTTACAAAAGCTTTTCCTTTCTTTCAATTGAACAAGTAAATTCTCTTTCATTTTATGTGAAAGTATATATAGTTGAACACTGAATAAAAAGGTAAATGCACAGGGGTTTTTTTCATCTCTGTCTTAGATTACCTATAAATACCAACATTATTTCTATTTGTTAAGTGCCAGAAAAATTAGAGAACTTTTATTTTTTCTTTGCAGCTTTCTTTGGGTTCAGAAGTTTACATAAGTTTCTTCGGTTTTATGGATAATTGTCTTTTAAACTGTATGAACTTGGGTGAAACTTTCCAGGTTTCTTTCCGCAAGTTTCTCACATTAGTTTTGTGGAGTTCTGGCTCATTCCTCCTGACAGAACTGGTGCAGCGAGTCGGGTTTGCTGGCCGCCTCAGTTGCACATGCCTTTTCAGATCTACCCACAACTTTTCAACATGATTGAGATCAAAGCTTTGTTGAACTTAAGCCACTTTATAACCACTTTGGTTGGACGCTTAGCCCTATTGTCAGTTTGGAAGAAAGTTTGGAGGTCTTTGTGCCTTTGCAAACTGCAATCTGGCTATTTAGGTTTCTTTTGAAGTAAAAGCTTCTTCCTTGCTGAAAGGCTCTTAGATATTTAT
Organism: Poecilia formosa; assembly: GCF_000485575.1. NCBI lineage: Eukaryota > Metazoa > Chordata > Actinopteri > Cyprinodontiformes > Poeciliidae > Poecilia > Poecilia formosa. Next base: position 3,709,747 of record NW_006799944.1, on the reverse strand, counting down.
AGGAAATGTTTCACAGTGGATAATGACATTTTCTTATCAACATCAGCCAGCATCTTTTCAAGGTCTTTGACTTTTGTTCTGGTTTCAATCTGCACATTTTGGACCAGAACCCGTCTCCTTCCTGAACATAATTTATTCCAATACACATGTTTGCGACAGATTTGTCGTAAAGCCTCACCTCTAGCGACATCTGTCGTTCTAAAAAAAATATTTTACTGTGATTTATGTAATTAACTTAGAAACCACTGAGGGGCAGTGTGGTGCCACCGAAGGTCTGAATGTCCATCGCAAGACTGTGCAGCTAAATTCATTCTGATATTTTGGGTAGAATGCATTTAGTTTCCATGTTTTTTAGTAACTGCAGAGATTTCTTTCTGGTGTTTGACAAATCTTTTAAAACAAGACGTTGTGTAATTCAAGACCAGTATTAGAAACTCTCCTGCTGTCTATATTTTTGGTCTAACATCTAACCAACAGGGTCATTTATACAGATTTTTCTCTGTAAGTATTTATTTCATTCGTGAAATGCCTAATGCTCACACCAGCAGTGTTATTGGAGGTGTGGATGCGTTCGAGAGCAGATGTGACCTTTGGTCTCTTATCACAAAGTCTGCCTGTTAAAAATTGACATGGGATCATTACAGTGTCGAGCTGAGTCAAGAAGGAATCCTCAAAGTGGGAATTCACAGAAAAGCTACGTAGACGTTTTACTGTTATATTTAAATTTTATTGGATTACACAATTTTGAAGAAGCCCTACTTCTACTACTTTTGACTCAGCGGCCGTTGTTTCCTTTCATAGAGAGGGTAAGTAAGACCCTGTACCAGAGCAAGCTCTGGAAATGCTGAAACGGCTTTTATAGGCCTTCTGAGGGAAAGTGCAGGATGAGGTTATCAGTTCAACTGAGCCGTCTGACTCCTTTAGAACCACGGATCTCAAACTGAGGTACAAGTGTGACTACTTTCATTTTGGCCACCTTGAGTTGTACTGGGGACAGATTTTGCTGTTACAGTGTAAATGTTCCATTGTAAGCCGAACCATGACGTAAACGCTAATAAGCGAAAAGATGAAGTTTTCCAGCATACTGACCTCTGGAACGGTGCAGGTGCAGAGTGAAACATTTTAATCACTGGGAGAGGACAACTGTAAACCAGGAAGTAGTGCTGTTATAGTCACACTGCTTTAAGTTTACTTCTGAAGCAAGAATTTGGATCTGGAGACGATGACTTTATGAGCTATTATTCTCATTGATTATGCTGCATAGCGTGAACATTGAAGGAGTGTAGTAAGGTATTTCTCTGGACAGGATATTTCTAATTATTGTAATATTGAAAGTGTGAAAGAAGGAGGTCCTATAAACTGATTTAATATGGGAATTAAATGTCATGTTCTGGTCAAAGATAGTGCCAATGTTCTTTACTTTCCTGAGAGGGTGCAGAGAGCATGCTAAGCAGTTTTTAAAACTCTTCGCTTTAGAAATCTTGTTTTGAAATCTATTTCAAAACAGGATGTTAGGTAATTCATGTTAATTAATTAGTGCTAATTAACGTTTATAGTTGTTGTTAATGTTGTCCCATATAATAAATCATTACTGTTTAAACTTTACCTTTAATAACATAAAGTTATCTAATTTTTAAAGTGCAATCAGTAATACTTTTATAACAAATTACATCAGTAATGATTTCTTGGTTAATGTCAAGTTGTCATAACAAAGACATTTTGAATAATGTCAACTTTGTATTAAAAGTGTCATAATTTACCGAATGACGCTTTATGACAACAGTCATAAATATTCATGAAGGCTTATTCATGTTCATGACATGTTATGTCATGTTTATGAAAGTGTCATGTCAGTCTTATTCACCCCCCTTCAAATAAAGTGTTACCCCTTTTTTCCCCCGTAACTAAACGAAACTGTTTCATCATGGAGTTATTAGTTAAACTGCTATACTAGACTTTGAGATCTGAATTGGAGAAAAGGAAATATTTTTTCAGAGTTCACATTTTTGACAAAATTTCACAATGTGGTGAATAGAAACTTGTATTTTGTTCTTTTTGTTTTTTTTTTTTATATAATGAAACACAACAAAATGGAAACGTTAAATGTAAACAGGCTGTTGCGGCATCAAAAGAAGCTCCAGGACCTGAAAATGTCTGGACCTAAAGCCAACTGGGAATCTGTGGAAAAATAACATTTACAGACACAGTTTTGAAAAAGAAAAGAAGCAGACTCTTATAGTTCGCCCAAGAGACTTGCAGCTGTAATTCCAGTGAAAGGTGGTATAAGAAAGTATTAATAAGATGACTATTTGCAAAAACATGCCCCTGTTTTGTGTGTCCTGTCTTAAAGCTTGAAGCGAGAGACAGATGAGATATCAGCCAGAAGATGACAGAAGACGACAACAATATGACATGATGACTACAACTTGTCTTGACGGGAAATTTGGTACGGATGTCAAGTTCAGTACAATGAGAGAAAAACCTGAAACAGAAAACAAAAACAAATATCAAAATGTAGTTTTAAAGGATTTTTATTTTAAAAATAATTTTTACAATAAAAATGCCTTGAAAAGTATGTTTAAAAAAAAAAGAAGCAGCAAAGGTATTCTTTTATTCACAGTCACAATACCTAGTTCTTTAAATATATATTGGCGGGTTATTAAGAAATGTTTATGAATTCAGCTCCTATTAAATGTTTTATGAAAAAGATTTTCATACAGTCAGGACTTAAATAATGGCAATAAAACTGGAAGGTAATAAAATGGGAATCAAAGTTGATGAAAGCATGGGGAAAAAATCATTCCAAAATGAACAAAATAACATCAGAGATCATTAATCTCTTGATTGAAGTATCAAACTTGATGAAGATCTCAATTAAAGAAATGTAATCACCCAAAACTCTAATAAAAATCCTGATATGATTGTGGTGGAGATTATCTCATGGTGTGACATCCAGGAAGGTGTAAAGGTGATTTTCTTCCCCTGCAGATCCGAACATGACCCACAGCTGCGACCTGCAGTGCCTCGGCCCCCTGACCTTCCATCCCAGGGCTGTGGGACACGAGATCCGCCTGAGCGAGGGCGGTCGACGTGCCCAGAGAGCTGAAGACACTTTCAAAGGTGGTGTTGTTTTCACCAGCCGGCCTGTGAAGACCCACGAGAGGATCCGGGTCCTGGTGGAGAAACGTGTGCCACACTGGCAAGGAGCCATGCGCGTCGGCTTCACCAACGTTCCTCCATTAACCAGATCTTTGCCTTTGCCCCCCATTGCCGTGCCCAACCTCACGGAAATCTCAGGTCACTGGGCCACAATTGTGCCCGAGTCCTGCTGTCAGGAAGGTTCGGTGCTGGAATTCTGGGTCACTGATGACGGCCACATATGTCTGAAATTTCAAAACTCCGAGAAGCAAAAGATAGAAGCGGAAGTGGACGTCAGAAAGCCTCTCTGGGCCATGATTGATGTCTACGGCCAGACGTGCTCCATCTTCCTTCTAGGTAACTTTTGTCACACCCACATTTTGCTTGACTAACAGCCTGATCTTCTTGTTCTTTGCTGACAAAGCCTTCAGCATATGCTAAAAATATCTGACTGATTCCCTGCTGCAGGCTCAAAGACAAAAGGTTTTCTTTTCAAAAGAACATCTTGTCCTACACTTGACCCTCTCACCAGACAGCCCTCCAGTCTCAAACCCGATTCTACGACACAGAGGGAAAAATCCGATGACTGTATCTCCTGCCGAAGCATGGAAATCCCAGCAGGTTTTGGATTTTGTTTTGCTCATGAAAGGTAAGGATGGAGAAATTCTGGCATGTTGTAACTTTAACGTCTCTCCTCTGTCGGCAGATGACCGCTGCGTGGTGTGTATGACGCGAGAGGCTGACATCACGCTGCCCTGTGGCCACCGCTGCCTCTGCCTCAGCTGCACCTCCAGAGTCTTGGTGCAGTTTGGCATCTGTCCGTTGTGTCGAGTGAGGATTGACACTGGAGTGATGTCTGAAGGCAGCATGATCTCCAGAACTGGGGAGAGCTAGCATCAAATTGAAACTACTAAGACTGTAACCAAGAAAACATCACGAACTGCACCTTTTGACTGCATCCTGCTGAGCAACCAAATTCAAGAGGACTTAGATGCAGATAAATCTTTTTTATAAATAATATTCAAACATGGACATGTTTGACTGACTGTCCGTAGGCATGCACATGCTCATGTTTTTTTTTTTGTATTGTATATTCATTTTTAAATGTATAAAAGAAAAATAGTTAGAAAAAAATACAACATGAAACGGATGTTATTTCCCTTATAAAAAGTCTTAAAGTCCAGTAAATCTCTGTCTACAACAGCAAAGTCATAGATAAGCAACTTACTGATGACCTCATCCCATTATTCCTCTGCACAGTAGTACATTCAACATGTAATATTCATGCTCAAGTTTAGAAGAAAACTTAATTTATAATGGTCAAGTCAATGTTAAACAGTATTAATTTACTTTTCATTTCATTTTAAAACATTATTTTAACAACCAGCCTAAATCTGGTAAAGGTTCAGTGAAACTAGCTGGAGCCATGGTAACAAATCGATGGATCAGGTCTCAGATAACTATGTTGGGGAACCTGGTTTCCAACAAGTTATCGGATTTATATAAATTATCTAAATACTATATAAAGGTTAGATTAAATTATTTATATAAATTATCTAAATACTATATAAAGGTTAGATTAAATTATTTAGCTACTGAATCCAAGGATGAATTCACTATCATGCATGTTAGCACCTCTAGTTTGTCCTGACTGCTGGTTTGCTGTAGCTGTGAATCTTCTTTATCTATGGCAAAATGGTAAACGGTCAGCACTTATGTTGTGCTTTATTAAGCCCAGAGGACCGCAAAGTGCTTCATATTACATTCAGTCATTCATCAATTGACTCACACATTCTACGCGCTGCAAGTCATTTTGAAACCACTGGGAGGCAGTGTGAGCATGTCCCTGCAAGACTCATCAGTTGTGATATTTTGGGCAAAATGCAATGTGTCTCCATGTTTTATTTTTTCTTGTTTCTTTTTTTTAACTGATGCCTGTTACAGAAAAAGCATTTAGTCATTTCCCCCCTCCTCCAGAATTGAGGATTTCAATGTAAGTTTCTTGCAGCTTTATAAGAACAAAGTATCCAGAAAATAGACATTTTTTTTTCCTCCATGAGAGTTTACTACTTATCTGAATGGCCCAGTCAGAACAGCTTACGCTCAGAGTGGAGTAGTTGGACGTGTGGATAAGCTCCAGAGGAATGGACAGAGGAGTGACCTTTGGTCTCTGATCACACAGTCTACCTGTTAAATATTTATCTTGGACTGTGGAGTGAAGCTGCCTCTGATCTCCTTGCGAAGGAATCTTTGGAGTGGGAATTACCAGATAACCTACTCAGACATTGAACAGACACTTCACATTTCCACAGATAAACAGCTAAATCACTTGATAACATTTAAGAAGACAATCGTCACACTGCCTTTGTGACTTGACTGCTCCGCTTTCTTCTCACTGAGAGGGTAAGTACTGCACTAAAACGGGATGTGTGTGTGATTTTGTGAATATCTACATCTCAGAGCTTAGTCAGGAATGGTTTCACACGCCTGCAGAGGAAGAAAAATTAAGTGAATTTACCATCAGATTTCTTCTAGCATCGGGATTCTCAAAATGTGGCATATGAAACAGTAGTGGCGTTTGTGCTGTCTTTAGTCCTGTCATGTCCTACGATTTTCTATCACATGGAAAGTACTGATGGACCAGTGCTTCCTCTTGATGCCCAGGGAATATCCCATCATACTCTACCCTGTTCTGTTGGGAGTCTTCTTCTGTTAGAAGGGCTCCTAGACTTTAAAATACTGTTGTTAGTTTATAAATGAGTGAACGGTTTAGCATTAACGATCTGCTGTTGTTGTGTCAACCTTCCAGACCCCTCAGGTCTTCTGGTTCTGCTTCTGCTCTGCATCCCCAGAACCAGAATCAAACATGGAGAAGCAGCATTCAGCTTCTATGCACCACAAATCTGGAACAAACTTCCAGAAAACTGCAAAACAGCCGAAACATTGAGTTCCTTTAAATTTAGACTAAAAACCCGCCTGTTTCGAGTTGCTTTTGAAACCTAATCATGAAACATTAATCAATAATCTGATGTGCAAAATGTAAAGTTCTTGACTGTGTTGTAATTTTGTGTTTATATGATGTAAAGCACTTTGAAATGCCTTGTTGCTGAAAGCTGCTGTACAAATAAAATTTGATTGGTTGATTCCACTCTCGCCATATTCTTCATCAGGAAGAGGGAGCGCTGCCAAATCAATGATTGGATGCAGTCAGCTGGTCTTCCTGAAATAAATAGCCATAAGCAATTTATTCTACACTGCAAAAACACAAAATTCTACAAATTATTTTTGGTCAAGTTTTCAGTGCAAAGATCTTAGTAAACTTGAAATAAGACGAAATTAACTTGCAAGTAACTTTGAACCGACACTTAATATTGAGGAATCATTTTAAGTCAGTGGTTCTTTAATATTGATGTTAAAGTATGAGTTATAAGTGAAATAGTCTTCCAGTGGAACAAGACATTTTTCCATATTATAACTTTTCCCATATTACAGTTTACAATATGGGAAAATGTTTTGTTTCACTGGCAGATTATTTCATGTACTTCGCCTTCGATATTAAGGAGTCACCGACTAACATTCAGCTCCGACTTCTATCTGAAAAGTTACTTGTAGGTTAACTTTATCTTATTTTAAGTGTGCCGAGATATTTGCACTAGAAACTAAACCAGAAATTCTTGGTAAGACTTTGTGCTTTTGCAATGAGCGCTCCCCTTCACGATGACGTATGTCATTTAGTCCCACTTATTATGATGGCTATCGAAACGGACTCCCTCTCTCAGCAGCACGTGAAACACTGGAGGGTGGTTCCAGTGCAGCCTGTGCCTGGATGGGAATCTCTATTATTTCCAGCTGTGGATGGAAATTATTACTGAGCAGCTTCTCCCTGATGAGCTTTAAAGTACAAGCTCACACACACGATAAACACAGGCCCCGTGTTCACGTATGCGTGCATGCCCACGGACAGCCAGTCAAACATTCAGACGTTCAGAGCCCGGGCTGAATCATTCGGCAGGGATAAAAGCCACCCTGTTGTCCTCAAAAAGAAAAGAAAAGAAAAAAAAAAAAACAAGAGGGAGGGGGAAAAAAGGGAGAGAGGAGTGGTGGTTGTGAGGTTCACTCCTTCCTTTTCATTCACTTCCTCTCGTCCGCAGAGCTGTGGAGACATCGCTGTGAAGCCGGCACTCGTCTGTAAGTAACTCCTAACAGGATCAGGCTGACAGGGAGGTAAATAGAAAACCACATGGAGGGTCTGATTTTCATACCTTTTCACTTTATCACCGAAAACTGATTTGAAATCCTTTTCGCTGATGTCATTTATGATTGAAAAAAAAAAAAAAAAATAGTGCATTGCATGGCTGCTGTTGGGTTGGTTGTTGAGATGTTTCCTCAGTTATCTTCACAATGTTGTTGGTCAACTTTTTAGCAACCACGTGTAACATGAGGTAGATTAGTGCCACATTGACACATTGAGTTCAGAAACAGGTTATCACCAGATCTTTATCTGAAAACTGCCTCTTGTTTTAGGTTGGACTTGTTACAAATGTGTCCGAGTTACAGTTTCATACGTTCTGGAAAAAACAACAACGGGCATCAACACAGAGGAATTTGTACATTTTTTTAAGATTATGATCCAAACCTGCTGTTTGTTGCCAAAAATAACCATCAGTTTTTATTTAGCAACAGGTTCCTATCTTTTCTTTACATTTTGGTTTAAATCTACCTGTACACGTCTCCATGTAGACATAAATGCATTTGGTGATATTATCACCCTGTGATTTCTGCACCCTGTGATTTCTGCAGACTTGCTGTCTCTTGTCTCAGGGAACCTGGTGGTACAAATAATAAGAAACAAACAAACAAAAAAAACAATAAAAACCCCTGGGACATAATCAGCAAGTGATGTAGGTTTAGATTACATAACCAGTTTATGTCATGGTTTGTTTGCTCACTGGAATCTGGCCGTTATCCTTTTAATGAGGCTCTGCAGGAGTGCGCTGCTGGCACCGTGTGTTATGGGTCTTTACGGTGCAGCAATGGTCTGCTGGAATCCATCCTTCACCATGAAGGGCCAGACTCATCGTCTCAGTTGTTGTGTTTTCAGGGTAAAAGAGACAAAAAATAAAAGGAGCTCATTCTTGTATTTGTTTTGTGAACCGAATGTGCGGAACGAGCCAAATCTCCCAGCGTCCTCCTGCGTGATTGCCTCATTTAGCTGTAGAGTGACAGGTTGTCAGATGTGACGACTGCGGGGTGAAAGTCTGCTCCGGCAGGACGCACATTATGAAGTGAGCTCCCCCTCCTGGGAGCCTTCATTACCCAGCATGCCCGTCATGTTCCCGAGCTAAAGTGTTTGGCGAAAACAACCCCATGAGGCGACGGGCCCGGTAAATGGATATCTGCCCCCAGGCTTCGCTCAGCCGAGCCACAGCACTAAATTATTGAAAGGGCTGAGTGCTTTGGTTTCAGCATGAAGCCAGCCAGCATAGTGATGGCAAAATAAATAGATTACTCATTAAAGATGTTATCTTCAGGTGTATTTTGTTCCACTGACAATGAGTTTGGGAGCACAGACACAGTTTGGGAGTAAAGCATAAACTCCCTCGGCAGCATGTCACAAAATATGGCACATTTTTTTCTTTTTCTGTGGCACTGACTTCAGTCTGAACTCATGCAACTTTAGCTCAAACGACTTCTGTCCTTTTGACTGCAAAGTGATGGGATTTCTTTTCTGATGGTGTATAGGTTATAAAAAAAAATAAATTGGGTCTCAAAGTTATTGCTGAGGATTTCTGACGATGAAGTTTGGTCATTTTATTCGAATCGCGTACTCGTCCCATCACCTGTTTTATCACCTGTTTTATTACTGCCAAAATATCTGGACGTCCATGAAATGATCTCACATTTAGCAGGTGGCGTTAAACTGGGCATGTCTACAGTGAGGTAGATTCTCTAGAGGATTTGTAAAAAAAAAAACCCCAACATTTTCAGGGAAAATTTACGTCAAATGCAAAATTTTAGGTACAAACCAAAGCGTAATTTTTCTTTCATTTTTATTTCGTAGTAAGAAGGAGCACAAAGATCCAGCAGCCTTTACTAAAGAACAAACTCAGGGACACATTGATGAAATCTGATTAATAACACTTTCTTGGAAAACAGGAACAGTTTTCCAAGAAAGACTGACCCAAATCTCATTATTCTTGTTGCTTAGAATAGACAAATAAAAAGGTATTTCTAGACCAAGAAAATAGAAACCAATTGACCCAAAAAAAAAAAAAGTCAGGCTATTCTTTTTTGTGGAATGAGCATGAACCTCTCCCTTCATGCACCAAAAACTGAATATAACTGAATATTTTCAGTAAAACATAGTTTACAGCTAAAAATTCACAGTGAAATAATTTTTGCATTTGTAACTAAAAGAAAAAATAAGTAGCTGGGTAGTAGTTTTCATCCTTTCCCCTGTAGTAAATACACTGACACCTGTAACTGGTAAAGGTTCTTCCTCCTTTTCAAATGCTCACAGTCTGACCTGATTAAGGGTGAGGATGTATTGCACAGCCGGCTGCAGAGACAGGGCCAAGGCAAGTCAAAAAGTTACATTTTGAGCTTTGTCTTCATTGGCAAGAGCCGTGGGCAAACTGGAAATCCTGGTTTTATATTTGTACAGGATAACTGCGTGCAAAAGCAGCAGCTTGTGCTCCTTCTTGGCTGTTGTTGACTGTGACAATCGGTGATCAGCCCTGAAATTTGACTGACTTATCTGGGAACAGAACTCATCTCTTGATTTGAATAATTTGCCTTCACCAGGGCAAACATCTATCAGGCTCCGAGCTATTTTCTCAACATTGGCATACAAAATTGCAGCTGTGTGTGTGTGTGTGTGTGTGTGTGTGTGTGTGCGTGTGCGTGTGTGTGTGTGTGTGATCATGGGAAACCACTCTGTAGGACTTGTGCTGTCAGTGCTTGACTATGTGGGATAGAGTAATCACCTTGAAACACTTCCAGAGCTGCAGCAGGAACAGAAGAGGCTCTTTTTCCTCCTATCAAGCCTTTGGCCAGGCAGGGATC
>NW_006799944.1:3626639-3699490 GCF_000485575.1 Poecilia formosa | reverse complement strand
ACACACACACACACACACACACACACACACACACACACACACACACACACACACACAAAGCATGTCTACAAAAGGAGAGCAATGCATGAGGGAGATAAAGTTAGGACAAATCATCAGGGAGTCACGGAGCAGCGTTTAGGGAGGTGAAGGTGATGAACTATTTGCCTTTCCCTTCGGCTAGCCCCCCCCCCGCCTGCAAATATATCACCTCATCACAACAATGTGAGGAGGAGGCGTCCGTAGAAACTGACAGGCCAGGAGGAGCAGGAGGGGGGTGCCTTTTTGAACGTAGTGCTGAAGTGTGGGTTACCATGACGATGGCTGTCAACCGGGAAGTCCTCCGCGCGGAGGCAGGCGGAACAAGGGCTAGGAGTGTGAGAGAGAGTGTGTGTCCTGGCCAGTTTCAGGAGTCAGAGAGAGGGAGCGAGAGAAAGTGCAGCGAGGGCCTGCGTCGAGGCGTTGGTGCGCTGCTGAGGCGGAGAGAAACACGCGTGAGTTCACAGGTCGACGCCAACAGGGTTGGGGGGTGAGTTCAGCCGCTGAATTTAAAAACAACAGGTAGTAACTGCGTGGGTGAATAGAGAGATGTTTCTGGAGAGTACGGAGTAACCTGTTTGACTGTTTGGGGATTAAAGGCAGGTTCCGTGGTGTCTGGTGTCTTTTGCCACTGCGTGTACAAACAAGGCTCCTTTAGGTAAGGAGAGAGGGACGCACGTGCTAAGAGTTAGTGGATATTGTCTGCAAATATGTCATCCGTCATAGGTATTTACAGTAGCCGCAGTTGAACTGGACAGAGCAGGGAAGCTTTCGAGAACGGAAACAAATTCCCTCCTTTTCCCATCCTGCTGGAGATTTTAAGCCTAATGGGCCCCAGACTGTCGGGGTGAATTTCACAGCTGACCCTGACTCTCTTTGTGTCTCTCTTTTTTTTTTTTGTCACATTACATTTTGTCCAGCTGCCGAGGCTCATATCCACAGACTGCTCTCAGCTTTGAGGATGCAAAGTGACAGGCATGGGGATTTGGGACATTTTTTCCCCCGCATTGTGAGAGTACTTTCTCCTGCCCTGACTTTGAGACTTCACTGAGAAATGATCTCAAATTATATTATTTTTATAGAACCAAATCAGAATGGGTTTAAAGTCCTTTGAAAAAAGCATTTGCGTCCTTCAGGACCTGGAGGACTGACTGCAATTGATGCTGCCGTCAATTGAAGCTCTCTAGCAGAAAAAAATTAGAAAGCCCACTTGTGTTATATAGCAGGACAATTATAAAAAAAAAGCACTCACAAGTCCACCTCTGAATGACAATAAATTAAAAAAAAAAGATTTTGGATTGGTCTATGGTTCATGTTTGAATCCAGTTGAGCTGCTGTAGCATTACCTTAAACAGACCATAATAACTCTCCATTGTGGCTGAGTGAAGACATTTCTGCACAAAAACATCTTTGCTGCAAAATTCCTGACAGTGGTGTGAAATAATCAAAGCCAGATACTGTAAAGCCTCGAGTGGTTTTAGGTGAAAATTACTTTTTTCAGTAAGAAATGCATTCAGTGTGATTAACACGTCTAACTGTAATCACTCAGGTTGGTCTCTGTCTGATATTAACCTTTTGTTTGATGATCTGAAACTCTCAAATCTGACCAAAAAAAAAAAGCAAACAAAATGAGATGTAAGGTGGGGGTGGGGGAAGCGACTTCTTCAGCACTGCATCTACTTGGAAAGGGCTCCTCTTGTTGAGAGAGGCTCTGATTTATGAGCCCGGGGCTTCTTCTGGGAACGCGTTGCCTCTCTATTGACAAGAAGCACGCAGACCCCTCCTGTTGCTCTGGCCAGACGAGCACCATACATGGAGGTGAAACACTTCCCTCCCTGATAAATTTGTGTATCTGCAGCTACAACTACATATAATAAACTCACAGCTGCAGGACCTTGTATGGGCTCCGTCTGAACATCTGCAGAGCTGCAAAAGGGCAGCGCGGTTGTGTGATCAGCCTCACGGATCTGACCTCTCGAGTAGCTGAACCGTGACTCATTTATTGTGTCTATAAAATGTCCATTTATTTATCCAGTGAATGTGCTTGTAATTAGCACTCCCGTCACCTTCCAGGACCAGGGCTGAGGGGTTTTATGACCCATTTATATAACTTGTCGAGGAGAAGCAAATCTATGCGTGATAAGATCTGACTTATAATTTTGTTTTATTTTTTACATGTTTTAAGTGACAGCAGCATACAAGCCCATCAAACCTTTTCACATGTTATTAGATTAAACTCATAAATTTAACATTGTCCAAAATGTGACTGTCTGTTGTAGCGTTCTACAGAACTGCTTTGTTGTGACCTGGAAGGAAAGTGGTACATGGTTTTGAAAGAGCACATAAATATAAATCTGAAAAGTGTGGGGTGCAGTTTCAATTGCACCTTTTGCTGTGATTGTAGCTGCAATTCTTTACAAGTGTTTCTTTATAGATTTTGTGTAAGTCTGCCCTTTCTTCTTCCTAACACAGCTCAGACTTAGACAGAGATGAGATAGTTAATCAACTCTAACTCAGATTCTTAATTTCACTTTGAAAAGGTCTTGTACTGAACATGCGTTGAACCTCTTGCAGCTCTGACTCAGTCTTCTGCATCAGTTCACAACATTTCTTCCCTGTATTCGTCTCCATCCATCTTCCTATCAACTCTGAACAGATAGCCTGTGTCTCCTGCAGAAAACCACCCCACATCATTCTGCTGCCACCTCCGTGTTTTACACTGTGTGTGTGGTATTCAGGATAAAGTTGAGCGATTGTTTTCCAATCGCACATGTCATTTTCAGTGTCTGCCAAAAACTGCAATTTTTGTTTCTTCTTACCAGAGACTGTCCTTTGACATGTTCGTTGTGTCCCCAACGTTTTCGTAGCACTGTGCCATAAGGGCCACGATCGTGGAGCCCTTATGGGACGACTGTTCCATCAACATATTGTCCAGTTTGATGTGTTGATTTCTGCAGCTCCTCCCAGCTGCTTCTTTGATCAGCGCTGTTCTTCTGTCAGTTTAAATGGACAGCCACACCTTGGTATGTTTGCGGTTGTACCATGTTCTTTGTGAAGCTCAACCTTTCATAACCCGGACCTGTTTTAAATTTGTCTACAGCTTTCTCCCTGCTGTGTTCCCTGGTCTTCGTGATGCTAACTCTCTAATGTTCCTTTACTAGCGTCTGTGACTTTCACAGAACAGCTGAATTTATGCTCAGTCAACCCTGTTCGTTGATGTTAATTTTATCCACATGTACTGGAGTAAAGAATGCCAAATGCACACCGCACTTCTCAGATTTTAATTTTATTTTAAATGCGAAAAACACGTGCTATTTTTTGTCAGTTATCTACTTTTTGTCAGTATCTAATATCTCGATAAAACACATTCAGGTTCATGGTTGTAACATGATAAAATGTGGAAAAGTTCAAAGGCTGTAGTTACTTTACAAGGCCATCAGTGTTCGGCTGAACATGGACTATGTGTTGGATGTGAGCACAACTGGAAACGCCCTCACCCGTTAAAGTCAATGATTAACTCTGGCCTGTGTGCAGACGACTGAGCATGTGCTAATGAATGCAGGTCAGTTTCATTAGAGCTCTTTGTCCCTGACTTAATGACAGGACGATTCAGCCTCTGACCACAAATCATGTCTCAGCTGGTATTGATCAGAGCGGTCCGAGGGGTCAGCCTCGCCACTGTTTCTGTTAAGCGGGCCTGTCAACTTGACGGCTATGTTGGTGGGAAGAAAAATGACAGAGGAGATAATCCATCTGGGTTTTCTTACTGGGGCCCAATCTTTCTTTTTTTCGCTGGAAAAGAGAAAGATTTGCTGATTTTTGCATGTTTGGTGATGGTCTTTTCTGCTCTGGTGTCGGATAAGAGCTCTTTGATGTGTGATTTATGCCCGTTTGTATGTTTTTCTATCAGGAATTAGGAACATTTGTTCCTGTTGCACTACTGTCGTGCTACTGTTAATATCAGAGGTGTTTGTGGGGAGGACCTGCCATTGTCGTTCACAGGAACTGCATGGGTGTGGTTAAGTTCACTGACCTTGGAGCTGCTGAGTTGCTCAGCTTTGGCTCAAGAACTTCAGATAATAGTTTATTGTAAAAAATAAAAAAATAAAAAAGGGGAAGAAGAAGAAAAAAAACCCATGCCTGACCAAAGTAACTTGAGTACATTTTGTTTATTCTGTGCAGTTTTGTTTGCTTCAGATTCAGAGAAACATCTGGTTCAGTTCTCGAACAATCTGTTTAATTTTACTGGGAACAGATGCAGAGAAAATTCAAGTCAAAGTCTTTTGATTCTCATTTCCCAGGTCCTCAGCTGCGTTGAGCTGAGCCGCATGTGAAACGTTAGCAGATATGAAACGAGCTGGAAACATAAAATCCAGTTAGAGTGAAAGCATGTCTGAAACAGAACATCATCTCCTTCTCCGAGGTAGACGTGGGGCCTTTTATGGTTCTGTTTTTCTTCCCCTCTCATTCCGATCCGGTGGTGATAATGGACCTCTCACCTTGCGGGGGGTCTAGCCTTGTAAATATGTGAACTATGACGTTCACGTTTCACAGGGATTGCATCAAGGTCCTAAAACCTGGTCTTCATTCGTTAGCTCGAAACTGCGTCTTGAGCTTGAGTTTCTGCAATTACGTAAGAACGCTCCGAGCATTCACAAAGGAACTCAAGGAGTCAGACTTCTGAATCAGGTTTTTCTCGCTTGATATCATCTCTGAATTTTCCTTATTTGGTAGGGTCGTGTTTGGCGCTTTCAGAACCGGGGAATGCGTGAGGGACTGAAGCAGTCCTGGGATGGATTTTCTTTTTTGTGCCTCCAAGAAAACCCAGACAAAGCCACTGTTATGACACAAGTTTTTACATCACCATGTGAGTTAAAACAGATCGGCTGCTTCTTTAAAAAATAATAAAAAAACCAGACATGAGTCAAGTGCTGGAACTTTGACTTCAAATAACTTGTGCTGTACATTATCTTTGTTAGATTTGAAAACGATATTTCACTTGATATTTGATCATTGAACAGAATAACACACTATTGGTAAATTGCAAAAATGTCTTTTTTTTCTGGTGTAAATGTTTCTTTGAGTGCAGAAAAGGTTCTCTGTCGCTCTTTTAGCCTTGTCGTAAGCATGAAGGTCTTCCTTTATTATGTTACGCTGATAATACTGCTAGTTGAATGTATGTTTGGAAAGGAACATCAGGGCAGTGTTAATTTGGGTGTTCTTGTAAGTTTCACAATCTTTCCATGAAAGACCAATGATCTCATAGGAATCTTTTTTTTTTTTTTTGAGAGCATGTTTGGTTTTCAGAGACACTCTGAAATTTGATAATAACAATAATAATTCTATTTCTAACACTGGCTAGAACATAATAGGAATTTAAATATTGTTTATCCATTTCTGCATTAGTTTTGTCTTATTTTTTGTCTTCTTTTTGATTTGTGTGTGGAAAAGTAAAAACAAAAATAACTAAAAAAAAAAATAGATAAATAAACGTTTACTTTCAGGGACTTTTGACAAGACTTTGGTTGAATGTCAGATTTCACCTCCGCATGTAAACATTGCCTTAAGGCATTTACAGATACATTAACTTAAGGTTTATTAAAAATTTTCATAAGTCTTGAATTTTAGCTGTAATTTATTGGGATTTTATCAAGACAGACGTTGCATAATTATTAAATGGAATAAAAGGGACATTGTTTTAGAATATTTTTCAGTCAGTCAAATACATGGAAATTGTACCTTTGTCTGTATTCATGAAAAGACCACGCTATGAACTTTTCATGTTTTAAAATATGACTCTGGAGGAGCTGCAGAGATTCACAGCAGCGGCAGAAAAATATGTTGACTGCACAACTTTAGGTTTTGATTCATGCAAGAAAAAGATTTACATTTTTAAAGGCAGTCAGAAGAAGTCATATTTGCAGTTCAACACATGCTAGATAGGGGACCTATAAATGACAAATTAAGATCTGCAAAGATCTTAATTTTGAAGAAATAGTGAAAGCCATGTATCCTTTTACATAATCTTTACTTTTCTAAACTGCTTTATGTCACTCTATCACACAAAAAGAAACACATTTAAATTTGTCTTATAACATAGTTGAATGTAAACGCTTATGTAAGACGCTAGTTTCTGTTTGGACCTGTGTTGAGAGACCGAATGAGAAAACGTGTCCAGACTCCTCATGAAAAGAACTTGAAAATGATTCATTCTGCCGTTTGTTCATAAGTTCAATAGACCTATTAAAGTGATCAGGTATGAACGCAGAGCAGCTTGTATAAAACACACAGGCAGTAAGCTTAAGCCATTATTTGTAATGTTGCTGTTTGCACAGTTGGTTGAATAATCCAACGACTATGACCGAGGATGATGAATCAATCGGCATGCCTGAGCATTAACACCGTTGCTATTGTCACAGTCTCCTGATCTGTTTTCTTCCTGTTGCGTAACGCGATTCATTCGAAGATGACGACCCAAATGAGCGACGCTGTTGTCGGTCAACTGGAACATAGATTCATTGAGTGAGCAGAGCAGCGAGACTGAGAGTTTCTAGTTTTCATGCTCTTCTCTTGACAACAGTGATTATGGACTCTGATAGTCAGCTGCAAATGCCACATGGAAAACACATTAGTGCAAACTGTGTCAGGCAGCTTCCAGGCTGTAGGAGTCCGGCCAGCACTTAGTCCCCACTTCAACGTCAAGCTGCAAAGCTGCAGCTTTCAGCGGAGAACAGAGTCTAAACTTTATACTAACGCTCCAACTTTATTAATCTCAGATAGCGTTCCTGTGGGAACACAGTTTTTATGGCAACGAAAGGAAGTAAGCAAAAACTTTGCCGCTCTTCGTCAGGGTTTTAGGGATTTGAAGCAGCGTAAATCTGTGGTTTTCATCCCTGCAAAGTCATTATGGACTATTTAGTTGCTACAGACGCCCGCCTCTTTCAGAGTGGTAAAGAAAGAGCTCCCTCCTGCCCTCCTCGCCATCCACAATGTCTTTGATGTTTGAAACAGCAGGTATAACTGATGTATAACTTTCAGTAGTTGTCCTTCTCCGTCATCCAACCCAAAAATCAGGGTCATTACAGAATTGTATTACTGGGAAAAACGAGGTGGGGTGGGGTGGGGGGGTGCATGTGAGTCACTCTCATTGTATTGGATGGGTTTGCAGGAAAATGTGGGTGACGTTGACTTTCCCTCACTGGGATACGGCTTGGATGGGATAATGGAACAGTTGTCGAGTCGGTCTGGGAGAAAAAAAAAGCAGATTTATGACACAGAGGCCTGCGGGAATGAATATTAACTACTTGGGTTTAAAAATACATATGAATAAAAACAGATAAGATAAAGTCTTAAAGCGTTCAGAGAGGCACCTATTAATATGGATTTGATAGTTTGAATAAAAGACAGCGAGCAAATCTCTGTCATTCAGTTAATAGCGTATGCAAAGTATTTCAGTTTCAGCTGACGGCGGAAATGTTGTTTTTCTTTGCAGGCTTTGTTAAATGGTTTCACGCTATTTTGATAAGATTATGTTTTGTTCAGTGCTTTGAGCTGGATTTTCTGAAGTCACTTAAAAATTTGACAATAAATAAGACTTGGGATTTGAGTGCATTTCTTCACTCCAATTTAGTAATATTTGCAGAAGGCAAACGTATGACTTGCTCTAAAAAAAAGAGTAATATTCACAGACACATTCACACACACAAAAAAATGATCTAAACATAAGTAAATAAATACAAACTGTGTGGCATGTGTTTCATATGGATGCACAACCACAAACAAACCTGATATATTCACTATGTGTCTTTGCAGATCCTTCATGCTGAGAGCAAAATATTGATCTCTGCCACAGAGGAACCATAACTGATCATATGCAGACTCAGGTAAAGCATTTCCTTTATTAAATGTCCTGATCAGAATCTTCTGCCTCAGTTAGCAGTCAGAATTATTTATCAGTGTGAATGTGTTCCCCCCCATGTTCCAGTGCAATCCTACATTTAAAATCAATGCTCAATAAAGCAGGAGCTGTGAACTGGAGTGAAATAACACACTACATTTTACTACAAAGTCTACATTAGTATTGTAACTTGTGGTCCTCCCATGGAAGGTGCCCTTCTTCTGCTTTCCACCCCAACCAATTAAAATATTAGAAATTATCTGAGATTTTGGGAATGAACAAAGTGTATAATGCTATTCTCAGCAGTAATCAAAAGATTACCAGTGCAGCTCAATAGAAGATTTGCTTTGGCCACAAGTGACAAATAAATTGCAGTTATTTTTTATTTTTTATTTTTAACTGGCGCTCATGTAACTCTCTTTCTAATGAAGCCTTCACCAAATGCATTTATGGCCAATTTAAAAAAACCCACCACTGAGTATTGTTATTGTGTCTTAGTCACCAACAGCATTAAGGACTCTGCAGGATCTGTCCTTTCTTTGGTTGGTTGTTTTCTTGGTTTTTTTTTTTTTTTCTTGGCATTAGCTGATTTTCCCCAATCAGAGTTTCCACAAGGATGGCCTCAGTAATAAGCTCCAATATGGGTTAACTTGGTTAAGACTATTACTATGCAGAATGTGTCACCAGAACCCCACATAGCTTTATCATTTGTTTATAAAGATATATGTGAATCTGCATGCAGCTATAGCTTTCAAGAAACTCTTAGCCTTCCCCAGTTTACCATGTTTTTATGTGGAGCAGTTAGCTAAAATGCTAGGCTGATGTTAGCATGTTTGCTTTGTGTATATGTGACCTATTGGTAATTTGGGTTGTAACATATTTTAGAGCAGTTCCAGTTAATAGTTTGTGGACAAAACTTAGAGAAAAAGTTGCTCTTCTGCTTCAGAAACTGAGCTTTGAAAAAGTTAATGACAACATCGCTCTATGTTGTCATTAACAACACGCTGCACAGTGCAGCGTGCAGGGCAGGTCACAAGACTCAGACAAACATGAAGCTGCAGGAGCCAATACAATCTCTTTGTCACTATAAGCTGTACACACAAACAGGTCCTAATTTTATTTTATTAAATAATTAATAGAGTGCAGCGAACATAAAATCACAGACAGCAGGCTAACTGCAGATATCGTGAACTGACAGGATTTTATTTTTTTTTAATTGTGTGACCAGATAAAGAAACCTCTGGTAGCATTATTTACTGTCTGACAAACATTTGAAACGTGTGGAAACTAGAAAAAGCAAGTTAGTATTCAATTATGTAGTAGTAAAAACGATAAACAGCCCTGCTATTGATCAAGACAGTACTGTCTGCGTCACAACAACATATCTTTCGTTAGCAGTTACTAAGAGACAGGTATTTCCTCATGACCCCTGACGACCACACAGAGAGGACCACAGCACTTGATTCAAACACAGAGTGTTAAACTCTCAATCATGAGGTGGCTGAGAAGGACAGGAGTCACCAAGGAGACCACTGGACTTCGCGGTTGACATTTTTATCCTCATCCTGACGTCTTGCTCCACGACTTGAACACTTAATGAGCTCATTAAACACTCCAGTGCTGTTTTAGTCCTCCCCATCAACTTTAATTCTTCAATGAAGCCTTTCTGCAGTTCTTGTGAGGAAAAACGAGGAAAAGGTTGAAACAGCACTTCCCACTGCTTGTGCTTTAAATAAATTGGAGGATCTTTTCTTCACAGGCTTCCCTCAGAGAGGACAGTTATTCCCTGTAGAATAGCAAGACTGCTAACAAGTTCACATGACCTTTACACAGAGCATTATTTATCCAGGGTCCACAGGAAGACACGATGAGGCAGGGTTCACGCATTGTTTTGGTTCATCCATATTTTTATAATTTCCTCTGTGTGTGCAGCAAAGTGCGGAAGTAGCGGGCCATCCAAATGGCTCCCAGAGTTATCTGTCTGGGAAGCCTGACATTTCTTCAAGCCAGCACATCCTGACTTCTCCAGAGCATGTGGTGGTCATCTCCCCTGGACTCCCTACTCCTCCGCAGAGTCCGTTTCACTCCACAGGACTGACATCTGGCTCTGTGAAGGTAAACTACCATGGCCTGCAGGCTGTTTTAATGTGATGGCTATGATAGCAGCAAACAAGTGCTCCCCCCTGTGGAAAAAGAATGCACTACATGCTTTGTACACTCAGGCATGCATGTGCCAGTCATATTTACCGACTGTGTAAAAAAAGACTTAAAACATCTCCATGTTTCATTTATTTTTCATTCAACCTTTAATTTCAATTAAATTCAGTTTGGAAAACAATTTAAAATCAATAAATATTTTTTAAACAAAGTCACCTGTGGCACAGTTATTGACACCATTTATAACCAGAAATATTCTTTCCATATGAACTGGATGACTTATTTAGATATTTCTGTTTATTCAAGGAGCCAGAGCTTAATGGAGGAGGTCCAGTGACTCCGAGCTTCGGATCGTACTATGGACCTTCACAGTCGCAAGGTAAATGTATAAAGTTTCACATTTCCACAACGGGAAAGCATTTTTACTTTCCAGTTGTAATCGGAACAGTGAAATTCTGATTTCCCACTCAGAAAAATAATCAATTAGACCCCCTTCTGAAGTCAACTTTCCCACTGGGAAAGTGGGAACAACTCCAACTACCAGTTCTGACTTATAAGGCCGGCTTCACATTGCAATATGGTTCAGCTTTTATAAAATAATATCTTGAAAAAAACAATATGGTTGAAGTGGCAAAAAAGCTGTAATGCCTACGTGAGGTATGACGAAAAGTTTACAAATCTTATAGAAAACCTTTTTTTTTTTTTGCGTGAACATTTTCAGACGACTACAAACACAGCCGTGATGCAAACATCTGACTGGACCTTTAAAATCTGATTTTGTAAGTTTTCGTTGGGCCCTGTCACTCAGTAATAAATCAGAAAAATAATGTAATTTTTTTATGGCTCTCTGTATCAGGTGAACTGTCCAATGGAGTCCAGGGCTCTTCCACTTTGCCGCACAGCTGGGTGCCAAATAACGAGGGGAGGCTTATTAAGTTCTCAGGAATCGGTCCGGTGGATGAGACCGGGATGCCCATCGCGTCCAGATCGGTAAGATACAAATAACCAGAACTTCTGGCTAAAACCAACAACATGGTCAGGTTGATTTCTCTCTTCTGTTCTCCTCCCTGCATGCACCAGAGCGTGAACAAGCCCAGAGACTGGTACAGGAGCATGTTCAGACAGATTCACAAGAAGCCTGAGGGTGAGAAACTCTTCCTCGACTTTTTTTTTTTTTTTTAACTAGTGCAAATACGGAATGAATCCCACCGTGTCAATATGTCGGCCTCTAATGAGATCATCGGGCAAACAATTTATTATTGACACAAAAATAAGAGCATAAACGACTTCTGGCGTTTCTGTTCACGAGGTCTGACAGTAATCCAGATTCTTTTCTCAGCCCCTCCTAAGCATTAATCATTCTTCTCTTTCATGTGCCGTGAAAAACATTTTTTTTTTTCACTGCTGTTTTGCCAGGAATTTGGGTGTTGTTGTTTTAAAGAGATTTTTTGAATGTTTGTCTTATCTTATGAACTGGTGCCTTGAGACAAAATGCAGCCGACTCTCACCTTTCTGACAACTACATCAGGATTTTATCTGTGGCTAAAAATTAAAACAAATCATAGTGCAGTATGAAACACTACAAATACATTCAGTTAGAAGACGTATTGGTATAATTTACCAATCAAAAATTGTCGACAACTTTTAACAGGTGAATTTATAGGAAGTACTGAACAAAGTACCTCTAACCAGTTCTATCTTTTTTTAATTTAACACATTAGTGCTGGCACGCTTATTAAAATGATTAATACCCAGTGTACTGCAAAGATTCAAGATTGTGCAAATAGAGAGAATTTTCAGTTTGACGTTTTTTGCTTTACTTATCCTGTGGATGTGCTGGAAATCATATGTGACTTTTACTGCCAAAGTTTTATGGCTGTGAAAAGTTTCAAATGAGTCTCTTTGTTTATTTCAACCAGAACTAGAGGACTCAGAGCGGTGGTCACCAGAACGTGAGTGGACCCAACATACTGCTTACCATCACTGCATTTTTTTTCTTTGGACTCTTCTTTCATGAGTCACTAATCCACAGGGCTCCAGTCATCTGCGGAGAGAGAAAAAATCGTAGAAGACAAGAATCTCTTTAGACTGACGCCTTACGGGTCCCTGCCTGATTGGTGAGTTTACTGGATTTGATGTGACTTTTTCCAGTTTGCTGGATGTGTTTTAATTATTCTGCTTTCAAAAAGACAAGCTCAAAAAATAACAATCTGAGATAGGGTGTCACTCACTTCACGCCTTTATGCATTTTCATTATAGCTTAAAATGTTTGGTTGGAAAATTGAAGCCAGTCCCCTGCAGTCAAATCAAACAAATGAGAAGAGGTAAAACTCACCTGTTCTGCAGTGAGTTTTACATTTTGGGAAACACAGAATTTTACTTCAAATTGAAATGAGTTCTGTGGGATTCTTCTGTAACATATAGTGTCATTTTGATGTACAGAGTTTAGAACTAGATCTAATGAAACATCTCATACATGTTGCTCTTCATGACTGCAGAAGGAAGATATTTTTCTTAATCTCCAGTCATCGATCAGTCATTTGGATACAGATGTGACGATTCGATGCTTGGCTCTATGCTCTGTATGCTTTTCTGATAATTCTGTTGCATTTTGCGCTATTTTTGTTCAGCACCTGTGTGATCTGATGTTGGGTCCAAAGAAGTCACAGAGCCTGATAGGGATAGAGCCTGACTTACTGCTCCCAGCTGCAGATCTGTGAAACATCTTTACAGATAAGAAATGTTGCTGTATGCATCATGCAACCTGATAAAGTGGAATGATATTACCCAACTCTGGTTAAAGTTCTGTTTATACTTTAAATTTCCTCCAGTTTTACTTTACAGTCTTACCCAGAAAGAAGGTGTGTCTATCACCTCACCTTTGGCCATGATGTATGAAAACTATGCTGAGCTCTGAAACCCATTTATGTGTATTGCATATGCCGTAAAGTGAGGATATCGCACTACGCCGAGCCAAGTGCAAGTGTAATGTGGAGGTCCACAGGTGACTGAGCATGAATGCATTGTGACCAACAGAAGGAAAAGAGAAGGATTTACAAATAAAAGAGATTGTGGAAAAAAATTCATTACCTCATTCGAATCAAGAAATATTACACCGTTAGTCAGTCAGGCCTGTTGAAATTAAACTGATGCTTGTGCTGAAGTTCATGTGTTGACATTTTTCAACACATAACTCACCAGTGTTAAGTTATTTTTACGTCATGCAGACTGCAGCTGACTGCTTCTGTGATCACCAACCCAAAACATTGCGCCAGTTCCTTTTCAGAGAAAACGTGCTGCTGAGGCGAGTTTGGATTTGTTGTCACGGGCTCCTACAATGACGCCATGTTCAAGTTGTTGTGTGTTTGTTTTTGTGTTGGGGTGTTAACGTTTTAGGAGCGAAGATGTAGATAAGCTGTCTGACCCTGGAAAGCAACAACCTCAACCCAAGAGCATATTCGACTTTGAGCCTGACAGGAGCTCCGCTTCAGTGAGTAACAGCCAGGTATGGACCCCCCATGCTGTCACATTTTAAATATAGACTCTGGTTCCAACTCAAAGCCCACATCTAATTCTTCAGTCTTTAAATGGATCTGGAGTTGTTGTTGGCTCTAATAGCTGTAATTGTTTGGCGTTTTCCCAGTGAGGAGCTCATGAGCAGATTGGTCACCTTTTCTTGAAGGATTATTGTCTAACTCCTCAGATTACATCTTCTCAGGCAGCGCAGCCTGCTAATACTCCACTTTTCCAGTGTTCAGTCCTACAAGACGAGCTTATTCTAGCTAGTGAGTTCAACAGATTTGAAAGATAACCTCAGGCAAGAAAAGGCACGATCTGTAGTAGTTATCAGATTTTCTACAGAATGGAGTCTTGTAAACATTTTTTAAACGTTTTAATCTGCTAATCTCATAGTGTCAGATTGCTGTAATTTAGTGCTGTTTTTTTCTGCGCCATCTCTTTTATTGGACGGGTTTAAACCCTCTCTCCCTGCGGAGGTGTGGTGCTTCGAAGTTGTTTTTTTCTTTAACACTGAAACACTGCTCCAGATCCGGTGAACACATTGTAAGTTATGTCTTGTGAAGAAAAGAAATCTTTGTTTCTACTCCCCCCTGGGAGCCGATGGGTCTTGTGATCTGTATTATGGTGTTAACCTCTTCTGGTGCATAATGGCTCGCAGCATGGGGACTTATTTCATTTTGTCTGTATGAACAATATTGTATCCCCTGGACGGTGCTTAGAAAAGCAGCTCATGGACCATATCAGGTGCTGCGCTGCTTCAATGCGACATTGTAGATGGGATGACTACAGTATGTCTGGCATTCAGAGAGATGGATTCAGCCAAGGTTTTGCAAAATATGGGACAAGTGGTTTGCAGTTCTCAGCTTCAGTGCCTTTTATAGTCGTGTTTGACAGAACCGGCTACTAAAAGTATGAAGTCTTTATTGACAACAAGAATAAAAGAAATATTGTTCAGCTAGTTAAAGTAACAAAATGTGTTGGTTTGCAATTTGGAGTCCAAAATATGCTCCATTAAGTTCCAGATAAGTTACTTTGCTGTCTGCGTTTTGGAATTTGACCTTTTTGTTATTGGGTTAAAATGATTTTGATGATTTATTGAATTTATTAGATGTCCACAAATTTGTGCCAAATCAGATAAAGCAGCGTTTTACTAACCAAAGTTTACATAAACGACCAGGGTAGTAAAGACATGCACTCAGCTTTTGTAAAATATATTTTACTCTAAATATCCTGACACTTTAAAAGTTCACATGCACTCACAGTTGGGACAGGTGCATTTGGAGCTTTTCATTATGTATATAAGCTGTGTTTTTTAGCTGAAAATATTAGCTGAACTGCTCCTATTATCTCTAATATATTTTACTTGGTTGAATTTCCCTTGCATGGACCCTGCTTTTGACCATACACACCAATTTTTAGTAGCATTCATAATGGTGTCACTCAAGAAGCTTAATGCTAGCCTGATTTATACATTAAGGTGAGTCCTTAAGTCCTTAAAGACTTGAAACACTACCAGTGTCGTGATATGTAGGTTTAAAGTGCACACAAATGCAGAGACTGAGGCAGCTTGAGATGAAAAACCTTTGATGACCAGAATGATGAAAAACTTACAAAAAAAAACAAAAACACAGGGGACTCAGGGAGCCAGAGCAGGACAAAACAAGAATCCAGGAGCAAAACACGGCAGGGAAACGAAGAAACACTTGATGTCTAGAGGCTTCCAGTTGAAGGGAGATGTGAACCTTTGTGCTTTCGGGGTGTTTATGAAGATCATCAGAGATTTCCTGTGAGCTAAATAATAGCTGAAAGGAAAAATAATAAGCTAAATAACAGCATAGTTATTATGGTTAAGACCTGAGCTGTGAGGCCCAACAGGACTATAATCTAGAAATACATCAAAACTGGTTTCAGAAAGCGTACCTTAAACTTACAGGGTGATTCCAACCTAAATCCCACCAAAACATTGTGGACTTTGCTTAAAAACTAAATTAAGGAACAACCAGTTTAAATAAACTCTGCCAATTCTAGCAAAAAATGGTGATGTGC
Organism: Poecilia formosa; assembly: GCF_000485575.1. Lineage (NCBI taxonomy): Eukaryota > Metazoa > Chordata > Actinopteri > Cyprinodontiformes > Poeciliidae > Poecilia > Poecilia formosa. Next base: position 3,683,835 of record NW_006799944.1, on the reverse strand, counting down.
AGGCAGGTATAAAGTGCATCATGAATTTAAAAACCTGTCCCAAAAGACACTCCAAATGATCATCACAATCATGCCATGATGCGTAATGAAGGGATGTAATTTTCTTTCTGTAACATTTTAATTTTAATTTTAGATTAAATACAGCTTTATAAGGATAATTTATTCTAGTTTAATTTGAATTTTACATAGCTGTTATTTAGGGTTAAATTCCTGTAAAAAGTACTTATGGTACACCATATTGTGGTAGGTTATTATGAGTTAAGTTCAACTCCAATCTGAGGCCAAAAATCCGCTGCAGTGTGTTTTTTTTTATCTCCTCTCTAGGTTCATTTGTCCCAGAAGAGACAGCCTGAGAAACCGACATCCCCTTCCATTGAGGTGAGCATCTACAACGTAAACTACATGTAGCCTTTTCTAATTTATGCTAAAAATATTTCACTTGTTTTATGAGCTTAGAGAGGAAATTACAAGCTACAAATATCAGACTCTGTGGTAGTATTTTATTTTTGCATTCCAACACTATAATTGCTGGGGCTCAGGCCAGTCTGCAGTCTGAGCTGAGCCAGTTCGAAGCTGAGCTGGACTCGGAGATTCAGGGTCTGGAGAGGACACTTTCTCAGAAGAAGCAGCGTCGAGGCCGGGGTGAGGTACTGAGCCCCCATACTGAATATCTCTGCTACGAACCACTCCCCCACCCTGCTTCTCTGTGATTTAGCAAAAATCCCAGCACACCTTCCCTCCCCACGCCCCCCGATGAAAGCTGTGTGAACCCTCTGCTTGCAAACTGTGAATATGAACGTTCTTTATTTTTCCCCTCTCTGATCTGGATGACTGCCTGAGAACTGCCTGCCTGAGCTGCACCCAGACTGATTTGCTTTCTGATTCACTTGCTTGCCACTTCTCCACAGCAAATGAAGACCTTTCAGAATAAAACAAAAATCAAGTTATTCGGCATTTCCTCTTTTCAATTTCACAGCAACTTGTAGGAAAAAAAAAAATCCCAGCCGAGTGCTTTGTTTCCTCCTTGTGCAATTGAATCAAAGGAGAACTCACAGACAGCCCAGACAAACCGAGAGCAGGGCTGTTGTGCTGTTTGTAGCCAAGGAGGATAGGACCCAGGGGACTCCTGTGCTCAGCTGGGAGTGGTCAGCACCTCTACTTTGTCTGAGTTGTTGTGAGATTTCCTCTGAGCTGTGAGAACATACAGAAGGCTGAGAGCCTCTGCAGAGAACAAACTGCGCGTTCACACACTGTTCCCTATGTTTGCAGGAGGCCACAGGCAGGGATCCACTAGCTGCTCCAAAGGCTGTCACCACCAACCACAGGTTAGTCTGAAGGCAGCACAGAAATGTAATCATTTGATGAAAAATAGGTGAAGAGTACAAGAAATGTCACATCTGATTGTGTTCAGTGGCAGCTTTAAAAGTTTTTTGGTGTGTTTGTGTGAGTTTAGATGTTCTGTCCTATAGATGTGATATGCTGTAGTTTCATTCTCTCATGAGTCATGTAAACAAACTTAGATTTGACTGATGTACAACTTTAAAAGTATCCTTAAGATACCATAGTAAATTCTAATATGAGAAGTAAGAGTCACATATTCTGACTTGATTTATTACTATTTTTCTTCGCATCGTAAATGATACATAGACATTAACCACCAACAATGCTTTGCGTTAAAGGGTAACAAATGTGTCCCGTTTTGTCCATGTTAATGTTACAATAATGCATTTCTCTCACCGGTTAGTGGAAAAGTAAACAACATTTTTATTTTAACTGAGTAGAAGCTTGATAAGGAATAGTTTGAGGAGTGAAATTATTTTTGTTGTTTTCTGGTCAGGCTGTGGATTGCACTACACCACTAGGACTGCATCGGTAAAAGTTTTGAATGACGTACATCTGGAAAGTGATGGATCTAGACCTTCTGCCTTGGTGTTACTTAATCTAAGTGCTGCGTTTAAAACAGTTAATCTTAGCAGGCCAGAAGAATGAGTGGGATTGTTGGGTACAGTGCTAAGCTGGTTCGGATCTTATCTGGCAAACAAGGAACACTTTGTGTCATGTGGAAATTATAAATCTGGGTGAAGAAATGAATTGTGTGGATCCTTAAAGGGCTAGTCTTTGACCTCTTTTTTGGAGCCCCTATATAAACTCTCTAATTCAGAATATGTAGTACTCCAGCATCTCTTTCCATACAGTATGTATGCTGGCAACACACAACTTCATCTCTACGAGTCACTTCATGAACTGGTGTTATTATTAATGTCTACAACCATATAAATGAGCATTTGAAAAACTTTGACAGAATAAAATAAGGAGATTTCTGTTGAAACAGGACACAGAAAAGCTGGTGCATGTTTTTATTTTCAGGAGTTTACATTACTGCAAATCAGGACTGAAAACATTTTTTTGTTTACTGCAGCTTCTGATCAAAGAATCTGACCAATTAGCTAATTCCCTGTTTTAAAGTCTGATGATTTTGGATTTAAATTTGCCTCCTAAATCTCTTCTACATGTTTCGATATGTTGGGTATATTAAGCTTTCCTTTAATTAGATCCTAAACTACTACATATTTTCATTCTTATCTTTACTTTGATGTTCTGTAAAGCACCTTAGATTGCCTTGTGCAAAAAAGGTACTTCATCAATAAGCCTGCCTATCCTTGACATTATTTGGATTAGATCATTTAGGCTTAAGATGGGAACATCTCATAGAAAATCGCCCACATAAATGTTTGCCTCTGTACGTAACTCCCCTCCTCCTAATCTTCGATATTACGTCATTGCCTTCCTGAAGTCCTCCTGCTGTTTCAGGAATCCCAGAACTGTATCTCTATAGACCTATAAAAACCAGCTGGGCATCTGCTAGATAAATACTTATGCTTTCCGAGTTAGTGTTGTAAAGCTCTCATATTAGCCAGGCTTAATTTCAGTATGTGTTCCTTGACAGAACAGGGCAGCATTCCACATTTCCTACCTTGTGTGCGATGCATTCCTGGATGATTCTTGGCTGTTGTTTGCTAAATTGAGCTCATGCACTGTGGACCTCTTCCAGTCCTCAGGGGATTTTTCTGTGGATGTGTAAATGTAAAACATACAGCGTTGTGGATTTTTTACAGCGATGGGTGTCCAGCTGCAAACACAGCACAGTGATGCACTGCCTCAAACAATGCAGATGAGTTAAAAAAAGAAAAAAGAGTCAAGCAAGGTGGACATTTTTGCGGTTATAAGTCAATTCCTATCCCAGGAATACACTGAGTCATTTATTCTGATCATGTCTATCATTAGAACTGCAAGGCAATTTCATGTGTATAGCACGTTTTCAGCAGCAAGGAAATTCAAAGTTTATTTTACGTGTTTAGAAGAAAAATAACAACAATAAACAAGCAAAAACGATGGCAAAATAAGAGAAACAATGACAGGTTAAAAAACAGACTCTGCTTTACGATGTTCCAGTTATCAGTCAGCTCCAAACAAATGTGATTTTAACCTCGATTTAAAGAAACTCAGAGTTTCAGCATTTTAGCTGTTTTCTGGAAGTTTGTTCCAACATAAAATCTAAGTGTTGATTATCCATGTTTGATCCTGGGGAAGCAAAGCAAACTTGAACCAGAAGACCTGAGTGGTCTGGGAAGTTGAGACAACAACAGATCTTTAATGTATTTTGGTGCTAGCCATTCAGTGATTTATAAACTAACAACGGTATTTTAAAGTCTATTCTCTGAGCTACAAGGAGCCAGTGTAGGGACTTTTGAACTGGACTGATGTGCTCTACCTTCCTGGTTTTAGTCAGAACGCCAGCAGCAGCGTTCTGGATCGGCTGCAGCTGTCTTGACTGACATTTTAGGCAGACATGTGAAAACTGTCGTAGAAATCAATTTAATAAGGATAAACGCATAGATGAGTTTCTCAAGATCTTGTTGGGACATTAGTCCTTTAATCCTGTGGATGTTTTTCAAGTGTCAGAAGGCCGGCTTTGTAATTGTCTTTATGTGTCTCGATGTCTGACAGTTTTCAGTGTCAGAATTTTTAAAGCTTCTTTAAATTATTGGTAATTTCTATGACAATCCTTTAGTAAAAATACTACAGTCTTTTGCCATCAAAGCACTTATATAATAAATAATTAAAAGAAAAATGTATATAATTATCTAACTGTATTTGTTTAAAATGAAACAAAACAGCTTTTCCTACTGGTTATAAAACAGTTTTGTTATCTTCAACATTTACTTACTGTTGTTTTGATCTTGACACAAACACTTAAGCAGAAACTTAGAACAGAAGCCCACTAAATTCTGAAGTTGTCTTGTTTTTTTTGTGGAGGAAACCCAAACAAAAACAAAAAATTGGCAAAATCATAATGCATGGGGTATTTATACATTTAAATAACGGTCTAATCAAAGGGTTTAGTAGATTGACTTAGTGCTGTTTGGTTTTGAAGAAATTATATTAGTGATTATTTAGGTCAATACTGAAGTCATGATTATTTCAAATGATTGTTCATTGTAAATTTGGAAAAACAATGCACTACATTTCTTGTTCACAATGCTGTGAGCCTTTAGTTTACAAACTCATTACTTTGTGTGTGTTGATGCCAGAAATACTTAAAAAAAAAATTGTGTTCTTTGAAATTGAGAGAAAAGGGTAGTAATCTTCTTTCAGCCAGCTGACCATCAGTGTGAAGCAACATGTGTGGAAAGGGCAACAAGAATTTCTATGAACTTTTGTTGGAAGGAACGGTGTGGCAGAAAATTATAGTGGTTTTCATACCGTTACTCTTATAAAGCTTATTGTTTTTAATTGCCCCATTCGTGGAGAATAATCATGTTTGTGTTTTTTGTTGTTGTTGTTGTTGTTACTGTTTGTTAAGATTTATCAATAAAGACTCAGACTTTCTTCTCTTTTCCAGCAACCTGTTAGCATATAAGCAACCCATCCAGCGCTCTGGTGGCTTACCATCAACTTCTGCTCCTGCACATGGTAAAAAAATAATAAAATAAAAACATGTATTTTTCCTCAGAGACACACATGAGAATAGAGGTGGATTTCAAGAACAATAATGCATTGTTAACAAGTTGTCGGGCTTTTCCTCTCTTGTGAATGACTGGCCTTTTAATGACATATTTAGAAACCGGACCATTCATCCAGTAAATGTGATGAAAGCTTGAAGTAATCTAATATATCCTGATGGTCTCATGGTTCTACTTTGTTGCTCATGTTCTGTTCGTGCCATCACTTTCATGAGAAGACGATAGTGAGGTTGTGGAAAGTCTTAGCAGTTTTTTTTTTCTTTTTTCCTTTTAGAAACAGCTGTTAATGGGTGGGGAGGAAGCTCACAAAAATAGGAAGTGAAACTCAGAAGACCTGATTAAAGATTAGCATTATCAAGGATTTTTTTTCCTGGGAAGTTCAAGTACCCTTTTGAACTTTAGCCTTTGTTAAGGCTGCAGTGGCGTTTTAACAGCAGAGCATTTAAAAATAAGCAAGCCAAACAAACCAGCACACACATCCTCTGATACCTTTATGCCTGTTTGTGTTTCCCAGTAGGACGTCTCTCCACTGCAAATGAAAGTATGGAGCCTTCATCAAAAAAAGAGGAGAAAAAGGTGTGTTTTTATTATTCTCTATTGAGCTAAAAAGCCTGAGTTGTCAAAGCCAGTGCAAAATTTTAAATGCTAAACATGGCAAATGCAAGTCTTTTAACGGATTTCTTTTTGCATTGGTAGATGAAAGCTGCAAGAGTCAAGTTTGATTTCCAGGCTCAGTCACCCAGGTGAAATATATACCTAGATAAATCAAAGAAAACTTCTCCTTTCAATGTAATCACTTGAAGTTTGCATGTAAACTTAGGGGTCAAATTTGCGGTCTAAATTACTTTCACAATACCAATTTGTAATAATTGTTCAACCTTTTGAGTTGCATTTCAAAAAATCACCTTCTTCTTGTGTTGTGCTGTGTTCAGGGAGCTCACGCTGCAGAAAGGCGACATTGTTTACATCCACAGGCAGGTAGACGCCAACTGGTTTGAAGGGGAGCATCATGGGAGAGCTGGCATTTTCCCAACTTCTTATGTGGAGGTGAATTTCTTCCTAATGTCTTTTACTTTTTCAGATAAACTCAAAGGGTGTTGCACATGTATTTTATGTGATTTACCAACAAAAAGTAGTGCATAATTGTGAAGTGAAGGAAGTTTCCTTGTGTCTGTGCTTCGTAGAACAACCTTTTGCTACAGGTAAAATGCAGGTCCTTTAGATTATATTGCTAGTTTTACACATGTTGACGCTGAAAGGTTTAGCGTCAATATTACTGGTAATATAGAGGAAGTTTAATCTGACTGAAGGTGTATTTTTCAAACTTTGCCACAAATTCTCATCTGGATTTAGGTCTGGACTTTGACTGGACCATAAGACCTTGGAATCTATGTAGCAGTATCTGAGTAAAGGGGCTGAACACATAAGCATGCCAAATCTTTCAGATTACAACACTTAAAACACAAAAATAAATAAAACTCTGCATATTATTCCCTCAAGTTTACAGATACACATTCTATTGTGTTGATCCATCACATAAAATACCAATAAGGCACGCTGAAGTTTAACAAAATGTGAAAAAACCCTTAAGGGATATATGAAAACTTTTGTAAAGTAATTGTAATTGTAAATTTTATACATCCGTAATAACTCTTTTTTTTATTTTTATTTCAGGTTCTACCTCCCACAGAGAAGCCGACACCAATCAAGTCTCCTACTCTCCAGGTGTTGGAGTATGGAGAAGCTCTAGCTCTATATAACTTCAATGCTGACCTTCCTGTTGAGCTTTCCTTTCGCAAAGTGAGTGGTTCACCTTGACAATTTTCATTACTGTTGAAAAAAAGACATCAAAACAAAAAACTTTAAAGTAGGACTAAGCAGACTGATAGTTTTGCTGTTTAAATATTTGGAATTTATAAATTAAAAAAAAAAAAACTTTTTAAAGATTTTTGGACGAGTTTGTTAGCTTTGTATCCTAAAAAAAAGAATAACCAGCTAGTCTGGCTTTGCAATAAGATCCACCCATCAGCACTGTTCAGACCCATTATAAGGTCAGGTGTTTGTTTAATCCATGACAGAGTGGGGTGGGGGGATCATAACCACTTGTTGGGATTGTACTGGGTCAGTCTTTTTCTTGGCAGAGACCCAGAAGCAATTTGGACTCGAGCTAAATTACTCCCAGACAAGCTCCTTTTTTATGCTCATAAGATATTTCAGTATTCTTGTTAAAAAAATCCCATCAAAACTTATCCTAATGACAGAATAAGTTGTGCTTTCTGCCTTATATGGTAAACTGTACTCACAGAGGAGAAAAATACTGAGATGAAATTTGAGCATAAAGGCCTGTGAGAGTTACAGTCAAAATACTGAAGGAAAAATTGGGTAGATTTGATGGGAAATGAAGTAAAAAAAAAGTTTTTAAAAACAAAATTGTGTGTTATAGCAGATAAAACATTCTGCTGGAAATTCCATGTAAAATATATACATATATTTGATCAGATATACAAAATACATGATCAAGTTATGAAGATTGAGTAATGCTTTATTTTTGTAGAAGCAGTTGTTGCTGCCAATAAATTTGGGGAAGTTAATCGACAAATTGTCAAATAATTTTAAGTCAATTCTACAGTGAGACAGATTGCTTACCAGGGAAAATATTTAACCGAGTTGCCAGTTATCCAATGTAAATTCAATCAAATCTCAGACCATATTCAGATAAACTGCATAATAAATTAGTAAATAAATAAAACCAAAAAACACAGTAATGAGGAACTTTACATGCCTCTAAATATTCATAATACTTTTACTCATATTTTTAACTGCCTGTTTGTTTTTATCGTATTATTTTACCGTTTTTTGTATTATGTCTCTTAATTTTAATAGATTTCTTTTCTTTTATGTACTTTGTGATTTTTCTAAATAAACTTATCTTACTTTACTTACTTAAACATTAAATCTCATTGCGAAACAATTTTAAAAAAGCAGCATATCCTGGTTTCTTTGGACGGGTTTACAGCAGTAAACTCATTAAGCAGAAAACAACAGTTTAAGTTCTGCACCTCCGAATGACCAAAACATTATATATGAAGTAACATTTCCTAATTTTGTTTCCTTTCCCCGGCAGGGCGAGGTGATCTGCATAACCAGGCAAGTTGACGATAAGTGGTTGGAGGGCAGGATCTCTGGAACGAATCGAAGCGGCATCTTCCCGGCCAGTTACGTCCAGGTCAACAAGATGCCCCGCACCAAATACTCCACGGATGACTTCTCACCGGGCCCCATGTCTCCTGGACCGCAGAGTCCGGGGCGTCCGCTCTACTCCCCGTCCCCGCGGTCACCACTGATTCCCTTCACGCCCCCTTCCCTCAGCCCCAAACTTGAGCACTCCCCTCTGAAACCGTCGTCACCTGTCCCGTATGGCGGCCCGGGCTCACAGTCACGCTCCCCCAACCAGACACTGTCACACCATCGACTTCCCCAACGCACCCCGAGTACTCCTTCTCCCACCAACCAGAACAGCAACCTGGTTGCAGCACCCTCCACCTTTAGAGCAGTTTCACCTTCTTCTCAGTCTTCAGCGCCCGTGCACAGAGCGGCAGCTCCTTCAGTGAGCACTCCCAGATACACTGGTCCCTCACAGGTCTGCTCTCACCACCGCCTTCAAATATCACAGCATGCCCACACCTGTGTGCTTTCCTAGCTTGTGTAGATACAGCAATATTTATGATGTCACTTTAACTGATGTGAAAATTGTTCCCCCCCCCCAGGGTGCAATACCAAGCCTGTACGCTCCCTCGAATGCGCATGTCAACTCTCAGAGCAATCCTGGTTCAATAATGGGGCAACGTCGACCGTACGTCTGTTTTTTTTAGCTTTGCTGCAGATCAGATGGGTTATGTGAAACCATTTGGAGTAATTTTGTCTGTCTTTTGAACTGTAGGTATAAAGCTGTTTACAACTACAAACCCCAGAATGCAGATGAGTTGGAGCTCAGAGAAGGGGACATTGTGCAAGTGATAGAAAAATGTGATGACGGCTGGTTTGTAGGTAACAGACTTTCTATTTTTACCATCATTAAACGAGGCGAGTCTTACTGTGAGCCAACTAACCCATGAGAACCCAGGCACACTTGTCCTTGAAAGTATGCAGGATATGATGTACATAGGTCAGACCAAATAAAGCACAAATACCAGTTTCCTGGAGGAAAAGAAAAAGATCTCAATTGCACCACCTAGTGTTCGAGTTCTATAATGCGACACATTTATTACATTGAGAGTGCCTCTTGGATTCTTTTGCTCAGAGTTTTAAAAGGATAAATTCCAGAATAAAGATTGCAAAAACTTTTCCTTGTTGTATATATTTTTATAAATTGTGCACTAAATAGTCTAATCTTCAACAAGTTATTGAAAATTGCACTTTAAATTATACTATTTTACCCCTTGCTTAAAAAAGAAGACAGTTGCTGACTAAGCCGCTGTCCATTTTATGTCATGACATCATGAGTTTACGCAGTGCTGCAGGAATCTAGAGATCATTTCCAGAGCACTGAAATTGCATGTTGCATAACATGTCGCTGTGGATCCTCATCATTAGCAGTTCTTGAAATGTGTCATCTGGCTCTTTACCCAGGGCAGCCAGGGGTTATTATTTGGTACTCTCCAAAGCAGTTAACAGTCCCTTATGCCTGTAATAACTTTTATTCCCTGGTTGACATGTTCAATTAGTGCAGAATGGATTAAGACAGTTGCTGACTAAGCCGCTGTCCATTTTATGTCATGACATCATGAGTTTACGCAGTGCTGCAGGAATCTAGAGATCATTTCCAGAGCACTGAAATTGCATGTTGCATAACATGTCGCTGTGGATCCTCATCATTAGCAGTTCTTGAAATGTGTCATCTGGCTCTTTACCCAGGGCAGCCAGGGGTTATTATTTGGTACTCTCCAAAGCAGTTAACAGTCCCTTATGCCTGTAATAACTTTTATTCCCTGGTTGACATGTTCAATTAGTGCAGAATGGATTAAGCTCTAAAATATGGTGATCTTCTTCCTGTGCTGCTTAATGTTGATGAAGTTGCTATTTGATCTAATTTAGCACTGAATTCAAGGGCTGTTTCACAATCCCAGACTGCATTTGATCAGTTCTAATTTATAATCTAGAATATGAATCATACCTGAACTCGTTTATTCGACCCTGAACACAGCCTTTTGAAGCACAATATAAGATTTGTGCATTCATTCATATTTGAAAATTTTATTTCCAGAAAAGCCATTTTATATGTTGTAGACAGGATAAATTTAATCAGAAATACTCCAACTGATTAAAGATATAGAAAATAGTTAGTGAATAGTCTGACCAAAAAAGGAGAGCAATTCTTTTTCTTGATTTAACATTTCTTTCTTGATAACAATTTTTCTGAAACTCAGATACATATCATCTAGATGAACCAATACCTACAGAAAGTGGAGCGTTATCTTTACAAAGCACAGAAGAGCAGCGATGTCCATGTTCATGCATCCTTATGGCAACATTATTTACTTGTCGGTTAGCACTTGTCTGCAGAATCACTGCTATATTTTCAATTACATTTCACTTTTTTTTTTCTTTTTTTTTTACCAGTGTCAATTTGCAAGAAGTAACTTTAAAACAGCACAAACGACAGAACATTAAACAACAAATGTGAAGCGTTTTTATGTGAGAGCCCCCTCTTCTGAACATAACAAGACATTAAATGCTTCTTTATTACAAATTTATCATGCATCAACAATCCTTCTTTGTTTCTGTGTTGTGACCTTGTGTGTGCACTGTACTCTCTGCAGGTACGTCAGAACGGACTCATGCTTTTGGGACTTTTCCTGGGAATTACGTGACACCAGTCTGACTTCCTCACTCCCTGCTTGCCAATACTCAGTGGGACTGATGAGCATAGCTAATGAACATTTCCTTGTCCCGTTTACTGCTTATGTTTTGTGGAGTTTGCATGTGCACTCTGTTTTCCAGAAGAGAAGGGAGGGACACCGTGTGGTTTCTCTCTTCACTGTCCTGCATGTGTGAGCACATACTGAATGCGAGCGTGTGTTGCACAGTGATTTCAGGAGCCTTTAGAGCAACACTGACGTGACTGATTCTTATGCACAAAACGAACATTTTAGTTTCCTTATTCCACAATTTTTTGCAGCTGCAGGAAATTTGCATTCCTTCCCACTGAACAGCACAATTCCCTCTGAGGTCCTTAAACAGCACACTGCTGCACTCAGCCTTTTGTCACCACAGTGCCTACACAAACCACAACTGGGATGTAAAAACAAAGATAGAGAGTTCTGTAGCGTTTTCCTGAGTTATTAATATTTCTTTCACATATTTTCCCCCCAGATTTTCTTTCAGATGTCTGAAATAACTGCAGCAGTTTTCGAAGAAACATCACAAACAACCTTAGGACAGTAAGGGCTTTGACATACTGTCATCTGTTTACTGCCTGTGAATGAATCACACCAAGTCTATGGTGTAGTTCATGCACTAGTTTATTTGATTACAGTAAAGTGCTAGGCTGTTGTTTTCTGCCTGATAATGAAAAGTAAAAACCTCCATCATATTCTCTGCTTTCAAATTAATTTTCATATATGCTACAGCTGCAGCTGTGTTTAAGAGGTTGGATCAAGAATGCTCTGATGGTTAAATTATCCTTTGAAGTGCTAAATTTAACGCTGTATGTGAAGTGCCAAAAGTAGCTGAGGACGACATGCATCTGTTCAGATGTCCACGAAACATTCCCAGCTCACTGTCTGCTATGTTTGCAACAGCTGCTTTTGTGATATTTTTCTTTTATGTTTTTACATTGTTATTTGAAAGCAGTATTCAAGAAAATCATCTGTTTTTGGTTCAAGTGTAACTTGATGAGTTTATAAGACTTTATCTAAAAAAAGTCTCATATTTAAGTGAAAGTTTCACTGTAAAAAATGATTTTCATTTACTAGCCACATGAGATGATTGTACAGATTGTAACAGTTTGTAAAACTGAAAGGATAATATATATTTGCTTATAAAGTACAGTGTATTGCATATATATGGTACGCAATTTATATTAAAGTCGATTAAATATCACAGTGATAAAAAGCGACTGGTGTTCACTTATTCATTTTGTATGTTTCGGTAATATTGCTGATCGTTTGTTATAGACAAGAAGATCAATGAAAGTTCAAGCCTGATTTCTTATTCTTTATTCTTGGACAATACAATTTTGATTTAAATCAAAATAAAACTGCATCACAAGTTCGTGGAGCAACACATTTACTTAGAAAAGCATACCAACAACTTAGAATAAATATTTTTCAAGGTAAGGCTGTCGTTTTATGGAAATCATTCAGCTGTGGGATTTTTATTGGTTTTCTGGGTGATTCACTCTAAGATTACATAACATGGTTCATGTAGATTATAGGGACATTGTGCAATTTAAGTTCACAGGTAGGTTTGGCTGTGGAGTGATCACACAGCCCAACCATGAATCAACATTAAGGCACCTTTGATCAAGATGTCATCAGTGCTTTTATTTGCAGTGACCTTTAAATCATCAACGTGGGAGTGTCTTGCTATTTCAACTCTTCTTATTTCACATTTCAAACTCAGATTTCTAAAGTACCTCATAGAGCTGCTCAAACTCAATTAACCTGTCTCCTGTTGCACGTCCCACTTTTCGTCAGTAGGAGGCGCGTGGACACAGCGCAGTTGGTTTTGGATCAATAGCTCAATCTGCCGTGTGCTCTGCGGTAAGACACGCCCCTTACTTTCAGCTTGTGTCAACCTTTTTTATTTTGGTAAAGGCACATGGCATCGCGAGTTTATCCTGGTTATACCGCAGAGCGCGCGCTCACAGCTGGCATTCTCGCGTGCCTTCTAAACCTTCCACACGACTTGCTGAGAAGCGGCAGCGGCTTTCCGGTGTTTGAAAAGCTGCTCTTATTCTCTTTTTTTAAATAACTATTGGTGACAGTGTCTGCCAGACTGCAGCATCTAACCGTGCTGACTCCTGGCTGTAGAAGGTTTTTTTTTTGTTGCTCAGAAATAACATAACACAGGTGGAGGAGAAGACAGACTTAATTGCACCGCATTTAACTTGGTAAGTAGCTCCGCTATTCCCATCTACATATATTTTGTTTGACACAGCTCACTTGTGGGAGTTCACATTACAGCATACAGCTTTGTGTAACAAGTAGCGTGGGTTTAATTTAATGATGAGCAGGATACCTAGATTTATAGTCGAGTTGAAGCCTTCGGGGCTTATAAAAGTTAGAATTCACAATTGTGGCTTCACAATAAGTGAGACGATAAATTGTACTGAAGTAATAAATGACAACAACAGAAAAAATACAATTTTACAAAATTATTTCTACATCTGATTAAAAACATTGAAGGTTGACAAAAGAGCTGTGGGATTTGGTTAAACAAACAATAGAATTAAAAGTAAAAGTAAGTACTCAAACCATTTATGATCTATATACAAGTCAACAACAGTATTTGATTTTATACAAATCATTTGGTAAATACAATTCACATTCTTTGATGGTACATGAGGAAAGTCTTTTGAAGTCGATCATTTTTAGTGGGTCTTCCTCTAACAAGCAAAACATTTACCTTGAAAAGTCTCATAGTCCTTGAAATGTCTCTACTAGCCTCGACATCCGATCTTGAACTCAAGAGGCTTTACCCAAAATGTTCACTCCTCCTCTCACTTTTGTCACCATGCTCTTGGTCTTGTGCTGACATATGGTAGATTCCAACTCTGTCTTGTTCCACCGTTTGGCATTGTGTTTAATCTGACATAATGCCTGGCTGCCCATGAGCAAGTTTCATTGTACTACTCATAATAGCTACTTAAGGTATTGTGCATGCTCAGGTCAAAGGGCAGGTAAAACGGAACATTAAATTGACACTTTAATGTCGCACTAAGCATTGCATCGAAAGGAAAACAGCTGATTGAGCAAAGTGCTCTCAAAGGTGTGTGTTGGTGTAGAGGAGGCCGTGTAAATATGATGTGGCCAGATGTTTTAAAACTTTAAAAGCCCACAATTGAACTTGCAAATCAATGAGAAAAACAAAAAAGAAAGGTCGTCAGTGGTGAGATTTGAAGAAACTGATGTGTGTTGATGCCTTTCCTGTTTCTGTCCAGAAGGTTTTTTTCATTAGGTATTCAGTTTGATTTGTGATGGAACGGCACCAGGTGCAAGCCTCTGAAGCTCTCAGACACATTACATCAGTCCAGCAGCTGTTTCTGTTACCCTCCTAACCTTTAAAGTTGCCTGTTGAACGGTAATGATGTGCTTTCATGCTTCATTTTTGAAAAGTCAGCCTTTCAGTGCTGCATTTCTTCCCTATTTTTTCGTTAAATGTCTGGATAGGCATGCTCCTCTCCTGCTGCACTTCACAGAAGCTCTTTAGAAATAACTGGACCTGACTGCGAGCTCAGCAGATGGAAAACTACTTGAGGGGTTTCAGAGCACAGCCCCGAACAGTCACAGTAATTCAGCCTTGTTCTCAATACTCTTGTGATTGCAATTTGAATATGTTTTCCATTGTGTCTGGCGGTCTTTCATCTCCGTGTTTTACCTACCCTGCTCTTGCTCTTTGTGTTGGTTTTACTGACAGCTTGGTGCTGCGCTTGCTAGACGAAAACTGGTTAAAGTCATCCAAAACCAAAGGCAGTTGCATTATAATTTTGGGTAGAAAAAAAACAGAGGCTTTTCAGGAAAACATGTAGAAGTTGATGAAAAGATGTCTTTTTGTTTATCAGTTGTGGTCCCCTAAAGCGAAGTAAATATTTGAAGACATTTTTAGATGAGCATTTTCTTGTGCTGTGTTCCGTAACACATATACAACGAAAGCAAGGTCTGCATGTTTCTCGTCAGCAGGAAGTCTGTGTTTTAGTTTCAGCAGACGGGTTTTGACTCTTGCTTTCATTTCAAGTTTTGTGCAAAGTTTCAGAGTCATACTTGGCACAAAAAAAATGAAAAACGAATGCTCAGCGAACATTGGCAATGAATCTGGAAACATAAAGTTGCAGCTGTGTATTTTGAGGATGCAGTGAAATGAACAAAGTTCTTCTTACAAAAAAGGCAACAGTGCGTGTTGAGGATGTGGTGAGCTGCTCCAATTATGAAACAGTCGAGGCTGTTGTCTGATTTCCTTAGCAAGAACAGTGGCATCAAGATCTTCAAATGCGATACCAGGAGTTTTGAAGGGAGTAAAAATCGTCTTTTTATCTTTATCAAGTACTGCTTCAAAGTCTCACTCCAGTCCACTGTTGCGGCGCTTCATGAAATGCTTTTATACACCAGACTGCTAAAGATGAGCCTCCACCCTTGAAGTTTTCTCCCTCGAAAAGGGAGTAACCCACAAAAATTACAGGTATGTTTCAGCTTATTATTAATGTGCTGACACATAAGCAATTAAACATGGCGACATTAAACACAAAGGATAATGAACATACTCCCCTTTTTGACATCACAAGCCTTGTTGTTGTTTGATGTTTTCTCATCTCCTTGGGGACTGCAGCTATATCTGACTAAATGGGTGTGATTTGGTGAATATGTGGGAAGTTTTTTTTCCCCTTTTCTCTGCCCAGGGAGAGGCTTTGCTTCTGCATTCCTCTCCTTTTTGTTCACAGGGTGTGAGTTCAGGTATAGTTGGTTGAGCTGTCGGTGCGGTGCACAACACCCAAGTTGGAGTCAGCAAGAGATGTCATTTCTAAAGTGGTTTTGTGGAAAGTTCACACTTTGTGAAAGACAAACAGAGAGGTAGAGCCTAAACAAGTGTCTGTGATTCATGTTGAGAATATTTCCCCTGAAGCTACAGTGGTTCATCTAAGTGTTACTCCACAACAGAGCTCTAAGTTACATTGTCTCTTCTGTTCATCTGATGCTATTTTAGTTTTGGGGAGCCAGTTAAGTATATTTTCACCCAAACTTTAAAGGGATAGGGCCGAGATTATTTTTAAGTGGGGCTTTGGGTAAAAGTATGTAGTCGATAACATCTTGGGAATCTTCATTTAGTATAAGTCCAAATTGGCTAGTCTGATATCTTCCTTTAAATTGCTACAAAATTTTGCTTCCCTTTTTATATTGCAGTTATCATGCAAGATACCCATTTACAAGCATTGACAATACTGCGACAAGCTAACTTTTATAAGATACTAATGTTAGCATCTGATCCAGAGCTTGATGTTGGCACTAATCTTTACCCCTAACAAAAATAAGATTTTTATTTTTATGCAAAATTTCTCATCTGTCTACTAAAATGCACAATCTCTTTAGCTTGATGTTGCGTGACTGGCTAATATCTTACCTGCTGTGGATGACTTTCTTGGTATTTTGTTTTGTATAAATCCAGATTAGTTGGTCAATTAAATAATTGCATAATCCCAGAGCGAAAGTAAGTAGAAGATGAAGTTAACAGTTAGCTAATAGTTGGATCCAACCAGATTTCTACTGTCTTACAACAACAACAACAACAACAACAAACTCCATAATGTCTCATTTATGTGAATGCCATTTTAAAAACCTCTGAACATTAGACTTGTTTGCATTGTGCAGTTATTTACTCAAAGGTTGATGGTTGCTTATGGATTAACTGAATGTGGGAGGTTTTGCACCACCAGTGATTCAGAGAACCGAACATGTAAACATGTTCCAGTCAGAAACTGTCTGAGATAAAAGGTGGAAATGTAAATAATCACAAGCTTGCCAATTTAAACATAAAAACTCTATGGCACAAAAATAGTGCTTGCATAAACCACTAACGTATTTGATTCTGGATTTGTTATAAGTCTGCTATGGTCTCATCCCATGGGACCACTGTTGGCTCAGGCAAAAGGGACCAATGAATGTGGATTTAGACTAAATAAGGAAGAAAATTGAGTTCCTCACTGCAGGTAAGCTATTAATTTCCCAAAACATTTGTAATAGAACCTATCTTCTAAAATCCTAACACGTCCCTTCAAGGACAGGGGAGGGAAAGTTTTAGTTAAGCAAAAGAAATGTTGGTCAGGTGGGCCAGGAGTTTTATTGATCTAATTAACATTTTAGCGGAGTACAAAGTTCCAGTTAAAGCGCATTTGGAAGCAACTTATTTTTCCAAATTTCATTCCTGTTTAAAAATTAGGTGCTAATCTAGCAAGTTGGCATTGTTAAATGCAATGATTTGAATTGTTTCCCGTGATGTTTACTATTATATTTACGGCCTGACTTTTTGCAGTGATTCTCTGCTTAAGCTCATTCTTTCCAGCTTTAAACACAAATTTACCTGTAAACATAAGGAATGGTTGCCATGCTAAACAGAGTTACTGACTCATCGAAGGCTAGTCATTTTGCCTCACTCCAGTCAGCTACATGCACAGTTTCAGACTTGTGTGCACAGGCATCAATTATTCAGCTTGAATAACCCATAAGTACAGAGGTTAAATGTTGATGATTGCATGCTAGATATTATGTGTCTGTGTGGTAATGCTTGCATGCACCTATTGTTACAAGAAAAAGATATCTACAGAAAACGATGTACTGCGGTCAGTCTAGATTTTCATTCAGTACATATTGCTCCACATAATAAAATGAGTTTATTTCTTACAAATTATTTTATTAAATGTGGGACACAAAAGTTGTTTTTTTTTTTTTTGGGTGCGCTGTCAAGATTTTCTGCATATCATAGTGGTGAGTATTGAGTTGAATGCAATGCTGTCT
Source organism: Poecilia formosa (assembly GCF_000485575.1). NCBI lineage: Eukaryota > Metazoa > Chordata > Actinopteri > Cyprinodontiformes > Poeciliidae > Poecilia > Poecilia formosa. Next base: position 3,666,086 of record NW_006799944.1, on the reverse strand, counting down.
TGTCATATCGTCTTTCTGTTTGTGCCTTTAGGGATAAGCTTTCAGACATGCGAAGTGTCAAAGAGTCTTTAACATATTGCATATGAACATGACATGCTTGAACTTTACCCAAAGAAGAAGAAGAATGTCCCTGTGAAAATTAACAGACTGAAAAAAGACAAAGTAAAGCTGCATTAATTTCTAATCTTACTTGTAAAAACTGTCAGATCCTATCGTGAAACTTAATTATATTTTCTACAGAATGAGAATCGGCTTTTTTGGCCAGGATTGTGTGAAGAAGCACGGAATCTGACTTCAGATTATGTTGAAGCGAGATTGTACACATGTGGAGACCACGTCCATGGCAAATGATGCATGGAGGTGTTAGCATCATGATTTTAGATGCTTTGCTGCAGCAGGACTTGATCAGCTCATCATTGAATCCACCATGAATCCTGCTGTGTGTCAGAGGGAGGGAGCTGAGGGGAAATGTGAGGTTATTTGTACAAAGGTTAAAGCTGAAACAAATGTGGATCCTGAAACATGACAATGATCCAACATGTACCAGTAAATCTACTATAGACTCACTTAAAACTCTGAAATGTAAACCTAGAACTTGGACTCATTGGTATTCTTTGTACAAAATAACATACTGCAGACTATTGGGGTGTAGGGTGTCCCAACTTATCCCTTTGCTAAAAATCATGTTTTTTTTTTTTTTGAGTAATACAATATTGAAGAATGTGATCCAAAGTGTAAACTCGTTTCAGTATGCTACGTCTCGTGTGTGTGTGTGTCAAATGTCGCACACTAATTCGTTGGCAAGCAGATTCTCAGTAAAATCACAAACCCGTCTGCCGTCAGAAGTGGTTTTCTACAGCTTAAAGCGATTTCTCATCAGGATGGTGTCCTGCTTTACAGCCGACGCAGAACCAGACAAAATTATCTAATTAATTAATGCACCACATTAATTATGTGAATGAGTCGTTTACTACTTTTTGTGGCAACAAGAAGAGAGCAAAACATTTTTTGTGTGCTGGCAACTGCTAGACAGCGACTGTGGGAAAGGAAAGCTTTCTCAAACAGCTTTCACTTTGTAATCTCACATCATACATAACTTGACTACTGATTCTTACTGCTGCTGTATTTTTCTAGCCTCTTCTCCAGTCTCTGAGCCCAGCCACAGCTTGTCACCCTCTTTTATTTGTGTGATGCCAGCAGTCAGGACTCACAAAATTGGCAGGGTGCTGGGGAGGTTCTGGTCACTTTACAGGAACGGCTGCAGACACTCCTACAGCTAAAAGACTCCCCCCGAGGCTGGGAAAGTTTGGGGCGGCTGCTCCCTGTCATTAGCACTACTGTGCCTATTTTTGCAGGCCACAGTAATTAAGAGACCCTAATGATGGTGAGCCCAGTCACCCTGTTAATTGGCCCAGACTTTTAATGAGAAACTAGGTATGCACAGTTTGTCCTAAACACTTGTGGAATGTGCAGACAATGAAATGGGCGGGAGGGGAGGTGAGCGACTGCCGTCCTAGACCTACTCAAGCCTGCAATGTTTTTCTGATCGTCATATTTTATGTTTAAAGACTTCATGCATGCTTTGGTTCACTGTGTTACTGTTTTGACAATAAAGAAGATGATGGAAGTTAAGTAGATTCTGGTCAAGTATTTTCAGACTTAAAATGTAATAATATGGATATGTTTTGATGTGGTTTCTATAGAATAAAAAGGCAAACTTGTTTCATATGCATTTTATGCAAATACAATCAATTGGGTTTCTCCTGCTTGGGGGATTTTGATGGGGTTGTTTAGATGTAGTAGATAAAACGGATGATGTGTTGAAAACGACACCTTTTACTTTTAACACCCAAGTGGAAGAGGGCCTGAAAGATCTTAGCTATGTCTCTCCATCTACCTACATCCAAATCTCCATAATGCTACAACCATTACTTATGCCTTGAATAGGAGGGTCTTGCCTCCCATCCTGGTGTTGCATTTAGCTCAGAGCTGCTTAAAAACAAAAACACAGCAGTGTGTTCTATGCTGCTACATCTGCTGCACTTGGAACTGGAAATAATCCTTCCTCTTATCTAAGGGACAACTTTTGCACATAGCAGTGACGTAGTCATTTTATTCACTGCATCTAGTTCCTCCTCACCTGTTCACATTCCTTTGCAAATCACTTAAGCAGCTCCTCCATAATGACACATCCATATTGTTTTGTACACCAAAAAAGAGAATCTTATTATTTATTACAAAATCCAGATGACACAAATTAAATGTTTTTTAAAGCCTTTGATTAAAATGCCATTACGTCAAAGGAAGAGTTTAATTATTATTTAATTATTTAATTACCCATCCTTTAATCAAGTGCCACCGCCTCAAATCTATGCTTTTAAATGGGCCAAGTTTATGTCTAGTGTCAGCAAATGTCATTACAAGTTAGATTTTTTTTTCTTTTTTTCACCAATATTCACTTGTATTTACCAACATAAACTCAAAAAAAAAAAGAGTTTGATAAGTATATGCATAATACTGTGTGAATATATCGGTAAGTATCACATACTTGTATAAATGAATGTTGCAATACTTTTTGGCTAATTGCATTCTGATGTAATGTATAACACATTCAATTCAGTCTCTGCACCTTGCACATATATTGGTGTCCAAGACGTTGAAGGTCACAATGTGCTGGAAACACGAAGACGAAAAAGTCGTCATTTCAACATTAATCAGCATGATTGCCACTGTGATTCGCTGATACTATATACACTGGCATGCAGTAATAAAATTAGATTGCTGTTGGTTACAAAAATATTTAGGAGAACAAAGAGCTTATTTTGATTTTTCTGCTACTCCAGCATGGGCATGGAGGGATAATCTAAAAGGTTATCCCTTTTAGATAACCTTGAATGATTGAATGACAATCATTCATGCCTATAATGGACTATATGGGCATGACTATAATGGAAAATGGACTACATCTGTTATAAATTGCTCTTCTTTTTCTCAGTAGTGTGTCAAACACTCTGTGACCTTGAGCTTCATGGGTACTGTCTCATGTCAGGTGTGGTCATCTACTGCAACGATAGTCCATCCAACAAGATCAATGTCATGATTTTTGTAATTATTGCACTCCAAGTAGTCCTTTGCAATGTTAATGTTGTACAAATTGATATTACAATGCTTTGTGATGCATTGTGTTGTTACAGGAAGGATAAAAAGAAAGTGGTAAAGAGTAAATATCCATTCCTCCATCTTTGATCTGTCGTTATGATTCATCCAAATCTTTCTTTACCTTATGGCTGCTTTTATACTGATCCAACATTGAAAAACATCACTTAATGGTAAATATAGTGATAAAATGCAGTGAAACGCAAAAAGGCAACCATCTTGGCCTGTTGGTGCACCGGTCACTGGTTATGATCCCTTGTGACATGTGATTACTAGGCTTGATTTATACATCATTGTATTGCTCCAGTGTAAATGCAGAGATAAATCTGTGTGCATTCCACCTTGTCTTCAGTGTATTGTAAGATTAAGTCTTACACACACAGAATGCTGAGACTGAAATTGGATCACTTTGTTCTTTCATAGCCCAAATCTTTATTGCATATTGGTGCAGCAGGGGTATACTCTCACCTGTGCATTGATATTGAATCTTTGAGTTAAGCAAATTGTGCAAGTCTTGGTTTACTTATTATTTGCAGCTGTTTGTTCTGATTGAATCTACCTCAAAGCTGTTCTCAGTCTTTGTACTGCAGTGAGTCTTTTATGTAAATGCCCCAAAATCTCAATAATACAGATCATCATAATGATTTAGATGACATATTGTAGATTTTCTGATTTTATTTTGTAGTTTTATCGACTTTCCTTTCTGCTATAAATTGACCTGTATCAGTTTTAGTCTCCATATTGACTCTGGATGCTAATGGCATTCGGGGGACGTGTTGGTCACATTTCCCAGTTCATTTTCACTATTCTGCAGTTATAAAACTTTAATTATATTGAAATCTTAAGTTTACAGTTTATTTAAGCATGTGACTCTCATTTATTTATAAATTCATGTAAAGTTTTAATGATTTCTTCCATTATTACTGGGTTCAAATCGAAGAGGTTCCTGCTGTAATGTAATAGAAGTAATTGTTTCCTTTTAGGTTGTCTATTTATTTGAATAAAAAAAAATAGATGGGTGATTTATTCAATTTTTTTGCATTCAGTAGAGTGTATAAAATAATAATAATAAAAAAAACTTACAGGATCATCTACACCTACACATTTACTTTTTTTGTCCATCACAGTCACAACAGCTCTGCATGTTTATAGTTCAAATGTGTGTATGTATCTGCAGTACTTATCCCATCATCACATAGTATTTCTATGTGTTTGTGTAGGCAGTTGAATAACAGGCAAACTTCATGCACAGTAATTAACAGGGTAAGTTGATGGTTTAATTACAGGTTGTAGCTAAGTCGAACAGCAGCAGTTTGAGCTAATTTGGGACAAAAAAATCCTAAATTTTATATAAATGTGTGTCAACAAGGCTTGATTTGCATAAACTGACAGCTTGTGAGGAATGTGTCCTTTACCCCTTAGCCATTAAATGCTTAGACTTCCTGTAAAGGATATCAATACAGTACTTTCTTATCTAATTACCCTTTTGTACCTTGCTGACATCATCTTTATAATGTTGTCTTGCTTCGTCAGATCAGAGAAAATGAGAATAAATGGGGGAAAAAATAATTTTCATGAAACAAACAAGCTTAACATTTTGCAAACATTATTTTGTTCTGTATAACTTAAAAGATTTCTGATGCTCACAGGGAGCATGCTTGCCAAAAATGATGCTGTCCAGTTCACCAATCAGCATTTCAACATGCATTTTTTTGTTTTCAAATTGGTTTTCAGCATTTAAAGCTCTGCATCTGAAAAACCTTTTTTTTTCATCTGTTTTTATTTAGTGCTACTTCTGCTTTATGAATTGAATCAGTTTATGCATAACCAAATCTCTAGACACTTCACAAAGCACAACAGTGCTGAGCCTTAAACAAAACTTAAGGTAATGTTTTTAAAAATAATTTGTGCAATATGGATAAATTGAAACAGAGGGGAATAATTAAGCTGTAGGTTTGTGTACCTGTAATATGTTGGGCTGAAGTTGGTACTTGGCACACTTTTGGTTTCACTTTCGTTCACCAAATACTAACTTGAGAAAATCTTCATTCAGCCTCAAAAACAATTAGCCTCTGTGGTTAATTGTTAGAAAGTTAATTTAGCCACATGAAAAATTTAGACACGCTGCAAATACAAAAACCTATGTGGTTTAAATTTAACCAAATTGTATTTTATTTCAAGCTTCGTCAAAGAACTTTGGAGGATAAATTACGCAGACTTGAATACTAAGGGAAATGAATGCTGCATTTTTAGGTTTTGTGACTTAAAGTATATTGTATTCCCTTTAAACGCTGCAATTTCTAACATTACTATAAGCAACAGGTTTAGAAACACGGACAAATAGAATATTACAGAATCTGTAAATGATCATGCAAACCCTGACCATTGAAATTGTTAAACAAATTACTTTTGTTTCTGTAATGCGAGTATTTCATGTCTTAAAGCGCTACCATATGTCAAACATGCCAGATCCTTATACACTGCTGTATATTGCATAAACACACATTATGTGTAAATGGGTGCAGTCAGCCCTGATAAAATGTTTCGCTTCTTGTTCACTCTGTCTGGAGGATTTTGTTTATTTATTTTGGTCGTCTAGAAGAAGCAGTTGGATTTAATGAGTCTTTGGCTCTGCAGGCTCTTGAGCAATTTCAGTCATATGTCTTTGGTTTGAGATTCTTCCCATTCCTATTTGATGTGGTTGCACAATCCATGTCAAGGGGACTTAAGCCAGTCAACGTGAAGATGAAAGGAAGCTCACTGAAATGTTGACTGTCTTCACAATTTTATCCAGTACTAAGTCTGGCTGAAAGAAATGTGCAGCTGATGAAAGCGTGGATCTGTACATAAGCTGCGGTTTGGCACATCACTTGCATCTAATGTCATGTTTACAGTTTCCTTGTGTTTTTTTCAGGGTTGGACTTGAGCCTGTGTTCATCCGATCATTCAATGGCAATGGCACTGACACTGAACTTGATCGGCCCGTCTCCATGGGGCTTCAGAATATGTGGAGGAAGGGACTTCAACAAGGACATTACCGTATCAAAGGTACTTATTCATTTTACTCAAACTTATCTTAGGTAGAAGGCTGTATCCTCTGTTTTCTCACAAAATACACGTCGTAATGGTATGTCATAGAAGGCAAACTTCCTCATTTCATCTCTCTTCTTGTCTTTGTTTATGTCTGTTGCTGTGTCATGCCCATTTCCTTCACTACTGGATGTGTTAGAATAAAGTGGATGTGGACTCTATTGGAAGGAAGCCACTGATTACAGTAGCAGTGGAAGCTGAGGTGGGAGGTGAAGGATGCCTGGTCTGAACAGGGCAATGTTTGGGGATCAGATTCCGCTCACCCCTTGTGTATCAACGGGTCCATTCATTGCACCTTAAATGAACCATTTTCATGTCTTTTACTCAAGATTACACTCCAGTTCATGCAAAAGGTGCAACATGAAAAGCAGAAGCGGTAATCATGTGGAGTGAAATAAACACAATCCGGAAAACCTTGCTCAGACTGACTTCTGCATAACTGAGGCACCCTGACCTGCTCGCTGCACATCCTGGTCCTTCACAGCAGTTTATTTTTTCCCCTTTTGCAGCAACACCCTTTCTTCAGTAGTTCCTGATATCATTGAGGATAAATTATGCCTCAGTGGCCTGAAGTTTAAGGCACATTTATTATTTGGCCCTATACTTAATGGCAAATGCCAAAAGAAAATGCCTGCGCTTGTAAATAACGGGGTTGTCAGAAATTGTTTTGAAAAACTGTCATGGGAAATACTTGGGCTTTTTAACAGGATTGGTTACGTAGCGATACGGTTGGAGAAGTTTTAGCTTTTGGCAACGGCTCAGTGTTGACATGCCTGACTTCTTTATTCTGTTGACCTGAAAGATGGCTTACCTCTGTTTGTCTTGGAGTCTAAACTTTGTAAAAGAAGCTCTAGCTGATCTTTGTTTTTGTGAAATCAGGCTTGCTCTGATCAGAGAAGACATGCACTGTCGTAGGTCACCACAGCAACTCCTATTTGCCTCCAAGTGGGCCTACTGACATTGCACCTCTGGCCTCATACTTCTCTCAGCTGAATGGCGAACTGGATGCCGAATGGCCTTCTGTTTGGACACATTTTCATTGCTCCAATTTTCCTGATTGGCTTTTTACTCATGTTTAAACTTTTCTTTACTCTTTTGCCTGCTTTTTAACTTGTCAGTAAAACACAGACAAATATCATCCTCATGTCTAAAGATACAACATTATTACCATATTTTTTTGTCCTATGCATGTTTGCTGATTTTACAGTGCCTTTCAAAAGTATTGCTACCCCATATCGGAACCAGAAATGTCAATGTATTTATTTGGATCTTACATAAACAATTAAACAAAGCTAAATTGTTCATAACTCCAAGGTGGATTGCTTATTAAATCCTGTGCATCATTATTTTTGTTTGCATTTGCAATTGGGGCTTTACTGCATAACATGCAGTAGCAATGTGCATATTGAATTTCTATCACTGTGGGGCAATAAAGGATATTTCTATTCTATTCTATTGCATTCAGGGATATTGCTAGAATGATGAATCTGTGATGCATGATGCAGCCCTGTTAGTAGCTAAACAAAATGGCAAAAGGTTAAAAAAATGGTTTGAAGACCCCTCCCAGGCACTGTAAAAGGGGAGTAACTGTGCGATGTTTTGGCTCGTTAATCTGAAAATCCCTTTGCGGTGGTGGTGGAGTACCGAGTTTGACGTGTGGTGACGCTTGTAGCAGAGGTCAGAGCCTGTCAAGTAATGAAGAAGTGTCACAATAAGGATTTCTTCACAAGAGTGCCACAAATACTTCCACTGTTAATCAGCACAGTGCGGCCGGTCCTATGCGCATGTTTCTCTGTGTAAAGAATTTAACGAGCACTTTATTTCCTCTGCACATTTTTCCTATTTATCACTCATTGTGTGGATTTCCTTGGAGGTTATGTTTAGGACGTAGGGCAGTAACTGGACCTTATTTTTCTAACAGGTCAATGGAGGCAGCAAGGCAGAGAAAGCAGACCTGCATGCTGGTGATATCATCCTGGAAATCAACGGTGAAAACACAACGGACATGCTGAATGTGGAGGCCCAGAACAAAATCAAGAACTCAAAGACCCATCTCCAGCTTTTGGTGGAGAGGTACAAAAAAAACGCTGATCTGCTTTTTCAGTAACTGTGGACTTAGTTTTGCAGATATTTATATGTTGGATATATAAACAAAACAAATGTAGTGCTTTGGACATGCTTGAGCATCACAAATATCTTCTATATCCCAAATGGTTTGTTTGTTCCAAAGCCACAATCTTTGCGCTGTGTTCACCTCCATCAAGCAAGCACTGTACAAACAAAACAAGTGATTGTAATCAGGGGAAATGCCAGGATGTATGAGAGCCACTCTGTTCCTCTCCCCGCTCCCTCCTAACAGGCTTGTTGTAAGATTTGCAGAAACCCTGTTTGAATGCTACTGAAAACTTTTCCTATGAGCCCATGCTTCCGTCGGCTGGCATTTTGATTATAGATCCTCCCTAAATTCTGCTGTGGTCTGGGTTGATCTGTTTGTCTTGTTCTCTTATGGCATGCAAACACCCACTGAGACACACTTGCACACGTTTCCACAGATTTCCTTCTCGGATGTCCTACGTCCATGTGAGTGAATTTTTCCCTCCTGACCTCATGTCTACAGTCAAGCCAAAAACACCATTACTCCTTGGCTGCCCAGTACAATGCCACTGTGCAACCTCCGCCCTGTTGATCACACAAACTCTCAGTGGGTTTTCAGCACCTAAAACTCACCTCACAGCCTTCTTTAGTGTGGTTGCTCAAACCAGTCGACCTCTTGAATTATATTCAGACACTATGGTGTGAATTTAAGATTTATTTGAACCCCGCCTCACGCCCGGAACGTTAGCTGGAGATAAGCACCAGCACCCCTCCCAACTCCACTAAGGGACAAAGGTGTAAAGAAAATGGATGGATGGATGGATGGATGGATGGTTAAGATTTATTTGCACCAATTACATTTTGATTTCTTGGGCTCCGTTTTCTTTATTTCATGGCACAGCAGCTGCTTGGTGTCTGGTTTCAAAAGAGATGTAGTTTGTGAACTACTTCACAAACTAATCATTCCAGCTTCCTACAGAAGAATGATATAATCAGGTTTTATCTGTTTTTGTTCTGACGCTTATTTAGGACATCTAAAGGAAAGTAACATCCAACTTAGCAAATCTATGTAGCCTTCTTCTCATCTCTTAAATCTTTGTAGCTTTTCTTTTTTTTAACCTGGCTTCTCAGTTTTTGCAATATTTTATAACATCATGCTGACTGAGGTCTTTTCATCTTAATTGTACAACCTAAGTTGTACTCTATCACACAACTTTGCTGATTAAATTTAATATTTTTTTGAAAGAGTACAGAAACTCAGACATTTGGGAGGAGTATTGACAGACAAGTTAAAAGTGGTTCTTGTAAGTCTAGACTACTAAATGATTTGATGTGAGGTTGAGTAGGTGGTAGTTTGCGGAGGTTGTAGTTTGATATATGATGCAACAGTTCTCACACGGGTTTATTAAGAATAACACTTTACTACCAAGACTTCATCACCCCTGATGTCAGTGGGTTAAGCAGTCAGGCTGCCGGCTCAGGCAGAACTGCTTACCGTCGTGACTCTCGTATCTTACCATCTATAATGATGGTGCGTGACAAATGATTATGTTTGTCATGTTCAAACACCATGAAGTTTCACAAACCAGAAGTTTTTCCAAACATTTGAATTTGTCTTTCTTGTGAGCTAAAATAAAGCGTAGTAGCCTGCTGACCAGAAATACCCACAAACACATTTGGAGATGGGTTACTTTATGATCGACATGAGAAAACACTGGTCACTTCAGCACCTTCTCTGCCAACTCACTGAAAAAACTTTAAACTATTTTTTGGGGGAATTGTGGCCTACTCTTCTTTGTAGATTTGTTTTATATCAAGCATGATGAAGGTTTTAGACTTTGATCTCTTTTTTTCTTGTTGTTTTTTAAGAGAACAACAGGTAAGTATGCTTGAGTATGCAGCCCAGCCAAAGCTCATCACACAGCTGCCACCATTTTTTATTGGTAGGCTGTTTATTTCTCAAATGCTGTTAGTTTAAGACAGATTTAACGAGGCGCACACCTTCCAAAACGTTCCACTTTTATGTCAACACTCCGCTGAATATTTTCTTCAAGGTGTTTTTTTTTTTTTCTGCAAGTGTGTCCTTATTCTTTTTGATTAGCGATGGTTTTTGCCTTGGATCCCCCATATGGATTTAATTAATGCCTAATCACTCTCTTTCTTTTTTTCTTTTTTTAATTCTCGAATTTACCTTGATTCCAGTAACTGCTGATGTAGTTGGGGGGTATTTGCAGCTGTGGAAGTCTTCAAATCTAGTTTTTCTTACCTACAGCAGGTCATCAGTGAGAAATGGCAAACAGATGGTGCATTAGCAGTCAAATTCCTCTGAATGCAATGTGTGGACATAAGGCCACTAGAAGGATTCCTTCATGGCAATTTACCACAAGCATCCCCGGCCTTGCTGTGCGCCTCTCCACACTGGATCAAGCAAGAAGCTGACTATTTACGCCCCTGCAGCTGACTGTCATTTTCATGTTAGTTTCAGGGCCTGTAATGCTCATGTTTAGAATAGTAGTGAAGTCCAAAAAATAATGATGCACATTGGATTAGAATATATGCAAAATAAATATTTCACAAATACTTTGTGTTCTTTTGAAAACGGTTGCTTTCTCCTTTTCAGCATAATCAGGAATACATCAGTGTCTTCGTAATTCCAGTTAGACCAGATTTACATACTCAGAATATTTATCTTGCCTTCAGTTTCTGTCTGCCTACATTCCTTTTAATCCAGGTGTAATTGGATCAGACTTTAACCCAGGTGCACAGCTGTGAAATGCAACTCTGGGTTGTAAGGTATTGACTTTAAAATCCATCTGAATTCTGTGGTTTTCTTCTTTTTAAGACGCGAGACTCCCAGCTCTCCACAGACCAACGGCATCAGCACCCCTGAACAGCTCACTGGACGCTTCCAGGTCAGTGCTGAAGCTCTGAGGGACTTTTGTGTTTTATTCGGTCTGGTGAACATCAGGTACAGTTTATGAACCCTCAAGTGTACCATGCTTTTAATGCCATGGAAAAAGCTATCAAATACATGTTAATATATGCCTTATTATAACCACAGCTGTTTTTGCTTCACTTTTACTCATGCTTACATTTCACACCCATTTATTGCATGTTGTGCTTTACTGTCCTCAAGAGGAAAACAACACAACACACAAAAGGGATTTAGTCATCGTCCTTTTTTTAATCAGTGAGATTCCAATCCAATTTTTTCAGTTTTCTTAACCTGTTATGGTTGCATGTTTTTGTGTGGCATGGGTCCAATCAGGTTACATTAAAGAGACAGGAAATCATGACATTTTTTTTCCCCTTTCCTCTCTCTTTGTGCAGGAGGTAGTCATAGTGAGTCGAGACGAGAACCAGAACTACAGTGAGTATAAAATCTCCAGTCCTACGTCACAGTCCCCGGGACCCTATTCATCATATTCTCCTGTCAGCCCTGACAGAAGAGGGGAAAGACTGACACCAACCATCAACAAGAGGTAGCTACTGTTACGCAATACTGTGTGACAGAACACGTATTGAGCGAGCATGTGTGAGATATAAATGCACACACAACGCATCATTCTAGTGAGCACCTTCATGGAGGGATCATATTAATGCTGGTTTCGGCAAATCTGCTCTGCAAGAACCTCTTCTAAATGGACCAGTTTGAGTGAAATGTGGTGTGTGCGGTCCGTGCCGAGTAACATTTTGAAGAGTAAAATGACCAGGTTTTTTGTTCTGAGCTGAATATGCGAACCCAGGACACGAACGGTGCAAGCGATGCGCACCCCTCAGCCGAGCACCATCTTCGGTGCATCAACTATAAACCTATGTTGCCATCACTGTTACTGGTGTATCTAGCCTGGCAGGGAGAGTAAACTTTGGAGGACTGCCATGCTTGTAATACAGTGGAGGAAACCAAGAATGTGGGGACAAACGACTAGTTTAGGAATCCTTTTATTGCTACAAATAAAGCGGCATATAACATTTCAGAAACTCCACACTCTGGCTAATGTTGCTCAGAAAAGAGTGTGCAATAAGTGAACAAACGGATATAAAAAGAACTTCAACGTGTCCTAAAAAGACCGCGAACATAGTTGAGCGTCTTTCAGAAGCCCAGGTATTTAGAGCAGAAACGGAGCTGTATTTGGACAAAAGACACCACCAAGTGCTCTCTTGACTCCACAACAGGCGAGTCAATAGGTATGTGAGTGACACGCAGAAGGTGGGGCAATGGGGTTGTACTGTTGTAACAAAAGATATGCACAGGATATCACATTCCTTCTTTTGCACTGAGTTCAACAAAAGGCAGAATGGGGAATGTTCACCATAGTTTCTGTGTGTGGTGCAGTTGCTCGCTCTCCTGGACAATTTTTATTGGAAGCAGTTTGTTGCTTTTGTCTGGACTCATAAATGTTTCAGTCCAGCAGTGTTTTGTCATCAGTTTTAAAATAATAAGTAAGAAACTGCTGCTGAACTACTGTAGATCATCGGTAGATTCAAATTGTTCTTGCTTTGTAAGGATGTGAAATCAGACAAAGGCATGATGGTTAGGGCATTTTCTGGGGCATAACATGTTCTTAAATTCCCAAAAGCTACTGCAAGACAAACAAAAAAATACAAGAAAACACCTTGTTCACTGTTCCTATTTAACCTCTTAAATAGGAAAAGATTTCTCATTTTGTCAAAACGAAGTGAAATTAAAAGGGTTTTCAAGATCTTGCACAAAAAAATCTGACATGCATTTTTCTTCAGCCTGCATCAGTTAAAGCTGTAAGAAAGATGGTGCATCTTGAGGCTGATTTTTATTTTTCCATTTCTTTTTCTTTGGATTTGCAAATATCAGTTTTGCAAAATATTCTGCAAAATTGAGATATGGACTTTGACTAGAACATTCAAAGGCATTAATTTGCTTTGATATAAACTGTTCCGCTGTAACTCAGTGTCCAGGAAAGTTACCCAGTTTCAAAGTCTTTTGTGGCCTTGGCATATATTTTTACCATGAATTCTGACCAGCTTCCTTGTCTCTGCTGAAGGAGATACAGTATTGTTCTCTCCACTTACTCTACTGTATGTTGGCTGTGTTACGCTGAAGTATATAGTACCAATGTGGCGAAATGAGGAAAAAGTTTAATGGGGGTTCGTAAAGAAAGTTCGTAAAGTTCGTATGCTGACTGATTTAGGAATTATGCATCATTGACTTATTTTTGTCCTTATTTTACAGTGTGCAGCTGCGCTCATGGTCACCAGAGGATAAAAACAACCGTCTGTCCAGGCCACACTCTCAGGTTGGTTTCAGCCAAACTCTTATTGGATTTTATTGTAAATATTCCCATCAGAGCAGATTTTTATGTTTGACTTGTCCACCATCTCGGTTGCTATTTTTTGTCTATTCTGTAACAGTGTAAATGTTCTCGTACTGTAAAATGTGTTTAATTATAATTAGGAGGAATAAAGTGTATGTAAATAAATTGTTTTATGCCTTAACTGTTTCCAGTTTGCTGCGGTTTTTGGTTGAATCTCTGTTTTTTCACTCTTTCTATATTGAATATAAGCACCAGAATTATTGCCTGGGTACATGCAGCCTATACTGACTCCTTGAAAATAAATCTGTCGCGCATATGTAGTTGGAGTTTTGGACTCGTGTTCACTGAGAAACATGTTTTTTGTTTTGTTTTTTTTCGCCTTCCTTTCCATATTTATTTTAACTGCAACGTCCCAGTTTGCAAGAATAAAAAGATTGAATTCTTTGACTTTCCTATTGGGTTGTTGGTCCCCGATGCCACAGAAGGTGCCCTAAAAAGGGTCTGTGGACGGTCACATGCGACAGGAAAGGCAGGGAACAGGGAGCTTTGACATTTTTATAGCAGGGAGTGTATAGGCTTCAAAGGTCAGCCTTTAAAAATATTTGGCTTTATGCTTTACAGCAGTTTGGAGCCATTCAGAGATCATTTCTACAAAAAAAATATGGCATTGTGTCAGAACAATGCTTTAACCTTTGACTGTCTGAAAGGAGACACATTGTTCTCCAAGCATGGCAAACGAGAAGTGAAATACAGACTTGGGGTTCTAAGAGTTCTCGTAATCTATGCTGTGTCTATTTATCCTTCCAACAAAAAAAGGGGGAGACCAGGGCATCTGGAAAGACTTCATTGAATTAAAGAGAAAAATGTTGTGGGAAAGTTCATCACAAGCTATTTCAGCTATGCTTACATACTTGATCTCATACATTTGGTCCCAGTAGATGACAAAACATGTGAAATGACAACAGAGGGGGGACAAAAAAACATTCAGGACCTTTTGTGGTGGCTCAAAAAATTCCTGACATTTTTTTTATAACTTGAGATAAGGCATAAAGTTAGATAAATACTCAGAGGTTTGAACTTAAAAACAATCAAGCGTTCTTTTTAGAAGACAGCTGGCTGAGAAGGTCCAGTTCATGAGACCATGAAGAGAGCATGGATTACTTGCTTGTTGAATCCATGCCTACAATGATTCTACGAGACTGTGCTGGAACTTGGGTCCAGCGGGTGCGAGTGGATCTTGAGGATATTGAGGTGTTTTTTGTTTACTTGAGAATTTGTCTGGTAATAACAGAAATTAAGGATTTCTGTCTGAACTTTTGCATGTGTTAAAACTGGCTCCCTGCTCATGTGAGACCTGCCAGGAGTGCAGAAAACATCGTTTGCAACAAGATACGAGACCATTGTTCTGCGCTAGAGTAAACTATTACCAGGCATTCTTTCCAGATGCCTTTTGTGCAAAGCACTCGACAGTGCTGGCCATCAAAGTGGAAGGAAAATGATGCAGAATTTGAAAAGTCTGGTACTCATTATAGTTTGTTATATATTATATATATATCATGAATAATTCCTAATAGTGTTGAATATCACTTTATGCACCTGGTACCTTCAGGTAATGTTGTTTTCTGCTCAATTTATAAGAATAGTTTAGTTTTGGAGGGGCTTTTTACATGAAGGAAAGCAGTGTTGAGTATTATTAATCCCCTGTGTTGTGTTTCCTGTGTTGTGTTTTCCAGTTATCTGATAGTAACTGCAATGTTTCTCAATGAAAGCAATAGTTCTTGGGGAATTATGAGCTGCTATAGACCAGCTTTTACCACTTTTATACTCAAACCCTGTAGTCAAAATGAGTTCACACTATTTAAACACAATCTTTCCTTATCTCTCGTGATTCAAAAGCCAACCATTTACCTCAGCTGGGTGATTTGAGGTCAGTATAATTTAAACAACAGAGCCCTTTGTCAAAGTCTGAGCTAAAATTTGTTTTATAAATGTTGCAACGATTGATTCAAGTTGTTTTGATAAACTCGTTTCCCTGTTTATATCTTATAAAAGTTTTTTTGAAATCAAAGTGGTTATTTTACTTTTTTTAATTAAATATTCTGATACTCAATTTTTTTTTTTAAGTTGAGACTTTACATTTGAAAGTTCAGCGACTTAAAAGCACAACTCGTCTTTTTGAGAAGCGATTTGTTGAATTCAGTGGACTGTCTCCGTTTGACTAGGAATGATCTAACAAAAACATTGTGGTGCATTTTGGGAACTGTAGGAATTTTCCATGCAGCATTCTGACTTTAGGCCAGGGCACATTGGTTTGTTTAGTTGCTGAAAAAGTATTTGCCAGCAGCTGGTTTGCTACATCTTCTTTTTTAAGCACAATTGTGCAAATTGTGGCTTGACTTACCATCAGGCTTGAAATGGTGCCTTCTCTAACTAAAGCCTTAAGTAACCCACTGAAATATTAGAGTAGGGCTTTTTGGCATTTAAAACCACATTCAAAAACCCACAGTGGAGTTGAGCTTGATGTGGCTTTCTGCAAATCCTGGAGGAGAGAACTGGGAGCCCGCCATCTTAAGGGCACATTAAGAGCTATGTTTTGGTGGAAGGATTCATCAGCGAGATTTTTGGGAGGAAAACTGCTTTTGAAACAGGCTAGCATATTTTTGATATTAACAGAGTTTCTATTTAATCGGTTTTTGTGTCTTTAGCTTTTCTTGCAGCAGAATCATTATGGTCCTTTGTCCTAAAGTATATTTTTGTCACCAACTTTATTCCATCTAATAATGCGCTACCAAGTATTTCATTTATTGTATTTTAATATACATTTAGATTTTGTTTTGCCCGACTCCGTGGTATGATTGATCACTACCTTGTTGTGACGGTGAACCTCCTGCTCCAGCTCCATACAAGTAGATTTCTTTCATACGGCTCGTTTGGGGCAAATGGCTGGGAAGATTCCTACCATGGCTTCATTGTGCATTATGCTGCTCAGGCTGGCAGAAACACTGCAGCCCAGTGAGTGTGGCGATGTGGAGAGTCCATGACAAGGCCTTCTGTCCTGCGTGAAAAGTGCAGAGCCCTGCTGTATCAGGTGATCAAGCTCGCTGAAAAAGCCGCTAAAAGGTTTTTCCACCCTTCACTTGGCTTCCCGAGCGGAGAGAGTAGGATGCGCAACAAGATCCCCTGTTTTCCATGGTGTTGGATAGCTTGAGAAAAAGCCCTTTGACAATAGTGGCTGTGATTGCTGTGGAAGCCTGGTGCTGCTTTTCCCTGGTGTCACAAGGCTTGTTGTTGTGCGCTGAGCAGAGAAAGGGGAGGCGACTGGAGGGGGTCGAGGTGGAGCAGAATGGACACCAGGGAGCCTCCTGACATTCCCAAGCTGTCCTTAATGTGAAATGTTCCTAATTTGGATTTTACTGTGCCTGTAGCATTACACAGAACATGTGCATAAGAACCTGAAAGACATAAGATTTCTTGCCTGAAACTAGCACTGCATTTTAAGACCTGGGTCTCGACTTTTTAATGCATCTAGTGCTTTGCGAATATATTCATGTTCCAACTTTTCCTCTTTTTGTTTTTTTACCAATGTGCAACCACAAAAATATAGCCATGCTACTTTTGACTTTCTGTTGTCACAAAAAAGCATTTTTTGCTCATTTAACTTTGCAGCACAGCAACTAGATGTGTCAGGCTTGTTCAGACTACATCAAAAGCCTTGCAGTTCTAACTGCAGAAAAATGTTGTATACATATTGACTCAGACGGGCTGATTACAATGCACACCACAATTTTAGATTAAAAAAAGTGAATTTGAGGAGAAGTACAATTGGTTTTCAATACAGTAGTTTGCATTTGTCTGTCACACACAATCCTCCAATATACAATGAAGACTGTAATCAAAATATGGACGTTCAAAGGGTATAAATACCTCTGCAAGGCACAGTATGTTCTTCAGTATTGGAAGTATCAGTCCTGCTAAAGTGCCCTGAATTAACCAAACTCTGCATCTTTAATACAAAATCTAACCTCATAGATTTGGATGGTTTGCATAATATTAAAATTGTCTATGTGGGGAAAATAAAGTTTCAATTTCAGTCCAATATTGATGGTTTTTGACATGCATGGTGTTTTGTCTTGTCATGCCAGGATGTGCTTGACTTGTTGTTTTTTTGCAGACTTTAATATCTGCCTGCTCATCACTGAGTCAAAAGGTAAATAATTCCTAGATTCCTGTAAACTGAGATCGTATCTGAGGCAGCTGGCGACTGTCATGATTCAGAGCATTTGTTTATATCATCAAGAAGTGGCCACAATGAGATCTTGATTGCACTGAACAGGGCCAAAACAAAACGACTTCTCATGAGACATGAACCATAACTCGGTCATTATGTCTGAGCTCCCGGTCTGTGTTTTTAAGGATCCATTTTGAGGTTAGGAAGGCTTGCCTTTGTGGCTCGCCTGATGCTGTGACACAACAGTTGCTGTATAAATATTCCTTCAAGCGCAGCACGGCCAAATATGTCAGGGTGACACGCTTTTAGATAATTGCAGACCAAACATTTCCTCTCTGCTAAATTCAACTTATTTCTCTTGGCATTGAAATGTGTCACCACTAAGCACTTTGTCCAAAGACGGACGGGTCAGCCTTTCCATGAATCGCGTCGCGTACATGTCCAGAGAGTATTAGCAGGCACACCAGCTTAAGGTTTTGTGTTGGTCCATTTTCAAGGTTATGGTGGTGCAAAGCTGTGTGGTCTTTGCTTTGAAACAAATCTTTGAAAAGATTCAGACAGAGAAAAAAGTTGATCAGTGGTAAAAAAAAAATGTTTGCTGTTGAGAAAACCTGAGATAAATTCACTTTATTGGAGTTTCTCGTTTGTCACAAAGTACACAAATGCACATGTTTTGTTTGACGATGATGGCTTTGAATGATCTACTATTTCAGGTCTGCTATGCCTGCTCTTCCTGTTTGGTTTGGCATGTTGTTGTGCGGGTAAGCCAAGCCAGTGTCCAGGGAATGCTACTGGCTGTGGTTTTGGTGGATGGATGTTTTCTTCTCCTCTGCACAGTGAGCTCTGTGACTGGCCAGTGAGAGGCCTTTTCACGTGGACTGCAAGCCGTTAAGCCTGGGTCCATTGTGGCCACTCCATGGGCAGCATGCCTCTCCTCATCCCCACTGACTGATGAGCCTGTCTGTTTTCCTTTCCCCTGGAGTGGAAGAGCAAACTGGGTCCCTGTTTGGTTCCCTGAGCTTTCCAGCCCTCCGGGTGTGCACATGAGGAATAGCTGGCCTTTTGCGTTTTATTGGGAGCTGTTGGTGGGAAGGAGAGGGCTCTTTTTGTGAGTCGGAGCCGTTTACAAAGGTGGTTGAGGGGCGATTCATCATTCCAGAAGTCGTTCTCGAGGCAACAGCATTAATAAGGAATCCTCAATGTATTCATTCCAACAGAAACAGACTTTATGTCCTGTAGTTTTATAGTAGAGAACATCTATATTTTAGAACAATGGTTTTTATTTGTTGGTCATAAATTGTTGTTATAGTTGGAAGACACTTGCACTTTAAACTGGACAAAATTTGATGCGTATCTTAGTTTAGTCATACGTGAAATTTTTCATACAAATTCACGGATTTGGATTTAAAACTTACACGTAGTTGTGTTTAATTAAAGTTAGTGAAGCATTTGAGCTTCAGCAGAATAACTTGGTAGATTTTGATGCTGATAAATACATTGGTGAACACTACACACCTTTTACATACTTAGAGATTTTATGAGACTTAAATTAAATGTAAACTCACTGCTTTCTGCAGATTTTTGATTAAAAAACTTAGAAATTATTCATCATACTCAACACCTATGCCTGATGTGGGACACCAGATCTGATTGGTCAAACCAGTTGTGTAATAATACACAAACTGTCATGAAGAATATGATTTAACATACCAGTTGATGGCTACAATGAGGCAATTTGTTTGAGTTTTAAGAGCAAGAAAATGAGAAGGAAGTAAACTAACATGACTGATGGTCTACCATCACTTCTTTACTTTTCCTCTTTGACTTTTCCAAATGACCTAAAAGTAAATAAATATTGGTCATGTTTAGAGTCTTTCTAAGAAGCTAGCGCGTATATTTTCTGAAAACATTTCCTGTGTCTCACCTAGTCTTATCAGATGAGGACGCGGTCAGATCTGTAATCAGCTCAGTGTATAGGTCTGCAGTCTCCAGATTTCATTTAAAATATACAAACCTGTTTAACTGAAACTTTGAAAGTACATTTTACAGTTTTTTTTCTTTCTTCTAACAGATTTTTATGCCAACTGGCCTTGCCATCTCTTTCCAGTTAGTTCAGACTTGGCTTGCTTGGAATCATGCATAAATTATGACAGAAAAGCTTTTAGTGTGTCTTTAGCTTCAGATAAAACTGTAGGATGTATACATCTGGCTAAGATACACATGTTTCATTTAGAGACTGGGAGAAGGTTTGTGGTTTCAGGCTGCCCATGTTTATGAAGTCATGATAAGAAGTACAGAGTCGTACTGATCACTGATCTGCAGCAGTTTTAATTGCTCATGTTGTTTAGTGTATGTTTTAATTTGTTTATTGGTACTGTGCAAATCTAAAATTTATATGTTTTAAAGATGGGATTAAGTTGTTTTTTTTTGTGATTTTGTTGTCGCTGATGGGAAATGTCTTTTTAATATTTGTTTACTTAAAACATGTTATGCATTCCTTTCCCCTATGCTGAGTTCCACACAAGGATTTCCATTTATAACCCACTGCTGGCTGCATGCTTGACTCAAACCCGTTGTAAACATTTACTTATGTATGCATATTTTTCAGATATTTATTTTCTTATTTCTTGCAGGGTATTAAGAGGCATGGGTCCCTCCCCCATGTTTACTTGCTTCATTGTGATTTATTTATTTATTTATTTTACAGTGAACATGTTTTGATTCTCTTTGATAAAAGTAAGGAGATTTGTGTGACCATTTATTGTCCATAATGAGCTACAGATGTGTAATGAGCTTCATATCCACTGAAGCCGTTTGGGGGAAAATTCATTGAAGTCTGGAGAAATTGTTTTCCATGGCACCAAAAATGTGTAAATAAACGTTCTTGTATTTATCCCTCAGATTTTTAATGGTAATGTGTGGTAGAGGCTGACTCAGACCACCTACCTTACATCAAAGCTTATTTGTTGTTCTGAGCTTCAAGAATCCTATATGGTCCATAAATGAGGAACAAAATTTTCAAAGTATTAGACTCACTGTTGCATCTATTTAAACAAACCTTTGTCTTTAAAGCAGATCTGCAAATTGCAGAGTCGATGCTTCAGTGTTGCCTTGAGAAGAAGGACGTTGTCGTCATCTTTATTCACTCACCAACGATGAAAAACCTTAAGCTGCTGTCCTCAGCTCTTTCCTCTTCACAGTCCTAACTTTCTTATTGTGCCACAACGTATTTGCACAACAATGTTGTTGGAGATTATGCAGCATTCAGCAATTAAAAGTCTGACCGCGTGTGATGACAAGCACTTTCTTAATGTGGACAAAAACAATGAGATGGGGAGGATGAGGTGAGGAGGAATCAGTTTTAGGTTGCTCTTTGTACATATGGAAATCTCATCTGGTCACACTACACCAGCAGGTGAAAGCTCAGCAGTATCTGATCCTTCTGAAAATATACTTCTTGCTTATCAGTGTGACCTGATCATACTGATAATTTGTTATCTATTGCATCTATCGCTCGCCTTTTTTCCTCCTCTTTGTAGCTAAACATGATGCCATGATGGTTTCTGACAATGTGGCAAATGTCTTGCATTTAAACTGCAGCCTGAAGAACCCAGAAATCCTCTAAGTCTCACAGCAACATGATTTTATGAGATTTCCAAGTCTCTGTTTCATGTCAGTGGACACAAGTTCATTTGGCTCAAACTGTTCTGTTACTAAGCCTTTGCTGTTCTCCAGTTAGCCTTCTTGGTATCTGTTGAATTTCCTGTTCTCACTTGCCTTCTTGAAGCCTGAACCTCATTGGTACTAAAAATGGTATCTAAAGCAGTGTTTTCTGTACAGCTTGGCTGCGGTTGGTGCGGTGCGTTCACTGATTGGAAGAATATTTTAACGTCCTGCTAGTCACCAGTCAGAATTGTGAAGCTGAAAATTGTGAAAGTCCATTCACCAGTCTGTGCCTCTGCCATTGTCTACAGAGAAATTAAAAGATTTTTGTCCTCAGACCTAAGTATTCAGAGAGGGTTCTGGTTGATTATTGTGGATGTATAATTTAAATTATAGATAGGTGTGAAATGGCACGTATTACTTCTTATGCACAGTGTAAAGTCATCCTGTTATCTTCCCTCCACTGTTCATATGCCCTCTAAGTTTACCCATGTGTTTTATATCTGCAGATGGTGTATGGTTGTTGTGAATGAATGGAGTGAGATGGATGCATTAGCCCTTTTAGCCCAAAGATCTGCCACACTTTGTTCCTTGTTATTGAAATGTGAACTGTCATCCTTTGCCCAGAATTCATATGTGGGACACTTTAAAGGATTGAAAAGACTTTGTTGTGCTTTGAAAACTTAATGTATTGCTGTAATAGTTGGACACTGCACTGAGGTTATGATGGATACCTTTGAAATAAAATAGTAGTTCATGAGAAAATCTAATATTTTTAAGCAGTTTATTTTTCCCTGTGTGTTGGGCTGACTCGTTGTTTCAAGTAGCTTTTATCTGAGCTGTCTTTGGCATCTACCTAATCTAGCTCAGTGGAAGGTAATTGCTGGTCTGAGCTACTGGGACTGTATGTTATGCAGTATTATCTTCTTCCTGCTATCTGTGTTTGTCAGGGTTCCCTTTAATATTAGCACCTTGTGCCCAACAAACAGTGGTCATGGTTTGTTTAGTGTTATAAAGAGTCCCTTTGTAGATTTTCTGGCCGATCTTTTCTTAAAAAAAAAAAAAGATTTGCATACATTAAGCATTAAGCTCCAGTCCAACAGAAATGACGGTGGGTGCAGCCAGATCATTCTACTGATGTGGTATTACCATCAGATGCTGGGTAGCTGGATCTGATGGTGTTATTATGTACACAAGATTTCACTGCGCTAGTAGTTCTATATTTGCAATAGAGACTACACTTTATGACTCCTGTAAAGAGTCATTTCAGAAGTTAATGTTGTTTGAAGTGAAGATTTGCCCTTTATAGCCTTTGTTTTTCTTATAAGGTTTGAAAATGGCAACCGTTGCCGGGTTCAGTTTTCACATGCAGTCTCTCAGTAACAATGGATGAAGTAAAGGTTACTTGGCCTTAATCTTCACTCAAGACCTTTTACCAAAAGTAGACCGATGGGAAACAGCATGCACTGCTCCAATTTACTACAGAACCTGCTGTACTGCTGGACTCATGTCTGTGGTGAATGCAAAATCATCAGTTATCGCACCCTCACAGCAGCGCTAGACTTCCCAAAATATGAACTGCTCTAGGCATCACTCCTATGCTGCAGCCAATGCCCTGTAATTGAAGCTGCAGGGTGGTAATGATGATGCAAAGTGGTTTGCTTGGAGCCAGACTGAAGTCTCATCTGCTGGCACTGTCCCCAGTGTCTCCCATTGGCCTCAGACAGCCACCCTTTTACTACAGTTTATCATTTTCTCTGTGTTTGGGGTTTGTATTTTGTATATACAACTTTTGAGTACTGTGCAACACGCAAACTGGCATCCTTATTGATTTGGAGGACTGCAAGATTCCAGCTTGAAATAGTTTTCTGAAAGAACCTATTCAGACATGTTCCTTTTTCATGGATGAGTGGAGTATAAATTAAATAAAGGGATTATTCAAATAAATATTGGACAGGGGAAACATCTTTTCTGCAGCTGTCTTTGCAGCACCAACCACAATTTATGGAAAAGATTTTGGAGTTTGAAAAGCAAAAAGTTTCTTCAAGTTTTTTTTCCTTTGGCCAGACTCCACACATAAAAATTAAAAAAAATATCCAAACAATTGTTCTTTACAACCATGAATATAAAGAAATTCATGGTTGTCTCATTTTGAGATCTGTTTATTCAGAATGAACTCAAAAATGTGACTGCACTTCTCCCCAAAGTCACCATCTTCTTTTCTCATTAAAAACTGTCAAAATAAAGATGTGACTGATGTGACCTCTAATTAATAATGCTGTTTGTAAAAGACCTTATCATATTATAAAAGCATACTTATGTTTTCTAACGTCTGTGCTCTCATTGCTCTAAATGTTCGTGGGTTGTAAAGTGAAAAGTGGTATGTGTTATTGGATGTGCAACTTGAAGCCAGGGCAGCATACCAGAGACTTGCCCTAATGATCTTGGGTTTGTTGACTATGAACTTCTGATTACAGTTCTGTACAGCTTTAATCAAAGCTTCCTCCTCTTGGCAGCCACAGGAACCGCTGAAAACTGGCTGATATTCCTCTGCGTTCTCTCCCATCTATGGCCTTGTTGCTATCCAATACAAAAAAAAAAAAGCAACAAAACAAACAGGCTTCTCTACTTTAGCCAGCACCCCTCCCCAAGTCTGGATAGATAAAAGAAAGGGACATTGTAGGCGGTGCCAAGGTTGGAGATTGCAAAGGCACTGCAACTTTAAATCAACCATGAGTAATACATTTGAATGGAGCAATATTGTCTTTAATTGTAATGAAGGATCCTACAGTCAGCTATGCCATTGTTACTGGGCTCATATTCTGGATTCTGCAAAATGGTTAATGATGATGAGGTTCCTGCTTTAGTTGTGCAACTTTTAGTTTTTTATTCAAAGTAAGTGGGAAAATATGCAGTTTTCTTTCCAAAAACAGTTATACTAAAGGGAAACATCAGGGGGAAAAAACTTTAAAAAAAATCATGGCCAGAAATTCTTGATTGTTTTCCTGTCATGAACATTCAGGGCCTTAATGGGAACTCAGGGTTGTAGGAGAGAGACAGAAAAAAAAAAAAAAAAAAATTCTGTGATTTGTTGATTTTTACTGAACGCTTTACTGGACGAGCGACTTTGGACAGATATTGACATGGATTCTGAAGCTTTTTCATTTTCACTTACAAAAATGTAGCTCAAATGTAGAAGGTTTGACCATCATATTACCCAAAATTATCCTTACCCAGGGAAGGTTTTAATTGAAATTTTTCATTCAATCAATGTGTTTTTTTCTGACAGAAAATGAGAAATAAAAACTGACCAGTACGTCTGCAGCCAAGAATCCACCGTAGCTGTATCCCCCAAACACCCATTTTGATCTCAGATGTGTCTTAATATTTGAAACATTTTTACCAGTGTTTTGGAAACATTCAATGAATTCAGTCCAAATTGACATATCAGGTAGCTGTAGCAGATTTTTCTGCTGCACATTGATGACGTAAAACTCCCATTGCTTCACATTTCAGTAGATCTCTTAACTGAACACCACTTGAGCACGGTGAACATGTGAAGTCATTTTCATGTTCAATCTTTTTTACTTTTTTTTTTTATGATTTTACCTTTGTGACATGGTGTGTTATTTTGTTGGGGGGTAGTCATCAGACAATGGGCAACAAAGTGACCATAAAGCAAAGAAAAAAAGTCATCAGTACTCCGATAGGCTGCTGCCTGTTTAACTAGAGTTAATTTGTGTCAATGTACACAAAGAATGCAAAAAAAGATCCCCTAAAAAGTTGTACAATTAATTTACCCCAGTGTGTGAATGAGGCGAGGATGGATCCAGGTTCTTTATGCCGATTATGCTAAAGTCAGTTGCAATTGAAGTCGGGATTCATCAGATCAGTCAATATTTTCTCAATCTTTTGTCAAATGTTGGTGAGCAAATTGTGTCCCACCTGTTCAGCTGTTGTGGTCGTCTGCCACTGAATCTCTTCTGCTTCAAGGTTCAACATGTTGTGCATTCAGAGATGGTTTTCTGCATTCTTTGGTTGGTATGATTGATGATTTAAATCACTGTTGCCTTTTTTCCATCTCAAGCCAGCCTACCCATTCTCCTCCGATAAACGCATGGCATTTTCATCCTTACAACTGCTGCTCGCTGGAAATTTGGCAGTCTGTTTTCTGTGAACCTAAGCAATAGTTGTGAGGGGAAAATCCCAGTAGATCAGCGATCTCTGAAGTACTGGGACCAATCTGTCTGGAGTCATCAACCATTAAATCCCCTTCCTTATCCACATTGTTGGGCTTATGCTGAACTTCAAGTTTCATTCACCACATCTAGATGCCTAAATACACTGAATTGGAAGCAATTTTCACTGTTTGTGTTGACAAGTAATTGAACAGATATGTGCCTTTAAAGTGGCTGTTTTTTTTCTGCTCTTCAGCTTTTCTATTGTTGCGTTTATTGCATTTCTCTTTACTCGTATAGATTACATTTTTAGACTGTAGATCTTGAAGATCCATGGTTATGCAAGGTCCACCTTGTTTGCATTAGCAGGGATTTATATCCACATACTGTTGGACTTTAGTTGGTCTATCTCAAAAAAGTCTCTCAAGCATGTGTGTCCATCAGGTATATGAACTTTAGATTGCTTCGCAGCAGGAGAGCAAACAGATGAGTAGTTTTGTAGTCTGATGGATTCCCTCAGTCCTGAGTCATATTACTGGGTTTATACGGAGGGAAAAAATTCGAAGGGAGCCGTCCCAATGATCGTTTCTGGTAAAAGCTTCCTGGCATCCACCACTAATCTGCCCACTCTGGAAAGAAAAAAAAGAGGAGGGAAATTGGACTCAATTGAGAACAGAGCCATTGTTCAAAGACCTGCTGAATTGGAAGCGGGTGCTGGCATCAACCACAGAAATCATCCATTTCATCCGT
This sequence comes from Poecilia formosa, assembly GCF_000485575.1. NCBI lineage: Eukaryota > Metazoa > Chordata > Actinopteri > Cyprinodontiformes > Poeciliidae > Poecilia > Poecilia formosa. The sequence continues at coordinate 3,639,636 of NW_006799944.1, read as the reverse complement.
GCCACTGTGTTTCTGTCTGGTTCCACCATCGGCTCTGACTGTAGTCTCCTACTGCCTGAAAAGTTGGGTGGAGTCATTTTCTCTCTTGGATGGAGCCCGTGCAACACTGATGCCAGCTGGTGACTGTACAGGAAGGAAAACTCGCTGAGCTTTATTGTGCAAGATGTTTTCCTGAGTTTTTATTAGTTTTTAGGGACTATGAGGACTGTTACTAAAACAATTCCTAAGCTGAAGTTTGGATATATTTTGCATTTGATTAACCTTGTCTGGTAGGGTGAATAAAAATGCTTTCATGCCTCAGGAGGTGGTCAGCTTTACAGGTGGACATGGTTAGAAAGGAGACGGCCTGATAGTAGTAAAATTCCTGACAGTAAAAGTGTCCTGAATGATGAATGTACTGAGCCTTTGTCCTGGGGTTCAGAGTGTACACACATGTAGTTTATTTTAACACAGCCTACTAATACTAATATAATTTAACAAGTCATCCATTGCTCTTAATGCAAGAATAACTTCATGCTTGGGTGTCTTTTTTTTATGCAAGCAGCTGACGCATCGATTTGTGTCTGTTGAGGTACGTTGTTCATTAGCTGATGGTATTCACTTGGTATGTGGCGCCCTCTTCTGGTAGGAGAACGTAATACATGTAATGAATCAACATACTTTCCTGATTGGTCCTGATGTAAAACGTACCTTCATAGTACTTCCAGCAGCAGCACTGCATCTCTGACCTCCGTTTGAAAACTATTAAAGTGCATAAAAACATATTTATAAAACCAACACTGTTATTGACGCAGAACATTTGGAGTGGTTAAAACTAGATGACGGAATGAAGCAGGTTTCTTGCTATAAAAGGTGATCTGGATTTAAAATGTTGATGCAGGCTGCTGATACTCATCAGCAGAGCAGAGATGGATGATGGTTGTTAATAGAAGCTCAGGATATCAAAAACAAAGTCAGATGATGTATTGTTTTTGCTGGATGAAACTGTAATATGTGTTTCAGTCAGATATGATGATGTGTAACCTCTATTGTTTTGTATGCAGTACATGGGTTATCATTGTCTTTGATTTTTGGATCATGTAGCTGTGCTTTTAGGTTACGACTGACGTCATCTCAGCTTTAGAACCTGATAGAATCAGGACCTTTGCTTTCTGTGTGAGCGTAACAGAACCGCTCCCCCTTCTTAAGGCAAGAACAGATAAAAAAAAATAATTTTCTTTAGCTGGAATGAACAAAGTTTGTTCTTCGCAGGACATTTCATACTTTACAAGAAACGCAACTTATGTGCTCATAGGCCCCTCTCTCTTCAGTATTTGTTAGTATAGTATCTACGCCCAATTCTAATTTCTGACAAATCACAAATTTGTCAGACATCGTAGAAGAAATGAGTTGATATGCTGATGAGCTGCAAGAAGAGAGATGTCATTTTGCTCTTATACCGGTGCTAGAGAAAACAGATTTCTATGTTTTCACAGTCTGCGTAAGTCTTTAATCTGTGCTACTTGCTTTTGTATCATTGTACCCTTTTTTTATTTTTTTTTTTTTATTCTAGGAGTTTTTTCCTTCTGACTTCAGACACCCTTCTGGGTCCAGCAGGACACCAACCCCACCAGGACGCTACTCACCTCACAGCCCCACTGACCGCGATGTTCCCATGTCCCCCAGGCGCAGGTAAAAACACTCCTCATATCGTCACTTAGTTTTTATTTACTCCCCATTTTGTGACCAAATGCTGCTTGTTATATTTCATATAAAAACCAGTGAACTTTCAAATAGAAATTTTATTAATTCAAGAAAGCAAAAAAATTCATAATTACAATTGAAAATGACTCCAACTCCTTGTCATTTTTCAGATCAACAAGGCTTTATGTAGTTTTATATAATGAATTTGCAAAAAGCCTTGGATTTTGAAATATTAATGAAATAATAAATCAAATTCTAAATGTGCTTTCTTTGAGATGCCTTGAATGGGAGAAATGTTTGAAGTGTAGTAAATATTTAATTAGAAAAGTTGTTTTTAATTAGAAATACAAATTTGAACAGCTTGAAGAAAATTGCTAGTAAAATAAAAATAATTTTTCAACAGATCTTAAGTCAAGCAATCAATTAGAATTGGCTTTAATTGCCAAGTTTATGTGCATAAACAAGAATGTAACAACATATTATCTTTAAAAGAGGTTAAAAAACTAAAGAACACCATGTACTCTATTTTTTTTTTAATGTATTGAAAATATACATTTTACACCAGAGTAAATGAAAGAGGACAAATGAATGTCTTGATATTTGATGAAAAACAAAATCATTTTTCAAGTACAGACACCCATGTGAGTGAACCTAAATAATAAAAAATATATAATTAATCTTGATTTCTTTATCTTGCCGGCTGTATGAGGAATATCTTTCTGTGTGAACAGCAGAGAAATTGTTGATTCCTTGTATTTCCAGTCAGTCAGTGAGAAAATATAAATGATATGCTGGCCAAAACTGAAATCGTAGGATCTTTCTTCTGTATTTTTATCACGGGGCTGACGGTATGCACCAGCTGATGGTGATAATTCACCATCTCTCATGGTGTTGGTCAAGAAAATGCCTGCAAAATTCTGAAAGCAACTTACAATAAGACGGTCTATATTATTATGTTGTTGTTTTCTCAGATGTATATAGTTTTAAAAAATGCAATTTATGTCTTTGTGTCTAACTTTTTTTTTTTCTTTGATTAAAAATATATCTTCTGGAGACGTTTTCTCCTACTTTCTCTGAAAGGCTTGTGTGGAAAATGGTTTAAAACTGGAATCAATTTCAATGAGAATCATTTCATTTAATGATTTTGTTGTTCAGCTATGCAGCTGACTCTTTATTCTCATTATCCTGGAGCTCTCTAGCAGCTTCCATGTTTCAAACATCTGAGTGAACTGCAGTAATGAATACTGATAAAAATGTTCAGCCTTTGGGAAGCTCTGTACAGTTTCACTCTGCAGAGTTTCGGAGCCACACCCTTGGAGTTGATGGAGCTGTAATTTGACTCATTTTCCAGTGTACAGATGAAGCCTTCTGAACTTTGGAATGTATTTTGTCAATGTAAAAAAAAATATAATAATTTCTTGTAGTTCCTTTTCTAATCCTTTTGTCCACACATTCTGCTGCAGAAGCTGGTGTCTGTGTTTTGACAGTGCAGGGTGGTTGGCTTTGGCCCTGGTTCCCTGCTGGTTAACTCAGGCTACCCACAGGTCATGTCTGCAGCTGCAAGTCCTGTCCAAGAACTTGATATTCCCCAAAAAAGAGCAATTACTTCTCCCCCTGATCGGCCCCCTGTCTGTAGCCCCCAGCCAGCACAATAAGCCTCTCCCCGTTTCTCTGCAGCCAATCAGAGAAGCGGTGACGCCTCCTTCATGCCGCGTGGCCAATGAATTTCAGCCCGGGGCACACCTTTCACTCACAATCTTGTTTTTCTGTCTCGTCTGGTTCAGAGAGAAGTCTCTGCTAATATTAGTTTTTATTTCTTCCATGTTCTGAGTTGATTCACAGACTTAGAAATTGCAGGGTTCTTTTTTGCAGAGTTGTGCTTTTCCTGTGACTTTTTCTTCTTTCTGAGGTGAGTCATTGAGTTGTCATTTAGATTTTAATTCAGCACAAAAGTTGGATTTGTTTGCTTTCTGCCAGCAGGAAATTAGGTCCAGACATTTAGCAGTTTGATATCTATGTTCATGTTGAGTCCGCACTTTGACTAGATTGTTATTACTTCTCTGCAACTTTGTGTCAGATGTCTATGCAAGTGCTTGTTACAGATTTGATAATATTTAACTCCACTCAGTATTTAGGAAGTATCGGTGCATTTGGATATTTTTAAATCTCTACATTTTTAGTCACCTAGTATCGGTGTATGTGACTGCTTGTTTGTTGTCTGTTCCTGTTTTCTTCAGCTGTTTTGTAACTGCATGTTAGAATAATGTAAGAGGAAAAGGGGGAAATGGGTAGCTTTGGGTGGAGCTGAGCATGTGGAAAACTTGGAGGTCGTGCTTCAGAGGTCTGTTTCCAATCTGGACCTCTGCTCATTGATGCAGAGGAAAGGCCCAAAGCATGTTTGTTTTTTTTGTGTTCTGTTGACATCATGTTGATGCAGAGTCCCGTCTAAAGCTGATTCATTTCAGACAAACGAGCATACAAAAAAGAAATAAAGGTTTAGCTCAGAAAACCTAAGCTGCTATTTTAAAAGCTTTTGTACAAAAGTCCTACTTGTTTTTTTTTTTTAACTTTTTTAAATATTTGTCAGTTTTGTCTCAGTCAAATTAATTTGAAAGCCTAAATACAAAATTGTATTTATCCATTTATCATCTTAGCTGTGAAGGACATGTTTGTAGATTTGTTAAAACAAGGATATCAAAGATTTTCAAGGACTTGACGCCTATCTGCAGCTGCAAGATAAAAAAAATATTTGGGTTTGGGTAATTTGACATTAGTCTGAAAATTAAGTAGATTATCTTTCAAAGTTTCAAATGAAACCAAAATGAGGTGGAAAAATGTATCTTTTTTTCCACCTCCTCTCAGCGCATCTACATTAGACGTCTGAGTGCACGAGTGGTTTCATTAAGCCACAGCCCTAGAAGTTTCTTATTTGAAGTTTTTATCATTTTCAAGGGAGCTACCGTGTTTAAAGCATTTCAGCATACTTTGTTAAAATTTAGAATAAGGCCTTCAATGTCAGAATTGCTATCAATAGGGAGTATAGTATTAGTGTTGGGTTAAACTAATCATTGTTTTATCATTTTATTTGAGTGTTTTATCTACATGTGTTCAGTTACCTAACTGACTCTGACCAGTTATCTATAATGTAATTTTCTACTCACGGGGTCCATCTGTTTTGTTATCTCAGCATTGTTCTACTGAAAAAGGTCATCATAATAAAAGCCAGTTCCCAAGCAGAGGAGAGGAGAGCTCACCAATCGTTGATCCTGAGTGGATTAGAGGTTGTGGATCTCTCCATTTGCAAAGGAAGTCATAAACCCTCATTGGTTTTGTCTGGTTCTTTACAGGTTTTGTGTGAATCATAAAAACCCCCAACAATTAGCAAGGACAGCATTTAGCTCAAGAGCATTATCAGAGTTTATAGTTCGAGAAAGTAAAGGTTTAGTGTTCTTTGTGTCCACAGAAAGTGAAATATGAATAGAAAATAAAACGGGCAAATGATCAGAAATACACGTCTGAAGAACTTCAATGATATCTAAACAAAGCCCATGTGATAACACCAAATCCAGAGTATGTCCCTTTAAGTGTGTTGGCCCAACCACAGATTGTACAAAATGAAACGAATCAATCAAGTCCAAGAAGTCCTTCACCAGAGGTTTATCTGGACAGCATACGTGTACATTGAAATCGCCTCTGATTAAAATGTGGTCATACTCTAATGTAATCTGTGCCACAAGTTCTGAGAATTCATGAATGAAATCCTTGTTGAACTTTGGCAGAATGTAAACCACCACACACAAAATTGGTTCTGGTAATTTCACTTCAAACAATTGGAGCTTGAAACTGGAAAAATGATTGTGTTAGGTGATTGTTGGCAGTGGAAACAGGATTTAAAAATTGTAGCCAGACCTCCACCTTCACCAGTCAACCGGGGAGAGTTTATAAAAGCACTTGAGGTAGAAGTTCAGAGACCGGGAACAACTTACCTTCTTCTTACCAAGTTTCTGTGATAAATAAAAAATCCAAATCCCGAGAAGTAAACAGATCGTGCAGCATGAAGGTCTTGTTAGCTAGAGACCTAGCATTAAGCAAGGCCAAGCAGGTGGTAGATGGTGCAGCAGCACAAGTTGAAGATGAGACATAGTTCAACCACTTACGGTTTCCATAATCCACGTTCCTCTTTTGATCTTGAAACCGTCGATTATAGAAAAACTCCACCGCGTCCATCTGAAAGCAGCACATTCCCCGAACAACGGGTTGAATCCAGCGGCGTCTTGCATCCAGGAAATGAGGACACCATCCAAGTCTATGTATGGCGTCCGATCCGATGGTTTACGATTATAAACAATAAAGGCCCTGGAACTGTAGCAGCATAAATATACAAATAGAACAAAAAGAACAAAAATAACGAAATGGAGAGAGCGAGTCTGAAGGCGTGCCGAACACAGTGGTGCCATCTTGGAAAAAATTTTTTAATTAAATTAAAATTCTAGCACCTATTTTTATGGGGGGTTTTTTGTTTGTTTGTTTGTTTTTTTTTTCATTTATTGGTGAAATCATAACATCGGTTTTATGAAATATTCAGGTTTTGTAATTACTGATTATTAATCACACCTTTATACTGTATATATAAAAATATATATATTAGGTTTTTTATATATAGAAACTGTCTGAAAGAAGAGAATTTGGATATTTATGAAGAAATACATGTCAAAATAATTTACATGTACTCGTAAGTGGAAATTCATTTTTTATCGAGTTTGTTACCGATATGCTTCTAAGAAATAATCGAAGCATAACCAGAATCATCCTTCGAAACGCTGTCCTTCGTTGACCCTTTCCTGAAATTACATTGACAAGCTTGAGCTGCTACCTGCTGTTTTGAGGGTGAGCTCACTGAAACGTTGAAGATTCTTCATGCAACACGTGTGTGTTGATGGCTAACTCTCTAGGTATTTGCTGAGAGTGGCAACAGGTTGGACAGCCTGTCAGGTTTCGCTCTGATTCTGAGCGACGAGTTGTCAACAAGCGCAAGGCACCAAACACCTGGCCTAACAGGAGAATACCTGCCCGACCAGTTCCTGCCGATGGCAAACACACACATGTACCTATAGCTTTTGATATGAGGAACCAGTGGGAGGAACAGACAATTATTTTATTTCTTTGTTGCATTTCTTGTAGTTCTTTATTGAAACCGTTGTGAACACTACTTTGAAAATCTTAAGAGGATTATGTCACGTTTGGGTGGAAACTAGTTTGGCCTCGGGTTTCTGGTGTTTAATAATCTGTGATCGGTTGTTCTGCTTTCCCTCCGCAGTAGTTCCAGTTCTGACTTTGCCATGCAAAGGTTTGACAGGAACTCGGAGGTGTACAAGATGATCCAGGAGAACAAGGAGTCCCGCACGCCACCTCGTCAGTCCAACACCTTCAAAATGCTGCAAGAAGTGCTGGAGGCTGATGAGAAAGGTTAGAAGCATGTGGATTTGCAACTCTGTGGGAGATTTACATCAGTCAGGAGAATTGTTTTGGGTTTTTTTTTCTCTAAATTTGAATGTGGCGAAAGGGAAGGAAGAAAAAAGTTGGAAAAGCATGTTGTCAGAATGTCTTTTATCAGCGGGTTTGTTTATATCTGTGTTTGTGTTCAGAGGCAGCCCTGCGGTTTCCGGGGAAGCTTTCCCCCAACCCACCGAAACAGAGCACCTCTGTTGCAGGAGTCAGCAAACACCACACCTGTGAGAAGTGTGGCACAAGCATTGTGTAAGTCCTCCTGTAGTTTTATTACCACTGAGGCAGTGTACGGTTTCCATCAGAGGTTATGCACACACACACCAATCTTAATGCAGCGTTGAACTTTTAATAATGCATTTGAACAGTTGTTTATTAAGAGTTAAAGGAGTATACAGCATAAAAAATCAACTAACTTTATAAACAAGGTGTGGGTGCTTAAGTTTAAGTTTTTGTATTTTTTCCTCTAATCCAGATGAGGTCAAAACTAAAGAAACTTTCACACATCCCCATTGATATGGATGGATAAATGTCCTTTACCAAGCTGCTAAGCCAGTCTTTTTGGAGTTACAGACATTCTTTCTTTTTAATTCTGGCTGCATATTTCATCATAAATCTGTCCATAAATTGTAGAGGTCATTTATGTTGGTGGGTTTCCTGGCACAGGCTCAACTTTTTTAGTATATTTCATAAACTTTCAATGGAATCGAGACCATTTAATGAACTTAATGTTGGTCTCCTTTATCAGCTTTCGCTTTAGGATCTTTGAGAGCTTAAACCATCAAGCTGTTGTGTTTAGATAAGCTCTTATATTTGTCCTGTGCACCAGTGCCAGTAAAACAAAACCTCAGCATGATGCTGCCTCCACTGTGCTTTTTAGCTCCTGTTCAAATGTTCTCCTGGAATCGAAACATTCCTATTGCTTAATCATTTTCACCCAGATAATAAAGATTTTTCCCCAAATATGTTTGGCTTCTCCATTTGGGCAGCTGCAGTTTTCAGTCAATCAAGAAGCTGATTCTTATGCTGACGTCCCAGCAGCTTCCACTTAATGCCAGGTCTGAGCCTTGGTGGTTCTTGTAAATTAAAAATGTCTGTCATCTCTGACCTGCAGTTTTTAAAGAGGTTTAATGTACGGATTTTAAAGCACAGACTTCTTTCTACAATCTGAAAACTGTTTTCCTGTGGTGAGTGACACGGGTTTGAGCTTTGATGGACTTTACACACAGTTAGATGTTCGGAAAGGTCAATGATCCTAAACGCACGCGCGCACGCACGCACGCACGCACATAGCTGGTTTTGAAAAACTTGCATTTACTTTCCTCTCCACAGCCTTTTATTCAACTCTGTGGAAATTTATGTGCTATGCTAGAAATGGGCTGGTATTGTTTTTACTTTTATAACTTTTTAATGTTTTATTGAACCATTACTAATTTGCTGTAAAATGTCACTACTGAACAGAACTGTGGTAATTAAGTAGTAGTTTTTGTGATGATGGTTCTTGTGAGAGCATGTTTTGTCTTGTGAGGCTTTATCTGTAGACTTTTAGCTAAAAAGCCTGATTTTTTTCAGGCATCTTACATCATAGTAACCACACTTGATCACCACAAACGTGACAAAGTTTTATGCCCATTTCTTCCATCCCCATAATATGCTTTAAAAACCAGATTCAGGAAATAAACCCGTATAAAAAGGAAAAAAAGTGGTCAAATACCCATTCAGAATTATGTCAGAATTTGTTACAAGAAGTTCGTGATTTCACAGCAACTTGCTAAGGAACATGTATCGTATCGTAACGTAGTGTCTGCGTGTGTGTTTGCGTGTGTGGGGGGATAAATTTGAGCCTAAATGGGAAACAGAAAATCCACAAACTCAGACTTGGGCACCCAATTCTTGTTTTTTGCAACTAATGACTAACGCTGTCATTAGTTGCATCATTCCAAATTGGAAAAAGATGTTTATATCAAATTAACTAAATTTATGCCAAATGAGTGTATATGTAAGCTCCTCAAATTAGGCTTTAAGAGATTTTCTAAATTTTGAGGCAGTGGAACATTCATGTTGTTGGACTAAAGGTTTTGTTTTATGCATCTGTCTTTTGTATGTTTTGTGTGGATTTAATATTAAATACACATGAAGGGGGGCACTTACAGAAGCGTCATCTGAAATTGATAAGCATATTGTACTTACAAAACATTCAGTAAGAACTGGAAAAAGAACGAACCTTTGAATAAAAAAATGTGGAACAGACTGAATTTGTCCAACGGAGCGAATCAGAAAAAACAGACAATAAGCTGCTTTTCAAATAACTTGTTTACATCTCTATTCAACTCCACAGGACACAGGCAGTGCGCATCACCGACCGCTCCTTCCGTCATCCGGAGTGCTACACCTGCACAGATTGCGGGCTTAACCTGAAGATGAGAGGTCACTTTTGGGTTGAAGATGTAATGTATTGTGAGAAGCATGCCAAAGAGAGGTACCAGGGCCCAGGCAACGCCATTCAGACCACCGTGTCGCCCCGCCAATGAGTTGGCCCCTGCAGCCCGTTCCACTCTGCACAGAGTGCTGCTTTCCTCCCCGAAGCGCCACCTCATCTGACTCACCGATACACCTTGGAAATATTTTTTGTGGGGTTGACATTACATTAATTTCTGATCTTTAATCTTTAATCAAATAATGCAATTTATAATATACACTTTATTGCCTTACTTGTTGTTTTATGAGAACTATTTTTTCCCCAATATGGTTCAGCCTTCATGGTCTCTCATTATTTGCCCACATAATACTCGGGCCAGATTTAAAAATGCAGGTGCTTTAAAAAAAAAAAAAGAAAAAAAATGTTTAGTAGAACCGAGGATGAGAATCGCTATCTGAATTTTCTAATTGAATAAAAAAAAGGGACCAATAACTAATCAACTCTGCATGCTGCCTTAAAGTTGTTCAGATGGTGCTGTGCGAGTGTGTGTGTACGCGCGAGTGTGTGCGTGTGTGTGTGTGTGTGTGTGCGCGTGTGTGCACGCGCGCGCGAGTGTGTGAGTGAGTGAGTGAGTGTGTGTGTGTGATTGCATGCTTTCTCATGCAGACATAGCTTCTGCGTGGCTTCATATCATGTGTGTGAATGGTTGTGTGTGTTTCCACATGACGAAGGCAAGAGAAAAAGATGGCTGCCAAGTTATTGTAGAGATGTGGAGAGTGGCAGATTCGGGGCAGAATGCCTTTTGAATTTATCTGTTTGTAAACTGAATAGATAAGAATCGGCAAAGCAAGTGAAGGGAGGGGTGTGCTTGTTGTTTGGCTCTTTTGTTAATTTAGAGGGACAAAATATCTTTTCAACATATAAATATTTTTGATATTCTTTTGATGATAATATTATAATGTGGATCATTTAAAATGCATATTGTAAGCTTGGGACATTTGATGTGATAAGAAGTCATAATGCAGCACATGTCCAGTTCCAGCAGTACTGAGAGATGGACTTTAACCTTCACATTTTTTTTGTGGAATATAATAAAGTTGCACAACCTGAAGTCTCTCCTGATATGACTTTGAACGTCTGTTTAATGTGTGACTAAATTCCTGCCTCGTCATTTTTATTGGAGTTATTTTGGGTAATCTTTCTTATGCCTGCTTCAGTTCACAACTGCAACAGTTGTGTCAGTGCCACTTATAGGATTTCAATATTTTTTTTTTCCTTTTGTTACACCTAACCAGTTAAATGTTAAAAACAGTTGTTTTTTTTGTTTGTTTTGCTGAGGACTAAATTATGTTTGACATCATGTTCACTTGTTATTCCAACCTAATAGACATTGAGCTGGACCGAAGGCCCTTACATTGAGAAATCAAAATATTTATTCAAACTCAAGGAAGTCTGGCAGCATTAGGGTTTTATTAGTGTGAATAATGTAACGTTTACAGTAGTGAGTTAGGACAGGTTACAATTAGTACTGGCCTTAGTTCATCTCCTAATACTGAATTTTAATGTAAAATATTACACTTTCAATAAATGGCTACACAATTCTATTATTTACCACTAGAGGGTGGTATTGCTGCAGTTTTGAAAGAATTCTTTTATTCATATGGATTTAGGGAAAGTGTGTGTAGACTCTCTACGCTATTTAATCATGTGGCAGTAAGGTGACTTTATTTTTATAGCACATTTTCAGCAATTCAAAGTGCTTTACATGAATTAAAAGGAAATGCAAACAAAATGACAAACCAAAGGAAAGGAAAAAAAGAGAAAGGAGGGCAAAAGAAAACTTATCTAATGTTGCATTTTGCTAAATTTTCAGCAAGCTTTATGGGTACAGTTCAACTTGTTAAATGATGGTGCTCCACTATTTTTTTTTTCTTAAGAGGTCAGAGCTGTCATGTCCTGTGTTTGTCCTTCATTGTAACTTTTTTTTATCTAATTGCGTGATTTTAATGCATCGTTCAGGTGAGATACTTTACAAGCCAAAAGTGACAGAGAAGTTATTCAAGAGCCATCAACATTTTTGACAATGCGGTCAGGAGACTCCCCAGATCCTAATCCCAATGATAACCTGTGGTCTTATATATATAAAGTAGATAGATCAGATGGTAACAAACTATAAATAATTTTGAGCTTTATGGATTCAAGCTAGAAGTTATTTAACAAGCAAGAAAACACAAACATGACTGATTCAAAAAGTCGATTTTACGTACCCCGCCCGCCTAACCACCCTTTTAAAGAGTGGCGAGAGCTGAACTACTGGGAGTCTCTGTTTTCTATATAATGCCACTAGATGTCGCTGTGTTACCAAACACAAGGTTTCCTGACTGGAAGTGTCTTTTGTTTATTCGCTGGAAGAAACACAATACTGTACTATACCTCATCTCACTTGGTCTGTTGCTCTGATTGTGCAGAGAAAAGTTTCATACGTTTTGATCATTTCCTCTCGGCCATCTGATCTGAGGGACAACAGGGAAATCCTGTCCCTCTGGGGGAATCACAGATCATGCCTCTTATGAACTGCCATCTCTAATATTTGTCATCCAAATCAAACATTAGCATAGTTTGTCTTTTTGCACTTCCAAGCCTCGCTACGTTTCACCTCTCTCTCTCTCTCTCTCTCTTCCCGTCTCTCTCCCACTGTTCTCTGCTTTCCCCATTCTTCACCTGGGATGGAGTCCAGATGTGGAACAGAGAAAGGAGAGATTGCTTGCTTAGCTATACAGGGCGAAGGGGGGCGGGGGCTGCAGAGAAAATGTTGGAACGACATTAAAGTTTGTCTGGATACCATTAAGTACAATTTGATGTAATGTGCAGTTTGGGACGCAAAGTTTAAAATGGAAACTCTGCTCTCCAGATGAGAGCGATTTGGGCCTTGTGGGGCTGGAGGGGGGTGTTGCACTTGAAGCTTTATTTAACAGCTTGGATAAACACCCCTCTGTTTCATTACAGAACAGGCGCCCATCTACTCCTTGTGCTTTCTTTTAGTAACCACGCTGGCTGTCTGAGCCTGCTCCAGAGTACAGTATCGCATACAGGAATAACAAACCGGGGGTCTGCTGCAGGGGTCAGAGCACAGTGCACTATTATATACTGCCAGGCTGCTTGCATGACTGGGGAACCTGTAGTTTGAACGTGTCGGTGAACACACGTCAAGCCCAATTGCAAGAAGTAACCTTTTCAAAAGCTTTCCTCCTGCACCGCCTCGCATTTTGAAACGCTCTCCAGATTTGAATCACCACAGCCTCTGTCCTCCCAGGCCTCTCGTATATCAAAAAGTATTTTTAAAACAGAAGTAACCTACTGTATTTTCGGAACTTTTTGTGCACACAGCTA
>NW_006799944.1:3616041-3625660 GCF_000485575.1 Poecilia formosa | reverse complement strand
AGACAAGCAATACTCAGGTGTATTTTACCAACACATGCAGGGATGAGGACAAGCAAATCTCCAAATAAAGGTAGACTGGTGCAACATTGTGGGGTCATTATGTGTCATCCGCAGCTGTTCGGGGATATTCATACCGACCGATTTGGCAAACATAAAACATTACTTATCAATCTTCATCCATAAAAATCTCCTCAGCCCCCTATACTAAAACCCCATTAGAAACTCGGAGAGAAGTGGGAGACCCGAGAAGTGGAGGATCTGTGGAAAACAAAACAGTTTTACTGTCTGTGTGCTCCAACACTGTAAAATGAACAGCCTTGCCAACAAACACTTATCACCAGCATTATTGCCGCTCCGTCTTTGTTCATTTTCACGCTTGCAGTGCTCTATTTGATCATAAGTCTTTTTCCAGGAACAATATAGAATGTAGTGAAGTGCAGCCTATCTATAAAAGTCTTTGCTTCCTCTCGTTCCCGCCGATTGAATGGACAGTCTTTGATCTGCTCCGGCACACAATACACCAGAGGCTTTCAGCATTCATTCATAACTTCACTTTGCTCCTCCAGCCCAGACACACATTGAAGGCAAGACCTTCCTGTGTTGTAGATGGAGGCAGCTAATTCAAAGCAATAGTATTCCCTGTTCTTTATTGAGGAAATTTTGCTTTTGCCGAAGACTACTTGTTGTTTTATTAGTTTCCCTGCATGACATCATGGTTTGACTGTAAAGTTATTTATACTTTAGTTATCTCATAGTAAAAAAAAAAACAAAAAAAAAAACTGATGAGACACTCAAACAGTTTTCTTCATCCTGCCTATTAGGTAGTTTATTTTATTTATGATATAGTTATTAAAGGCTAAATATATTTGCTTATCCTTAAGACAATACCTGTCAATTATTCAGTAAAAGTTAAATATGCTATCTATACTATAAACTAATTACACAATATGTGATACAATTTTACTCTTATTTCTGGTAATTTTATTATTTCTGGTACCTTCTCAGAAAATCTGACTATTCATAAAGTTCTACCTGGCCGAGAGCATATAGTGACTGTACCGTACTGCACATTTACTCAAGACGTTACCATGGTTGCTTGTACACCAGGAGGTCAGCCTGTGGTTTTACTGAGGTGTTAAAAAAAATCCCAGCTTGCTTTGATAACAGCCTGCAACTCACGTCTGCTAAATCTCGTATTCCTCTTCGCCCGCCACTCCTGGCAGCATGGACAGGTGCCAACTCTTGAAGGAAAACAAAATCAGCATCTCCAAAAAGACTCTTGGCATAAGGAGGAAACGGTCTGAAATGCTGTGACTGCACTGAGTTTGGACTTGATAAAGTGGACCAGCAGCAGTAAATGACATGTCACCCCAAATCGTCGCTGCCCGTGGAAACTTCACCGTGCAGCTCAATTGACGTAAACTCCGTCCCTCTCCAGTCCGCCTCCAGACTCTGGAATTTTAATTTGGAAATAAAATGTGAAATTTACTTTCATCTTATAGGTCATCCTTGATGAGACTTTTGATTCAGGAATGACCGAGGACCATAAAAGCAAAAAAAAAAAAAAAACACACAAAAAACTGAAGCCCATGTCATAGATGCGTTGGTGCGTTCAGCTCCTGAAGACTGCAGCTGCAGTCCACCTTCTGTATCTCCTCAAACGCTTACACGATCTTTGCTTCAACACTCCTTTCAAGGCTACGGTTACACCTGTTTGCTTGTGCAACATTTCCTACCAAATTTTTGTCCATCCACACAACTTTCCGCTCGGATGTGGCTCTCTGCGAACGGTCAGCTTCTTTGGGAAGTAACCTTTGTGAGGGTGTCAGTGTCTTCTGGACCGTTCAGTCGGTACTTTTCTTTGGGATTAGACAGGACCATTCAAAGCCTGTAACATAACACGACATAACAATTTTGAATTAGAAAGGATTTTCTCTTATCGATATTGTAATTCTCTGAAAATATGTTTTGGGCTTTCATTACCCGTAACTCCGTAAATTAACCGTAATAGACTGTGGTAGCATATTTCTGTAATACGAGTTCAAATTATTGAACTGTTTGATTTTCAAGCAGCCATATCATGTACTGTAACTGTGGGGGAGGCAGAGCACAGAACACCTTCATGTAATTAGTGTGGAGCGCAAAAACACATAATAATTAAAAAAAATTGTCTGAGGTGTTATAGGAAGTAGTCCCCTAAAATAATCATCAAATCAGGGCCCCGTTCAGTGTTGGGTCGGGTCTCGGACTATGATTTCTGCTGGGATGACCCTGATCCGCATGCGCTAGGACCGCGGGGACTAGAGCGCAGACGGGGAAGGAATGGGCGCACTTTGGGTAGTATACCCTCAACTGAGTGAGTTTTGAGACTGACAGAGGCGTACAGACAAAACCCCGCTTTATTTTGGGGAACCAGACGGGAGCAGATGAGGAACAACCTTCTTTCTTGTCCGACTTCATTCCGCCCCCCGACCCCACTCCCCCCATCCCGTTTAAATCCAGTCTAAATTCTGTGCGTGAGAGTGCGGGGACCTCCCGGGAATCGAGGAAAAAGCCGAGGAAAACTTCGAAAAGAATCATCGGAACAAGACAGTAAAGTTAATTTATTCATCTCTTCTTTAGAAATAGTCGCGACTCGGAATGAATGTGCGTGAGTTCTGCGGTAAATCTCAGCAGCGCGTGGATTGACTTTCAGAGGGCAAGATAACGGTAATTTGGACACTCCCGTGAATCCTGAAAAAAAAAAGAGTAAATCTATTTTTTGGGTTAGTCACAACCAAGTTTTCCAGGACCCAGAAAGCCATCGCTGGCATAACTGCTGTAAACCACCGGATGGACTCTCGTCCTTTGGATTTAACGACCTTTTTGGAGCAAAGGGGAGCCGTGCGCCCAGGCTGCTGCCATGACATAACGGGACATTTGGGAAATCAGCGCCTCTGATATTTCTGGAATGACCGGATGATATGGGAGTTCACTGTTGAGCGAAAGACTTTCACCCGTCATTCATTTATCTAACTCCCGTGAGCTCGGCGTGCCTCTTCATTCTTCCTTTTCATAAACTCCAACCGAGACCTTCATGGTGGAGATATGGGATGACTGGAGGCGGGGGTGCAGCTGAGGTGAGATCTAGGCGAAGGACAATGGTTGCGCCCGCAGCTGGCATCCCTCTGCTGCCGGGGCGTCTGGTACTGATGCTGCTCCTGCTGTCCGCCTCCGGAGCGGGACTCGTCCAGGTTTGCCCCGGGCCGCTCGCCTCCACCAGCGGCTGCAGCTGCGCGGAGGATCGCCCCAAGGCGCACGGCGCTCAATCTGTGGGCAGGAGGGTGAGCTGCAGCAAGGAGGAGCTGGTTGAACTTCCGGACTTCAGTTTGTTCCCCAACAGGACCGTCACTCTGTAAGTAGAAACATCAACTTCTGAACACACTCGTGTGCATCCAGGTCCCTTCCTTTCCTTTCAGACTGCTTGAGCAAAGCGTGTCGAGCACTGTCTCCACGAAAACTGCGTTTTCAAGGATTAGCACTATTTACTTAAAAGTTTCCATACGCAGACTTACAGTTCCTTTTCAAAATTATTATTTGTCCGCAAAATTGATCCGTTTCTTTCTTTTTTTGTGTGTGTGTGTTAAAACCCACAAAAAATATGGGACATACATTTATATGAACCCCCCTTTACTCAGATACCCTCAAAAGCAACTCAGTGCAACATTCAGAAGCTGCAGGCCAGTAAATTTCTCTCTAGAGCAATATGGCTCAATCCATCATCTGATTAATGTGAAGGAAAGGGCAAAACCGTAAAACTACCAGAACATGGTTGCCCGTCAGAACTGGCAGGCAGGACAAGGAGAGCATTAATCAGAGAAGGTGGCTCTGGGAGGGCTGCAGAGAGTTACAACTCAGGTGGGGGAAAAAATCAGTTGACAGGTCATGCACTCCAAAAGTTGGACCTCAGTGTAAGCAGAAGGAAGCCATTGTTGAAAGACAGTTTGCTACAAGCCACGTAGGGCACATATAGGAAACATAGCAGAGGGTCCAGATGAGAGTCAAATGTAACTTGACCTGCATGCAAAACACTTTGAGTAGCAGAAAACTGGCACTGCTAATCAGCCTGAACACACCCTCCAACACTGTGAAACATGGTGGTGGCAGCATCATGCTTTTGCTTAGCAGGGACAGGGAAGCTGCTCAAAGGTTTTGCCGGTTACCTTAAGCTAGAGGGTGCTGCATGCTACTTTAGGGGCTACATGTGAAAACTGGCCTTTATGGCTAACTAGGGCAGATCATATGATATGCATTGTCTTTTTTTTCTTCCTCAAATAAACAAACAACAATAAATACAGGGCATTCCTGGGAGGAAATATTTTGGAGGATCCAAGAAAAACTTGAAACTCGGGTAGAGATTCACCTCCAACAAGCCATGAAAACGTACAATCAGAGCTACGATGGAAGTATTTACATCAAATACGATCCATCCAATGTTCAGGCCTAAAGCCAGTGGTGACTTTGTGAAAATTCTTAGAGAATATTTTCCTTTTACTTCACAATCAAGTGTTTCTTTGCGTCACTCTACATACAATGCCAATGAAATATGCTGACGTTTGAGGTTGTGACGTAAAAAAAAAAAAAATAAAACGTTCAAGAGGTACGAATACTTTTGCAAGGCGCTGCACTTGGATCACCTCCATGTTGTTAGTTTGCACTGCACCGTGAACTCCCTAAACTGTTGTTGAACTTGTAAGGTCAGACGTCTCCATCTTGATCCACTCTCACGTCGAAGTGAAGGGAAGCGTCTCTGTGAAGCACTAAGAAGCTCTGTGATCATCATGGAGTCCAGCCTCTTTGACACAACTCTGTCACTTTAAATTTGCCTCAGCCAAGGCCCCTCCGCTTTGCAGCCCTCCACCTCCACAACACGGTCCAGCTGACTCTTCATTGCAAAAAAAAACAACAAAAAAGCACATGAATAAACAGAAACACATTCAGAGTGTTTTATATCAGAGTCTGCGCTTGAACCGGTGACCCGGCTCTCACGTCAAAAGGCAGCAACACACCCTGCCTCTCCGTCTCCTTCTGAGAGCGGGAACGGCGCTGGTTTTAAGTTCGATATTTTTAATTACGAGGCGCTTCATTGTGTGGTCTTTTTTGGAGCAAACTTGAAAGCGCCTCAACACGGGCCAAAACACACAATCATTCTTGATAGATTGCTGATCTGTTCGTGACACATTTTTCGGGGGGGGTTGTGGTGTTTTGGTCCGTTGCAATGCAGAACTTTCTTCACAGCTGCTCAGGGTTTCTTCACATGTAGCTCATTCCCACATTATTTGCGCTTTCTGCCTCGCCGTCACCACGTCTCAATGTTGGTAACATGTCTTTGTTTTATTCTGAAAGACCATCTTCTGCTTAGTCAATCCATAAAAAATTTCAACAAGATTTTTATTTATTTATTTTTTGTGGCAAAGGTGAGACTCACCTTTGCGTTGTTTTTGGTTACCAATAGTTTCAGCGTCGAAAGTCCCATGGATGCAATTTCTGCTTGTTCTTTTTTTGTTTTGTTTTTGTTTTTTTATTGTTGAATCAGGCACATTGACCTTAACTGAGGCAAGTAATGCCTTTGTTCCTTAAGACGTTGTTCTTGGAATAATTTTAGTGAGCCATTACCTCCTGGGAACATTCACCACCTGCTCCCAGGTGTATGTAAAGGCTCTCGCTGTGGTTCACTAGCATCCCCAAAGTCTTAGAAGTAACTGCTTAACTCTTTCTAAACCGATTAATATTAACAACCGTATGTCACATTCGTTTGATTTTTCTTTTTTCTCTGAGCAAAAATTATTTTTTTACTTATTTGGGATCTTGTAGCCTACTTCATGCTGTCAGACAATTTATGATTTCACAACGTTTACCTTAGTGTTTGAGATCTTGCGTGTTTTGACATTCGTTTTATCTTTGATATGAACATTGGTGTGATAGTCAGAAGCATTCCTCTGTGAAAAAATAGAAAAAGACAAAAAAAAAGAAACGCAATAGAAATCCACGAGAGAGTTAATTATATTTCACTGCAGCAAGCATATGAGGTAAAGAATGAAGACGATGAGCCAGCCACCAGGCCATTTATACGGCCTTGTGTTTTTGCTTAATAAAGGCAAGACAAACATCTGTAGAACACATTTGCTGAAAAGTGGAGGCCGAAATGGCTCGGCTGGCAGTGGTGGAGGTGATTGAAGATAATCTTCTGTTCCCGCACCTACTAATTTTGCTCGGGTTGTTTTTGTGCGGCCACTTGGCGCTCTGTGGCACGTTTACAAGGCGCAAACAATCCGGGGCGCCATTTTTGTTACCTTGCCCGAGAATTGCGGCGTCTGGAAAGTTTTTGTTTTTCCCGATGCATTCAGACATTAGCTCCAGATGTGGAATGTTGGGAACTCTTGTTGATGTTCGTGTTATTCCTGACATTCCTCAGGCTGCTCAGAGCCTCCAGACAGTATCCCAGGTGCGGCGGGGGAGCGCTCTCCGCTGCCCCGGTTCGACGAACGCCCCTCTCTCCCTCTCCTGGAGATACGCTCTCTTTCCAAGTGGAGCAGGCGAGGACCGAAGGACACCCGGTCCTTGGCTTCCGGGGCCGGCTGCTTCGTGTAATGCACAACAGCTGGCCCCTGTGAACATTCCAGCTGAGGCCCCTCAGCATCATGGGAAATCCCAGAGGGGATTTGTTTATTAAAACTATTAGCTAGCTGTTTGTTGTTCCTGCCAGCCCAAAAGGAGCAACCCAGTTTTATCACCTCCTACTTTACAGAGCCTGAACTGCACTTTTAATAATGCTGCTTCTTGTTTTTTTTTATGTTGTTGTTTTGCAAAGTAATACATATTCCTCTTTGAGAATACAGAACGTCACCTCTACATTTCCTCATGAGCTCCAACTGTCTCCAATTTTCCTTTATCTGCAGCTCCCCAGCTTCTCTACTTTTCCCACCCCTTCTATCATGAGTTCATCCACATGCAGTAACTCTCAACCTAAATATTTAGTCGACTTGGTAGGAAACTGCCATGTCCAAACTTCTTCCAGATGTGAGCCTGCGCAGGCTTGTGTTTAGGCCTAATTATGCACGGCTGCAAAGGAGCCGGATCGCTGCGTCGGGAAAAGGGGGGAGCGGGAGGGGAAGAGAGGAGAAGGAAAAGGGAAAAGCAGATATAAGGGTGAGAGTGAAGAGAAATGTTCTGGGGTGAAAGTGGAAAAAAGAAAAAAAAAAGCTAGAGGTTGATAAGAGGTCGAGGAGGAGGAGAAAGTTCAACGTGAGGGGTAGGAGAAGTGGGAAAGAAGTAAAAAGGAGGGGAGTCAAAAAAAAAAAAGAGGATGGAGGGATGGCGGGGAGAAGCTTGGCAGGCGGTTCAGAGGGATGTGCCCCTGGAGACTGAAAACTCCCCGGCCCCTGACTAACAGATCTCCAGCACTGGGGTGAAAGAGGAGAGGAGGAGGCAAGGCGCCTCTTGAAGCAACATAACTTTGCTTCCAAAGCGCCGCTTCACATCCAAATTATTATTTGTCTTTTGAGGAACGTGACGGAAGGAACAGCATACACAGCGGCTTGTAAAAGTAATCACACCCCATGAACTCCTTCACGTTTTCTCGGATTGCCGCCACAAATTTCAATGTGTTTTGCTGGAATTTTACGCGATAAACCAACGCAAAGTAGCACTTGGGACTGAATGTGAAGTGGTTTTCTTCCTGGTCTGCCCTGTATTTACCTCCATCTATCTTCCCATCTACTCTGACCAGCTCCCCCGTCCCCTGAGGAGAAAAAAAAACAAAAAAAAACGACCCCACGGGATGATGCTGCTGTAACCGCCGGGTTTCACCACCGCTGCGGTTCCTTCGGATTGATGTGCAGTGTTAGCTTTCTGCCACACTTAGCGTTTCGCATTTAGGCCAAACAGTTCAAATTTGGGTCTGATCTGACTGTGGCACATTCTTCCACGTTTGTTGTGTCTCCACCGCGGCTTGTGGCGAACGTCTTGAGGCTTTCTTTGAACAGTACCTTTGTCATTGCCACAAAGCCATATTTTTGCTGGAATGCCAGCAGCTAATTTATTGTCTTCTCAGCAGATTATCTCACCTGAGCTGCAGAGCACTGCAGCTCCCCTAGAGTTCCCGAAGGCCTCTCAGTCGATTCTCGCCTTTCAGTTTATAGAAACCGTCAAAGACTCGACGTCTTTTGCTGTTTAAACCAAGGACAATTTTCTTTTTAGCAGAAACTTTTGGACTATCTTGTATTGCTGTGTTACATAAGCCACAAGGTGCAAGAATACTTTATAAGGCAAAGGCACTGTGATAATTTAATCATAAAAATATGTTTGCCTTGAGATAAATAGAGGTTTGATGCATTAGAGCCATTACTTAGAAATCACAGCGGAAAAAGACTCTCTCAGTGCCCCATGGTAGCAGCTGTGTCTGTTTTAATGTTTTAATGGATAACAGACAAATGGAGAGAATGTACAGTGGCAGCTCATGTGTGAATGGGCTTGTGCTTCTTCCTGTGGCTTTTACCAAAGTCATAACCGAACTCCTCCCCGTGCATATTTCAGTTGTCATCGTCACCAGTGACTGATAGCTTTGGCCCTGGTGGGTGCCAACCCAAACGAGTGGGCACGAATGCTCAGGGTGTGTGAGTGTTTGGGGGGGCGGGGGGGGGGGCGCCCCCCGTGCCCTGTTCATTCAAGACAGCTGCAGTTGAAGCCCTGAATGAACATGAGTGTTGTCTGTCTGCCTTTATGGGATTGAGACGAAAATATCCTGGCAGCGCAGATATATTTTTACCGTCAACCACAGAGGCGGCAAAAGAACAGTTGTACATCACACTTCTGGCTGTTTCACGGCCCTGCAAAAGTACTGATGACACTTTAACCACAAAATCAATTAGTTATATTGGGGTTTTGTGTGGTGGACTTACTAAATGAAATGCAGGAACTGTAAAGTGGAAGGCAAATTGTGTTTATTATTATTATTATTATTATTATTATTATTATTATTTTTTACAAATACAAATATAAAACAATGTTTCATGTATTTTTATTCAATACCCTTTATTCTGATGCTCTGACCCCTAAAGAAGCTGCAGAGATCCTCTGGTCAGGTTTGAGGACCTGTTGACTGGACAACTACTTATTGTAATCCGGCTTTTTGAGTGGCAAGAAAAAAAAAACAAAAAAAAAAACAGAGAGCAATCCCAGTTGCCGTTTTCCCCAGACTGGGAATTGACTGGAAAATGGTTGCAGATAACCCAAATTTTTTGACATATACTTATTTTTTTTTAATTTGCAGTAGAGAACACAAATAAAAAAAAAAAAATTGCTATTCAGTTATGACCTAATTATTGATCAACCGACTTGACCTGTAGTAAACAGTACTTTCATGAGTACTTTTTTGTTTTTATCTTGTCAATTTTTTTATCTTGCGTTCCTCTTATCGTCTAGGATCTTCCTGTAGGTCAGAGGTTCCCAAACTGTGGGGCGCGCCCCCTAGAGGGGGGGGAGGGGGCACCGTGTCATTGCAGTGGGGGCTCGGGAAGGCGTCTGGATGAAAAAAAAACAAAACATGAACACTGTATGCGCTGTGTTTTTACCTTAGAAT
>NW_006799944.1:3584311-3616031 GCF_000485575.1 Poecilia formosa | reverse complement strand
TTTTTACCGTCAACCACAGAGGCGGCAAAAGAACAGTTGTACATCACACTTCTGGCTGTTTCACGGCCCTGCAAAAGTACTGATGACACTTTAACTTTCTTCACGTTTTGTGAGGCTTTAACCACAAAATCAATTTGTTATATTGGGGTTTTGTGTGGTGGACTTACTAAATGAAATGCAGGAACTGTAAAGTGGAAGGCAAATTGTGTTTTTTATTATTATTATTATTATTATTATTTTTTTTTTTAACAAATACAAATATAAAACAATGTTTCATGTATTTTTATTCTGATGCTCTGACCCCTAAAGAAGCTGCAGAGATCCTCTGGTCAGGTTTGAGGACCTGTTGACTGGACAACTACTTATTGTGCATTTCACAAATCCGGCTTTTAGAGTGGCAAGAAAAAAACAAACAAACCAACAAAAAAAATAAACAGAGAGAAATCCCAGTTGCTGGTAACCCCAGACTGGGAATTGACTGGAAAATGGCTGCAGATAACCCAAATTTTTGACATATACTTATTTTTTTATTTGCAGTAGAGAACACAAATAAAATAACGTAATTGCTATTGAGTTATGACCTAATTATTGATCAACCGACTTGACCTGTAGTAAACAGTACTTTCATGAGTACTTTTTTGTTTTTATCTTGTCAATTGTTTTATCTTGCGTTCCTCTTATAGTCCAGGATCTTCCTGTAGGTTACGTGGTTATTTGAAATTAATCTTCAGAAAAGCTGTGCATGGTTCTTTTTTGTGTTTTATTTTTTTATTTGTTTTAACTCATTTGTCTCAGTGTTGTTGGTGATAACCTGTCCATATTGTATCCTCTGTCGTTAAGTCAAGTGCTCCTGCTGCTTTAAGCAGCATCACTAAGACAATATGTCGTAATAAGAAGCAGCACAAACAGAAACATAAATATACATTTGCGTTTTGCAGGATTCTTTTCTTTTAGAAATGTTAAATATGTTTGTCCTTTCTTCAGTTTTCGCTGATTTATTTTAACCACATCTAAGTTATGAGAACCTGAACATGTTTGTGGATGGA
This sequence comes from Poecilia formosa, assembly GCF_000485575.1. Lineage (NCBI taxonomy): Eukaryota > Metazoa > Chordata > Actinopteri > Cyprinodontiformes > Poeciliidae > Poecilia > Poecilia formosa. The sequence continues at coordinate 3,614,985 of NW_006799944.1, read as the reverse complement.
TGTCATTTTTAAAGCTCGGGTTAAGTTTTTTTTTAACAGACATTAATCTCATCAGTCCAGTCTCCAGAATGTCGACATTTTACACCCCAGCATCTCTGTTGCGGCTAAACACCTCAGCTTCCACGACTATTAACTTTCGGTCAGATTCCCCCGAGGAAATATTGAAACAAAATGTGGCCATTGTTTGGCCAGCAAGTTATGATGACACATTATTACAGCAGAAAGTATCTAAAAGTTTAAGCAACAGAGAACGAGGGTTATGGCAGTGTGTGGAGCTTTGTTTATGTGGTGCCTTGTGAAACTCTTCATGGCGCCTTAACGCTTCGATATTTTGTTACATTACGACCCGAAATGTTTTAGGAATAGAACTGGTCAGAAATGATGGGAAGATGGATGGAGATAAACACAGGGCAATCTAGAAAGAAAGTAGAGGTTGCTGTATAATAGCGAGGATGTTCACCTTCCAACAATCGCACTTTTTAGATTTTATTTGTGGAAGATTTTATTATATCTCTTCGACTTCTTCATTAAGCCCTACTTCAGAACCCTCTAAAAATGCTTACGGCTAATTGTTCAAACACCAAACACATTTTAACACGCCGTAATGCGCACAGTGGAAACTAGCATAGTATTAATGCAAAATCTGACACCTACAATCTTTCTTACTTATCTCCACTCACAGTCAGTCAGCGCCAAGGAAAATACACGACGCTTCTGGATTAGCAACTTAGCAGATGACTGCTAATAGCACATCATGTATCATTGTGCCATGGTACGTTAGCTTCCCATCTGCATTTTCTTTTTAACATTCTAAATATACTCATATAAAAAAATAAAATGTGTGCATAAGTAGGTTTTCATCAAATAAAATGGAGTCACAATCCAAAGATAAATCCGTGAGTAACATTGTCTAAGCACATTTCCACTGTACTTTCTGCCACATAAAATCCTAATAAAACAGCTTGAAATTTGTTCTTGTGGCACGTCAAAGTTTAAGGGATGTGAATAATTTTACAAAGCACTATAAATCTAATCTAATCACGTTTGTCTGTTTCCCTTTTTTTCCTCCCTGTGGTTGACCCTAAAGTTTTTATTTTCTGGTTCTGCGTCTGATGAGTCCTCTGCATTCGTCACTTCAAAGCCCCCCTCCTTATTTACCACAGTGTGATTTAAAATCTGCAGCGCATCTCTTTGTGCATTTCAAACCCATTTTATCTTCTGAGTCACAGCTGTGCTCAGCTGTGCCACTTGAGGAACCTGCAGCTGCTCTCAAGGTTTATGCTTGTTTCATGCGTGTTGAGATGGGAGGATGTTGACAAAATGTCCCAGGCCTTTCTTTCTTATCAGCGGGGAGAATTCCAATAGTGGGCAGAAAGCTGGAGCTCCTGCAGCGATCGGGTTTATTTTTGTGTGGAGAGGTGTTGAGGGGAAGGGGCAGCAGGCTCTCCTCTGCACATGTTAGGCGGAGCAGTGGTCAGCAATAAATCAAAAAGCCAAACAAAGGCCTGACACTGGATACTTGGAGCAGCACCTGCCAGTGCCACACAAACCCTGGACTTTATTATGTCAGTGCAGGTCGTTGGAGGAAGACCACAGACGGTGGGACACCAGCGCACGCCGCCCCCAGCACCGGAGCTTCCTGCATATTTGGATGCCGAACGCATATTTCACTTATCACCTTGTTGTGTTTGTTGACTGGGCGGCTGACATATTTCAAAACTTGGCAAAAACAGCCGCGTGTTGTCATAGTAATTTCATCCCCCCAAGTGGCTTTTTGTTATTTTAGTTTTTCCTTTCTCGCCGCTCTCTTCTTATCTTACTCCAAAAATGCCTGACTTCGGCGTTTCTCTGCCAGCGCTAACTTCCCTCTCCCTGTGTCTGACCACGGCGGCCCTTAAAGTTCCTGCTCGGGGTCAACAACACAGGAATACAGGCTGAGATAATGTCTGTTCTGGGGAGGCTGCTGCGGCTGCATTGTGTGCGCTTCTTTCTGATACGAGCATTCTTTAACAATTGTCACATTGCAGTAACTTCATTTTATGGAGGCGCCGTTATGATCTGAATACGGTGTTTTACAGCCAAGCTTACAACAACATACATTATATACCAATTTATATGCATAAGTAGTACAAGTATGGCTTATTAAGAGTCAAAAGAAAGTTTGAAACATTGCAGGAGAAAATTTAGACTGAATAATACAAATACACTTATAATACAAATTATTATTTGTATCATTTGTATCATTAGAGTTAGGCCATTATTTTAGGAAGGTGAGAAAATATCCTTGTTTTGCCCATTTAATGACTGAAGAGTAACCACTTGATGTACTTTACAACTTGTTAGGATTTTTAAGGTAATGTCATTAATGAGTTCTGCAAGATATGCAATAAACAATGTGTTGCATATAAATGTGTGTCCTTAGTTGTGATTTTCATAAAGATGGCAAGAGATTGCAAAATGTTAAAGTCCATTGCCACATTCACTTTTATCTGTTTTGGTTTATTGCACCAATCAGAGGGGCAGAGCCAGTGGCGAAATAAAACATTGGCCATTTATTAAAATCTCTGCGGATGCAATAACCCACTGTTTGTAGATATAATGTAATCCCATATTCCTCGATACGTAATCACATCAGTCACTGGAAAGCATGCTGGTCTACCATATTCATGTAACATCTATCTTGGTTGTTTAATAGTTTGCGGTACGCGCTGGATGTTGAAACTCGTTGCCGGGTAGCAAACGGGGTCATTGGGATTTAGGAAAAAAAAAAAAATGGCTACAAGCAACGCTTTTTGTTCCACACTAGATACATTTTAGGAAAGTAACGATGATCAGAAATGTGTTTAGACAAGCTTTCAAAAAACAATTATAGAAATTAGCAGCCATATTTCCCAGGCATCTTTGCTCAGGAGCAGAAAACAGAGCCTTGTTATGAGACAGAACAATGAGACAATGTTAGCCAGGCATACACCACATTCCTTCCTCTCTCTCTTTCTCTCTCTCAAACAGCGAAATGCACTAAATTGCCTCATTAAAATTGTAAAAACACTTTAGACAGTGATTAAACTGGCCTTTGTGTTCCTGCTCTGCAGCCGTAAACCTTCCAGTATGGGCCTGTTGTGATGAATCTAAGACTTTAAATTTTGCAATAACTTCTTGAAGCTTTACAGTAAAGCAGCTGTGATTCAGCTTTTGTTAATATTGTGTGGCAGCTACTTGTTTATGTCTTTAAAGGCCACTGGTTGTACTGTTGTAATAAATTGTGTATAGAAACACATTCCATGGACACATTCTGTTTGCAGAACTTGATGGATCGTCTAATAAGACGTACTGCGGAGCGGGGGATATGTGGATGTGTGTTAGTTTGCCTGTGCACACACACATGTGGGAAGGGCGTGCACCGCCACAGCTCTCAAAATAGACCTCAGTCCTCCCCTCTCTAATTAGAGACATTTTGAAAACCCGGATTTTAATTTTAGACTGGCAGCTTTTTGGGCCACTCGTGCATACACACAGAGTTAAGCGCACACTTTCCATAAAAATAACTGATAGGTCACACACTTGTGCATCTTAAATCTGCACACACACCCTGAAACCGCAATGCCAAACTCCCTGGCCCAGCCTGCTAACCCAGGCACAATGCAGCGCGCTCTGTAATAAGCGGTTGGACGTATCTGATGCAGAGGCACGCTCACTACGCTGAGCATCAGGACAGGGAACTGCAGCGCCTCGCAAAACCATTTGCACCCACTGAACCTTTTTCCACATTTTTGTGTTTCTGTAGCCATACACTTCACTGTGTAGTTTTGGATAGGCTGACACAAAGCAGTGCACCGCTGTAAAGTGGGAAGAATATTTTGCGTAGTATTCAAATGTTTGAATAATAGAGTTCTGAAAAACTCGACATGCATTTGGATTCATCATCCCAGCTGCATCTCCATTATGCAGCTGGATTATGTCCAGCTGCATAATCTGCAGCTGGACACATCCAGCTGCAGATTATGCAAACAGCTTTCAAGTCTTGCCACTGATTCCAAAAATGATTTAAGTCTGGACTTTAGTTGTGCCATTAATGCACACTATTCTGTTCTGGGTGTTTGTTTAGTCTCGTTGTCCTGCTGGAATACGAACCTCCAGCCCAGTGTCCAGTCATTTGTTACCTCCTGCATGTTTGTCCTCAAAGTGGGTCAGATAAACTCGGACAAGCTTTAGCTGTATCTTGTAACACTAACAGTTGTCCAGGTTGTTCCACCTGAGCTATGGCTCTCTGCAGCTCCTCCAGAGTTACCAAGGGCTTCTTGGCTGCTTCTGTGGCTGATGCTCTCCTTACCCAGCTTGAATGTTTAGGTGGACAGTTATGTCTAAGTTGTGCGATACTCTTTAAAATCACACTCCACTTGCTGTTTTCTGCAGCTTCTTGAACAATTCGTAGTGAGATGTTCAAAACTCACTCCAGCTGGTTATGGCCTATCACTGCTTTTACCATCTCCACAGCTGTCTGCTGTTTTGTTTGGTGTTTTGATGCAGTTTCTTCTCTAAGGTCTCAAACATACCTTTGAGCCATAGCAGCCATATTTCACAAGAACACCTGGAGTTATACTGAGGTCGTCTCTTCTGAATGCAGCGGGTTTTACTGAGAGTATAAGAGTGGCTGAATATAAACAATAACAAATTATTCATTAATAAAAATGAAAACTGAAGCATTTTTTTGTCATAAACACATTTAATATTTTCCTTCTTCCTGCATGCTGTAACCTCGTTTTATAACTGAATCACTTCGGCTACGCAGGATGATTTCATAAAAAATATTTGGCATGCAATTACATGGATGCTCCTTTTCATGACAGGCGGTAAATGGGACTTTCAGCTTGGCAGTGTTCTCTTGTCGCTGCTACAAGCCCTCTGGTGGGTCAGGCACAATGGGCACATTCACATCTTGACATGTGTTTGCTGCTAAAGTGCCCGTTGTGCTCGAGGGCATTTAGTCTCTCTGCTGCGCTCGGTGTCGTGACTCTCCGAGGAAAGGCTCAGGGTGCAAAGGGCTCCCAGGACCACAGGCTTATAGGTAGAGCTCTGTCTTTCTAACAACGAAAGGGTTAAGCTTTCTGGATGCACCAATGCGCTGAATGGCCCTTCACAGTCTGGAGGCCTCTTGGAAAGTACTCATTGTAGCAAAGATGACACAACCACCTCCCAGCCTGAGAGGTTTCTCAGCTCATGCACTTCCATATCTCTCGTCTGTGCGCCTCCCCTTTCGAATGTGTCCGCCAGCAACAATGAAAGACAAGACTGCATGTTTTTTATGGACGGTTGCAAACAGTAGTAGCTGCAGTATCACAAACGTCAAAGGATTTGACTAAGATGTTGTTTGATAAACTGTGACATAGCCGTGAAGTTTTGGTATGGTACTTGATTATCAGCATGTTTTTGTTATGAATTTCTGAGATAATTGTTGAGAAACGCCGAGCTGGTAGAGGCAAACGTTAATAGAAAATTGGTTCCACTCACTGAAAGGGATTGAATACAAATGCAAACCACTTTTCACAAGGTGCCATAGATTTTACAAGTTCATTTCACATGAGTGAACTGGATGGTCAGTCCATAAAACAGTTTTTATAATTTATAATTTAATGAAAAAAAAAACAAACATTATACGTAGCCAAAGCAGTAGCCACTCCACAATAGTTCACCCAAACAAAATAAGATATTGTTCGGCATCTGCAGCAGATTATTTTTATACTGGGCTGGCTGTAAGTGACCCGCTGTCATTAATTTTATTTATTTATTTTCTCACAGTCTTTCCTCCAAAGTCTGCAGACAGCCATTTTTGTAAAATCAATTTACTTTCCCGAAACTATACGAGGACGCAAAAGCCACACCGAGTTGAGCCAAAACCTCAGTCATCAGAGACAAAATGAAACATTTTATTCAGAACATATTATCTTCCGTCTAAATGAAGCGACATTATTCTTTTTCTTCCCCCCTTTCAGATGATACGCAGAAGCTGCCAAAGACGAAAATACTACAGAAATAAAAATGAACCCCCATAAATCAGGACGCAGACAGCTTCAGGCCAAGAAAACAGTCGAATCCAGCAATTTCATCCCATTTACATTTTCAAGTTTTCAAACTTGAAAATGAGACGGTTGTTTTCATTTGAAAGCTCATAAAAGCTTGACAGGAAATTTGCAGCAAAGCAACTTCCATTGACTGGGTTTGTACTAACAGAGACTCTGGTGAAACAGGGACCTGGACTTTTATAAGTAAAAAAAAAAATCATTGTTAGTATAGGTATAATTTTCCTTCCTATTTTTAATGTGTTTTGCATTTTGCATGAAGAGCAATTGACTTTTGCACATCACTTATCCATAATATTCAGTTGCCAGTTGAAGTGTGAGTTTTATTTCTAAAGAGTATTTTGTCCTAGTGGCAAAATGATGATATGCTACCATATTAAAATTAATAAAATCTAATTCATTTTATTAATTTATTTTATTACACGAGAGAATAAAATATTTATGCATGCTTTAACAAAAATTACCATGAAACATTTTAATATAACTTCTGTATGTTTAGAGCTTTGAAATCACTTGATAACTAAATCTAATGCACACATTGTGTTTTTCATAATAAAATAATTACAAATTCCCATCTAATGTAAATTTGTCAGCCACCAACAGAGATACCGCCTGTTGCTGCAACATGAATTATTTCTAATGTACATGATGTTATGTTGCCGTGTCGTTTCCCCAGTTTCAGTTTGTTGATCTTAATTAAAACGTGACATGAAACGTCTGAGCAGCAAGTCCATTAAGCTGACAGTCAACAGATGACAAACATTACATTCGTTTTTGTTTCAATGAACATTGTGACTGGTTGTCTCTCCTCATCTCTTTGAGTCATGTGTTTATATTCTTAAATAGTGACGTATCCTCTCAGTCCTGCCTCGCTGCTCACACGGAAAACCCCAAAGAGGAAAATTGGACAAAAACTGACTGTACATTTTTTTTTGTTGTTGTAATACAAACAATGCAGAGTTGTTAGTGTTAAAGGGCCAAATCAAATTGCTTTCAGCAGAATTAGTCCCCTCAGGGCTCGTTTTTTGTTTTTTTTTCTATTATATTTTACATTAACTTAAGCACTGCCATGGCACAAGCCAGCATGTGTATTATCAAATCAGCGTGCCAATTAAGCCCAGCTTAACTCAGTAATCACTCTCTGAGACCCTTATTTGAAATCACTCTCATTATGTGGCTCCCACTGGTCTCCAAACCAGGACTGGATTTTTGCCATGTTACCAACTCTTTTAAGGATCTCTTGTCTTTCCCTTTGCGTGAGGTCCTTGAGGGTAAGGGACCATTTCAGAGTTAAATTGATGTTTACACACCAGCCCAACGGGCTCCCTTTTCCCTCTGTCGCACTAAACCTGTGCTGCTTGAGTCTTTTATTCTCAAAGGGTTAGATCGGTGTTTAAGTGGCCGAGAGGTCGATTGTTGGAGCAGTCCTGCATAATTTTGTTTTCTCCGCAAAAGAAATGGAAGCGTGAAAAAGCAAATAAATAATTAGAATTATCTATGTGTTGACACTTTACAAAAACAATGTTTTCCTCTTTGCAAGCTTCCCTCAGCAATGATGTCAAAAAACACTCACAGCTGCAATGCCAGACACCAAAGGGGATGCCAACTCCAGTTGACCATCCCTCAATTTTCACATGTAACCCTGTCTCTTACACACCTGAATCGAATGAATTGATTGTTACGAGGCCTCTGCTGATCTGAGTTATTAAGTGCGTTCATTACGCTGACGGGGTAATTCAGGTGAGTTGGAGAAGGGATAGTAACTTCCATGAAATGTAGTTCTTCTCTCCGGCTGTACAGCCAGTCAAAAACAAAAGCACAACCTTGACTAATCTTCAAGTGTCCAAAAGTACTTGCGAGCTTCAGTTCACAATCCAATGGACAAAAATAAGTATAGAAAGGCCGTAACAGTAGACTTGTTTTATACGCTGTTGATTCAGTCATCCACATGGTAGTTCTGTCAGCGGATTGACTCTTCAGCAGGTGACCATGAGGATCTTTCTGACTACCAGACGACACCCATAAAGGTTTACTGTCTATTTAAACAAACAAACAAACAAAACACAAACCTGTGATAGTGCCTGGTAGTGAAAATAAACCTCCAGAGTTTTGCAAATGTGTGAACTCTCTAAACACTTGACCCTTGACTCCTCTTGAGTATTTACACAAAATCTTCAGTGCACTATCAACCTCAGTTCTAAATGCTTCTGATATTTAGATTTGGTGTTATAGTGCTCTTCCTCACTCTCATGATTGCAAGAAAGCCACTTGGTAGTTATGTTTGTCTCAGACTTTGGCCGTCTTTGGTTTGTGTTCGGCTATCTCCATGTCATTTATTTAAGAACAATAATACCATATTGGAGAGAAGTGGCTTTAACACTTGCATTGATCATGATGAAGTTCAGCACATTTTGAAAAGAAGAAGAAAGAGTGGACTCCATTAATGAATCTTACATATGTCTTTTCTCTGACCCTTTTTTCTGTTTGTTTGGTGTGGAACCATCAGGGCAGGCAGAGCTCTCCGTCAGAGTCCAGCTAAATATTTACTGGGCAACAAAGACCATTTGAAATCAGTGCTTTTTACTCAAGTGTTTCTCATCAATATCCCATGCTAGATGCCAAACCACACTGGAGTATTTCCTGTAAATGCTTTAAAAAAAAAACAAAAAAAATCAAGCAAGTTTGAAGTGCGTCTGGCAGAGAAGCAGGATGAAGAGTGAAAGCGTACAGACACCGAGCTCTCAGTGTTAAGGACCAACTCACAGGACATCCGGCATTCTGGCTGCTGTCAGGACAGAAGACAGAGGAATATCGTTTCCCTCTGAGCTTTTCTTCACCAGGTTGTCACTGAACACCAGGTTTTTTCCACATCCACCAAATGCACAGCTCTTTATTGAAGTGTCAGACTTTCTATTTTCCCTTTCTTAACAAAGGTAAATCTCATTGAGACATTTGCCCCTGATTTTCAAGAGATGCATGTTTTAAATAACTGTACAGGATAATAATACTGTAAAAAAAAAGTAAATGACAAGAGACAATGCATAGCAAGCTTTAAATAATATATCAAATAAAAACTTGCAATATACTTGCAATATAACTTTAACAGGAACAAATATCCAATGAGACTTTCTCCAATTACCTTGTGTCTAACACCTTTTACTTGGATTTATTTGTTTCCCAAAACAATTAATTTGAAAACCGTAGGGATTTTATTTTCTTTTGAAAACAACACCCCTCATTGTTTTTCATTTACTATGAATTTGATGTGAAACAACTGTGACTGACATACTATTGCAGCCATATTTGCTTGCAAATAAACAACTGTGCTAACAGTACAAAGTAATATTCTAATATAATATAGTATATAGTATAATAATTAATGATCACACTCTAAAGTGGTGAAAATTCACTTCAGCTTATATTTGATTCTGAACAGGAAGTGATCAATAATTAACAGTGAAACATGCTTTTAGTTTTAATTATCAGCCTGTGAAGCGGCAGCTAACTTTAGCATCATTAGCAGCTAACGATTAGCCAGGCTTAGTATTCTCATTGATTGGTTGTCTGTCATTATTTGATTTTTTTATTACTAAGTGGACTGGAGATGTGGATTCTTCTTCTGTGGTAATTTAACTGAAGTCTTAACCATTTGAGTCTGACACAACAGGACAAATGAAGAAAAGTACGTCCTTCCTTTATATTTCAAAATAAGAGTTAAATATATGGCACAATGTCATGCCACACTTTCATATTTGAGGTTCATCATAACAGTTTAAACTTATTTCACCTCAGAAAGTCACTGGATAGTTGTGAAATATGTCTTTTATATGAGAAATATCATGTATTTTATTATTTCAAGAAACCTAAAAAAAAAAACAACCTTTCATCTCTCTTTTGTGCAGATTGATTTATTGATTAAATTAGTTTCTTTCTTGAGACTGAGAGAAAAGTAGAAGACAATTTCGCAGCTGTTCTTCCTTTTGACCTTTCCCTCTTCATATGACCTTTAAAGCTTTTTGATCTTTGCATAAATAAATTAAATAAAATGGCTGAAGAAGATCCTGAAGCCTGACATGTGGCCTCTCTCTATGTTTTTTTTTTTTGCATGCTTGGATAAATTGAATTAGCTCATCTGGTTTCTTAAAACCCCTTTGTGCTCTGAAGGGGTTAAGTGAATAAGAGACGGTAAAACTGGTTTGAAGATAGCGTCCACGGTGTAGTCTGAACTAAATTAGCAGAGTGTGCTGTTGTACGTCCGATAGGTCTTGAAGGCAGATTGGGCCAATCTGGCATCTGATCAGTGTCTCATGGCGTGCAGAAACAAGCAACCCATGTAAGCCAAAACCTCGGGAGTGATCCATCCAGCACTGCACTATTGTGGACTTGCAGGATGGAGTCGCTGCTTCACTTTCTTTATACGCTGCTGGGGATGAAAAGATGCACTCCGCTCTGCCTCGGCTGTCACCTGCTTCCGGACACTGCTCCGTCTGTCTGGTGGCTGTCCAGGAAGTGCTCTCTCTACAACCCCTGACCTCCGAAACCGGTTTCCGAATAAACAGCTAATTGGCTGGGTTTCCTGTTTAGCCTGATGGGAATGCTTGACTATTTCTGTCTGTTTACAGAGTTGTGCCTGACCCTCTTTCTCAGAGTTGTGCTCCTTGCATTGTTTGTGAAAGAACAATGTGTTTCGCTGTAGCTACTCTTCAAACTTCAGGCTTTGGGGCCCCATGCAGAAAGATCCAGGTTTTACAACTCCTCTTGGCTCTTGCAAGCATTTGATTTTCACGGTCTATTGGAGAAATGTATATTTTAGATTGCTCTAATGTGTTAATTTGAGAATTATGATGACAAATTGCGACTTGCACCTTACAAGTCACATTAATATGCACCTCTGTCAATGGTTGTAGTGTGAACACTTGAAAAGAAACATGCTGTCCCTGTGAACAGACACACATATGGGCATCCTAGCACAACCAAAGCCAACATGTGTCCTACCCCCGTCAAATAATCATTGTTCAGCACAATAAGCTCAGCCAAAAAGGAACTATCTTTATCTGAACTGTCTGCTTTGAGTTTAAACGCCTTGTGTCTTTCCCAGATGTGACTTTCTGCTATCTGTATTGAATTATTCAGCCACTTCCGGGTCTTCTGCAGTTTCCAGCTTCAGTCTGCATCCATTTATAGAATAGATTCTGTGCCCAAAGTTGAGTGAAAGACCTTACGGCTCAGGAGTCATGGGTTCAAATTCAGGCTACGCCGTGAAAAGGCTGTTCTTCTCTAACCAGAGACTCTATACGGGTTTATAAACATCACCTCTTTTTCATTTATTTATTTTACATTTTCTAGAAACATAACTCTAGTAAGGAACATATTAAGCAACTGTATTAAATAGATTACAATCATTTTTGTCTCGAAAGCTTAGTAAAACAAGTTTACAGTTATTATTAGTGGGGAGGAGTCAGTCGGACTTTTGATTTTAAACAACGTAATTATGGGAAATGTTACTTCCTGACAATATTGATCAATGTTTCCACGGTAACTGGATTAAAAATGTATTCGCTTCATGCGCCGGCTTTTGTTTTCAAACTGTTCTGATGTCGTGGGTGGTTGTAAAAGACGAAAGTAAAGAGGTGAGTCAGTCCAGTTTATCCCCATATTACCAAGACTGGACGATTAAATGTGGTCATTAACTTGAGCTGGAAGGCGCGGAGTTAAAGGCAGCGTTTTTATTGATGTGGCAGGAAACGGGGGGTGGGGGGGGAGCAGTGGGAGCTGACGGCTGCTGCTGAATCTGTAAATCTCACAACAGACTGTTCACAGTCAGCTCCCACTTTTAAAGGGACACACACACACGCAGTTTCCCTCTCTCGATTAAGAACGCACTTAATGTCACAAACAGCCCATTAAGCACCATGCGGTAGGAGCAGAGACGATGTGAAACTGAAGGGTGTGTTAATGATCGCTGCCGGTTGCCAGGGCGAGGCCGTGGCAGGTCTGTGGATCCAGACAGAGACGAGGCAAGCGTGCAGAAGTCTGCTGCCTTAAAATTAAACTGGCGAGGTCACAGATGTCGGTTAAGTTTTAATATTGAAAAGAACCAGCGCTGACTTTTCTGGTTTCATAGTGAGCTGTAATATTTATTTTATAAATACTTATTTATGGTGCGGTTTCAGAGCAAGTTCCACCCCACTAAATTCTACACATGCACCACCATAAATACTGTGAAGAACTTTTTTTTTTATGTTATTGCACTTGGTTTTTTTTTTTTTCCTTTTTTTTTTTTTTATCCCCCAAAGGAACCTAGGTAAAAAAATTAAGAATAAAAAATCTCAGTTTGCACTGCAATCTTGAATGGAAAACTTCCAGCCTATAAATGGGAAAAATAAAACTCTTACCTCAAAATGCCATATGTCCACCGTGTGTTTAAAACTCCAGTAATAGTTTATTTTAACAGTTTGTTAAACTTTTGCCATCTGTTTGTCAAAGCGTTCATTTGAAGTTTGACTTTAGAAGATGCAGAAACATGCTTTGTTATCACTTTATGTGCTAATAGTTATGTGGGAAGCTGCTGATAAATCCTGATGTTAACTAGAATGGAGTTAAAATGAGTTGTGGGCTTCAGGGTCTCATACATTTGTAGTACAGTTTGGAGAGACCAATTCATCCAACATTCATGTTTTTGGACTGGGAGAGGAATCAGAGGTACCCAGAGAGAGCATGAGGAGACATGCAGACTTCTTGCAGAAAGCAATGCAACACTTCTACCCGCTGCTCCACTGTGCAGCCCAGAACTATGTACAATGACTTGTAAATAGTCAGAGGTTTGTTGATGGTTCCATTTTCCATGCCAGACAAAGTGATCATATCCTTGATTCCTCTACGCTGCAATGCCCTGACCTTTGGCCTTTGACAAGAGCCATATACGCCAAGTGAAAGAAGAAATTAACAAGGCCTGCGTCACAATAGTAAAGACATTCTTTTGATGTTTTAAAAAAAACCATTCTGAATGATTATCGGAATCACATCGTCTCTCCTGTCCTACGCTGTCTTAACTTTAATAGCAGCCATCTTTAGCTAATGTCTCTGGTCAGGCTAATCTCTCATGTGACTGCAGCAAGTGAAGTTTTTTTTTTCTTGCTTTCATTGTTTGACTTTGTTCTTCATTTCACGTGTAATTAAATCTCTATGGGCTGTGAAATAGATGTTATAGACTGGTAGTTTTGCATTCCTAATGGGCCAAAATAGATGATCTGTAACGTATTTTTTTCTTTCAATCCGCAGAATACTGAGCCACAACAAGATCCGAGTTCTGAGAAATGGATCCTTCATTGGACTTAACTCCTTGGAAAAGCTGTGAGTATTAAGCTTAAGTTTTCTGACAAAACCCTAAATGTCTGTCAGCCTCTGCTCTACAATTGGCATTTTAGAATAGCCCCCCAGATTTTAGTGGGCATCACTTGTGCATCTGCTGTAACCGATTTTATAGATTTATGCGATGCTTCTTTTTTCGCTTGGCTCTGGACTTGCCCTTCCAGAGATGAATGGCATCAGAGAAAATCTGAGCAGCTTTGTGTGCATTTCCCCTGAGATGGGCTTGATTCCAGCAGGGAGGATGATACACTCAGACTGGCTATCGCAGAGTTATGTTGAAAACCTCACATAATTACACTTCAGCCCTTCATTATTTGATAAACTCCACTCAAGAAGACAAGATAAGAGAGATCTCTGGCAAGAGGACTGCGTTGGCAGATCTACCTGCAGCTTTCAAACAGTCTGGCCCTCCTTCACAGACTCATAATCTCTCTTAATCTTAATGGAGTGTGAGACACGGGATGGACACGATTACGCCAGGGACGAATCTGACACAATTCTCAGGGCTTCTGGTGACAGTCGTGGAACTTTCTTTGACAATGCAGCAGCCATAAACACACAATAGATAAGAAGAGAAGAAATTCAAAGGATTTTAACGTGTTAAAGTGTTTAAAAGAAAAGATTGTCCTGAATCTGTTTTTTTGGGGGATGATGGAGACAAAACATTAAACAACACTGTCCTGTTTACTCCCTTTCTGTTACATCTTCACAATCCGTCTCAACTCTCACTGAGCTTTTGATTTTGCTCACTAAAGTGTGAAAATATATTTTTGGATATCAGAGGGTTTGTTTGCATGGCAACAGCAATATTTCAGTATTGCAATGATGACAGCTTTTCAATATATTGTGCCACTGCTACCCCCAAACTTGCTTCATGTTTATGGAAAATATCTCAATCTTCATCTCATCCGACTCTAGAAGTGATCTTCTGAAAATGCTTTGCTTGTGCAGCTGGAAGGAATTGATTTTAGATTTGATGCTTCTTCTTCTTCTTCTTCTTTTTTTTTTTTTGGTCCTTTAAGTCTAATAACCCCTCTGAGGACACAGATACTTGTTTTACAACAGTTTCCATGGATATTTTTTTTATGATGTGCTTAATCCTCCAGTTGTTGCTCAACATCCTTAGCAATTTTCTTTCATCTGAGGATGATAATTCAGATCAGAAGGTTTAATCTTAGACACAGTTGGGCATTAACAGAACAATACCCTCCAATTCATTAATATTGATATAGTCTTAAACTAGGAAATTGATATTAGCCACAAACTGTTTGCAGTTTCTCTGCAGCTAGGTATGAGGCGTTTATTGTGGTGTGTATATATATATATATATATATAAAAGCAGGATAGTAATCAAGTCTTTAGAGGTCAGTAGGTCGGTGTTTATAGCAAACTGCTGCTTTTACGTACTCTGTGATGCAACAGCATGTCTTGTCTATTTCCCTGTAAATCTTAATGGGAACAATAAACATGTGCAGCTCCAGTTTGGTTCCTGCAGATTGGCAGAAACGCTTATTTTGCTGGGGAGGTTTGTGGTTATGTTGACAGAATATTACTACCACATGCCAGTCGGAGCTGCCACCCATGAAGCTAACAAGCTTCTAAAAAAACGTCGAAAGAAAGAAAAATACGGCAATTTGCCGCAGTTGTTGACTTGTTAGTGCCTATCTACTGGAGCTCACGTCAGACGTGCCAGTCGAGAACGGTGAGTAAAATATGCAGAGAACGCTGAGAACACCAGAGTTGTCAGTTCTTGCACCACGGACTCAATCGATCTGTGGGAAGGACTAAATCACAAGACAAAAATGTGATAATGCAATTTGGATGATCATGGATATTGAAGTAAAAACAAAACAGGATGGTAGCTCAAAGGAGGTCATGTGAAATGAACCCAAGTTGCTTGTTTTTGTTAACAGAGCTCCTTATGGTGTCGCAGGGTCAGTAGGTTAGGTAACCTGATCCTGCTCACAAACAGAGCTGTATACCTGATGCAGGGACAAAACTAGCGGCATGCAATTGGGTTGTAAAATAAACACTTGAGATAATCTACTCAAAATATTATCTAAGCTGTTTAAACAATAACTTTCATAGAAAGTTTATCTAACTTACAGAGTCTCAGAAATTGAAGTAAAGGGAATTTGCGGATGAGAATTCTGAAACGCCGAACTTTAATTTCGAGGCAAAATGAAAAGGGAGGACGAATTCAAAGTTTCAAAACAACCTTTGATGTGCCAGCTTCCCAAACCAGAACACCAGCCGACAGGACAGAAAAAGAGCGCCTGCTGTTGCCTGGAAATAGAGGTGTTAGCTAACTTACAGAGCCGACTGGATCACTGCGAGGGAGCGGCTCCCATAGTGGCTTCATTCTGCTTGACACAACAGCTGTGCTCAGAGGCAGGCTCACTTCATTGGTTGTCTCTGTGAGTCCTTACGTTGGGTTCAGAAGCAATTGATATGAAGGACAAGCAGCACAGAAACTTAATAGCAATGGAAGTAATTAAAACTTTGTTTACTATATATTGCATCTTTCAAGAAAAGAAAAATCAGAAAGTGCTTCAACAAAGAGTAAAAATACAGGGTACATTAAATAAAAGCAGATTAAAAAAGTATGTTTTTTGGTGACTTTTAAAGGTCTTCTGTGACAGAGGCAGAGCGTTCCATAGTGTAGGAGCAACGGAAGAAAAAACTGTCTCCTTTAGTTTTGTAAGCTGGTCCTGATCGCAGAACCTCGAGGACCCGGTGGGGGTGTAGCGATGCAGTCGTCCGCTGATATAAACTGGTTACTTCCCATGAAGAGCTCTCCAAGTCAAAACCAGGATGTTGAAATGCACCTCAGCATGCACTGGAAGCACAAAAGCATTTGCTCCATTAGCGGTGGAGTTGCATGAGAAAATGTTGAAGATTTAGTCAGACGCCTGGCAGCAGCAGCACTTTGTACAGACTGCAGCTGGTCCAGGGAAGATTTGGTTGGACTTGTGCCGAGCGCATTACAGTAATCCAGACGAGATGAAGCAAAAGGATGAAGATTTCCATTTCATGATGAGACATAACGGAGCTCAGTTTTACTACATATTTCTAAAGTGATTAAAAACATTTAAAAAACTGAGTCATTATTTACACCAAGGTTTCTAGTGTTAGATTTTTGCTAAAATACCAAGAAACCCAAGGATCTCCTTTAACTTTACAGTTAATTTGTCTGGTGCAAAGATTGTTATTTTTCTTCATTTAATGTCAGAAAACAGTTAGACATCCAGCTTATTTTATTGAATGTAGGCATTTTACCAAATTGTGCAGTTTTGAAGCCTCGTTTGGAGGAAAAGAAATGTACATCATCAGGATATCATCTGCATAGCAATGACCAGAGATATTAATAAAAGATGACAGTATGGAACCAAGAGGGAGCAGAGAGAAAAAGCAACTTGTGTATGAATTTGCTTCAAACTACTTACACAGCCAAAGTGGTAAATGTACACTAATGCCTTCAAATACATATTCTACTCATATGAAAGATTGCTTTTGAAGCAACAGCAAGAGTTAAACCTAATTTAGCTCATTTGCATACTAAATATCAAGATTTATATGTTTTATTTGTAGATTCAGATTGAATCCAAAGTATTTATAATTATACATATTTCCAGGCATTAAAGTGCTAATAAAAATTCAAATAATACTTTTGTCACACGTCAGAACTTCTGACGACATTTGCGGGAGAAACAGGTTGATCTGAATATCCAACAATGAGATTTGACGGTGACCTGCAGAGGGAGAGGTCAGACATGTGTATTTGTGTTCACTACAACATGGAGTTCAGCTAACACAGGCACACACACACAGTCGCTTATGGTCCACAGTGGGAGATGCAAGCATTTGCTGTGAAGAGATAACATAAATCATGCGGACCGCGTTTCACTCCTCCGCCGCAGCCTCGGCCTCATCTCTGAGGCAAAGCAGTGGAGGTCTTTCCGCTCTCTCTGACGTCTCCAACCTTTAATTGAGTACTCAACACAGCTTGTAATTACATCTGAGCTCATAGGAAAATCACCGTCTGTTGTAAAAGAAAAAAAAAAACAAAAAAAAAAACGGCCCATTGAAATTTACAGTTGTAGCCTTGGAAGGGTTTGATGGAATCGACCGGGATGTGAGCTTACAGCGAACGTTTCACTGTTAGTTTCCGTCATACTGCGAGATTACAGTTTTTGTTTTGTCTCCTCGCCCCGCAGTGACTCCTCAGGTCCCTCATTGTTTCCAGTTTGGCGTCTACATGTGCTTGTCATTTGCAGTAGTTGTGAACACTTACTCATATTATGTGGTCAGTGCTGTAATCAAAGGCCAGCCCACTGGGGCTGAGTAAACACACATCAGGGAATTACACTGCATCTCTGCCCCAAAGTGACAAGGATAAACAAAGCCTGCTCCCTTAACTACACACACACACACACACACACGCACACACACGCACACACACACACACACCCTTTTGGCCTATTTCTGGTGTGACTCCAACATTGACTTCTTTACTTCCTAATATGGAAAGCTTTACATATAGGCTGTTATTTTTAAAAGTGTCTGGTAATTCTTCTGGTAGACACACACACGCACTCACATCCACACTCCCCTCTCACCATCATCTATTCAGTGCTGAAAGCAGTCTGATCTGCTGGTGTTGGGAGAATCCAGCTCGTGGGCAGGCCACCCTCCTTCAGGCTGGGGCCAGACAGCGCAGCACTCCACACAGTTAGCTCTTTCATTGGGACAAAACGCCTCAAAGCCACTGTTGCCTTCGAAACTTGCCAAACCACCCAAGTACCGAGGAGCAATTTAGGCTTGTTTGTTTTTGCCCTTTTACTGGACTGCTGTGTTTTTGTAACTCTTTTAAACTGACTTTCCATCCAACATCTACATTTGAATCTTGGAATATGTTGTGTCGTTCCACCGCCATAGGGCCGAACACAACCATTAATCATATCTGGATCCTGGAGAAGTCCATGCTCTTTGCATGCACAATAATTTACCTTTACAATATAGGTCTGGAGTGTTTTAGTGAGGTCCTGTTAAATGGTTTTAAGTACATTAGTTTGACCTAGAGGCTGAAAGTAAAAGTTACTCTGGGATGTGTCAGGACCCATGAACTTCATCTATGTTCAGTAGACAACTGCAGTGATACGGGCTTTATGTGTTATATGCATATTATATATTTGCGTCAGTACCATAAAGCCGTGATATTTGTGTATTCAAAGTTAACATGATGCCTACAAGACAATTTATCTGCAGGTAAGATATTACCTGCTTGCAACCTTAACAGAGCCTCACTTCAAAATTCCCTTTAAGATCCACCATGAGTCGTCTTCTTTTGTACTTATTTGAGTTTCTCCACCTCAGCGCAAACCCTTAATGACAGAAGCTCTCACTGGCAGCTGCGCTAACGAGCCAAGAACTTTATGAGTTGTGGACAGATCCCAGCAGCCTGTCCTGTGCTGATTTGAGGTAAGGTAATGAGAATAATGAGCAAAGAGGGCCCAGGCAGTTTGGCTAGTGTCCAACTAGGCCCCACTGCACCATGGGACACGGGACAGGCAGACAGGGCACAAGGGGCCCTCATTACCAGGTCTGTGTTCACCCAACATGGAGAGAGTGTGCAGAGAGGAGGGGTGCAGATGATGGATGAGGTATCAGCAGGGCGTTTGAAGTGGACAGGTCTGAGAGGCAGGAGCCAGGCTTGTGGTTGGGAGTATTTGATGGTTTGAGGTGTTGGCAGCATGACAGGATATGTCACCAAAAGAGTCTGAAGTGACCGACACAGTAGGTACTGTAAAAATACTACTGTGCCTGCTGCATTTTAGAGAAGAAGGCACACAAAATATTAGGCGGATTTCACATTGGCTTTCTTCAACAGGAGGAAATTTAGGGTTAGTTTTGATTTACGCATGCAAAAGCAGCAAGTTATAAGAAGGTTTTGAGAGAAATTTTGACCAGTGACTCACACAGGGCAAGAGATATGCGTAGAAAACATCTGCATGACAGAATGATAAATGATGTAAAGGCCTAGAGTCTAGGCCCCAGACTCTGAAAGGGCTGGTAACAAATGCTTTTACCTTGAGTAAAAATACCCCAGTTCCATGATACTATATTATGTACACAATAGTTTTAAACAAAATAGCATGATCTAATTGTTCTCATTTGAAACAAAAGCAGCTATTACTGCTACTGCAGTCAAAACAATAACTGTGAAGAAATGACGTGGAGCTGTGTCATGCTTTTAGAGTCTGTGTCACTTTTGATGTCTCCCAATTTAAATTGTACATATTTATTGAAATTAACACTGTATTTTAAACTAATAAAGATAAATAAATAAATATTTAAGAATCAACAGAGCAATAAGTAATGTAACTTAATGCTTATGAAGGCCTGCAAGTGGTCAGATAAATATTAGCCAATTTAATTGAATAAATTGTCACACTATCAGTTTGGCTTTTGATTTCAAGCATTCAGCATGCTGATGTAAGTGAATCTTCATCAATTCAGCTGAAGTGCTTGCACAAGATCAAGTGATGGTTCTGTTGAGTTATTGCTGCGATATTTGATAAGCAATTGTGTAAATTTTGTTGTAATGATGCACATATAATGTGTGCAAACTAATTTGACACAAACGCGAAACGATGCATGCTATGATGCTAAGAGTGTAGAAAGAGCATTATTTCCATTCAATAAATCCAAATATTATGTAAAAAGTGAGTTTATCACAAAGTAAAACACCTCATAGATTAGCGACACACAGATGGCTGCTTGAAACCTTTCATTTTTGGTAGGTACAGGTAATGAAAACATGACATTTAAAATTAGAATATTACATCAGACCAAAAACTAATAATATTTGTGAAAACTGGAATGTGAATTTAGTTTAATACCTGCTTAAAGGTTATTTTCGACAGGTACTTTTAATATGACAAACAAGACCCTGTAAGTGAAAACTAGAGACCAACACAGTGTCAGAAGTGTCTGCTTCTCGCATCCTCGATCAACTCACCACCTGGATTTGATCGGCTTCCTGCCCTCCAGTTTATCATTAATCATTAATTAAGAATGTAATGTGCCCCAGTCTCAGACTGCCTCAAATCAAAATAGCTATTACAACCTGTATCTCATTTAATCCACAATTTTCTGGATGATGATACTAATTACCCTTTTAATCAATTTGGTGATTAATTAACCCGTCAGCTTTTGTGTTGCTACTATATCACCACACTTACAGGCAGAGTCCTTCTTCAGCATAAGACGGAGATTTAGAAGTGCGAGAGTTATTTGCTTTCACTCACATGCCAGCTGAATAAATGTGATGGATGGTATGATCCTTAAGATTCCACACCAGGAAAAGTGGAAGACATTTCCTTCAGCCAGCTGACTGGCAGGGTGCAGCGACATATGTGGGTGGGACAGTGCTGTGCCCACGCAGCTGGAGAAACCTCAGGTCACTCCGACACTTTCTCTGATGTCTCATAGAAAGGACCTTGAACTGTAGCAACAGTTGGATGGAAAATTTTTGTGGTTTTGAACCATAAACCGTTTTAAAACCTTGACATTCTTTACTGCCTCATGCTTAGTCTAACCCAGCTCATAACCTTTGGAAACGATATTGCCTGCTTTTACAAGAAGGTTGCATTTGGTCACAGCGACTGGGTCTCTCTTGAGCGAACTGCGAAATTACCTCTGCCATTCTGTGCAGCTGGGGTTAGGAAGAGGTCCAACTTAAACAACTTTACCATCTGATGCAAGGGAAGTGGAGCCAAGCTGGCTAAACATGGTACACTGGTGGTTGAACAGAGAGGATCATGAAGAGGAAGATGAAGGGTTAGAAAGACAAAAAAGTACTACTGCAGTTTGTCTTATATTAACAGAGATTAACTTTATATCTGCCCAGGCTTAGCAAATTATATTCATGATATATCAAAAGTGGGAAGCATTATAGTGGGTTAAAAAACAGTGGTTAATTTTCAGAAATGGCGAGAAACCTCTCAGTTGTGAATAGGCTCAGTAAGACAAGGGTCAGACTGCAGCAACCCACCACTCCAAAGGAAACAAAGGACAGCTGTGGAGGTTGCAGACAGGAATCTTGTTTCCACTTAACAACAAAATGCACATTTGCGTAAGTCTGCTTTCACCCACACAACAGTGAGTCACTGCTTGTTAGGCAAAAGTTACCTAATAAGACTGTATGACATTAAGGGGTGGAGCAGGTGAGGAAGGGGTTAAGCGTACTCGAGAGTGGAAACAGAAAAGGGGGTGCTGCTGGAGTTGATAGACTCCAGATGTGTCTTTCAGATAAACTGTAGGAAAGGGGTGTGTTTGTGTTGCAGTCAAGGCTCTGGGGGTTTATTCAAACAGCGAGCAAGTAGTCTCATAAGTCCATTACTAAATTGTATGCTTCATATCCCCCTTGCTTTGTCACATACTCTTTCTGCAAACATGTTGGCATTTTTTGTCCTCTGGAGGAACTCAAGCAGTCTCTGGATTTGCTTCCTTCACTTCCATTTCTGCTCCTTTTCCTCTTTTTCTACATGTCAGCTCTTTGGCTGGCTCTCTGGTCACTCCTTCCATTTTAGGCTCTCTGCAGCCTGTGGTCCACCTACTGGATAAAACGCTCCTTTTCAATGGGAAGTCAATTAGTAATATTGACTTCAGTTTGATGAGAAAAAAAAAGTGAAAAACTGTCTTTAAAACTTTTGTTGGAGAAATAAATCTACTGAGAAACTGATGTCAAACGCGACTTCAATGCACCAACATTAGGTGTCTCCGAGCATCTTTTTATTGGAAATAATTTAAAGTTAAACCTTTAAAAATGTAACTAGGGTCCAAATTAGGTCTAAACAAAGACATTGAAGGTCGGTATCCATTTGATTAACCTAAAACCACCTGTCAACAGCATTAAATTTGCGCTCGACTTAAACTTTTACACGTTTTGAATCAAAGACCAAGACAAAATGGCACATACTTGAGAAGGAGTTTTCAATAATTTTTTTTTTTTACAAATAAAAAGTAAAAATTTTGTGTCATGGGTATGCATGTTTTCCGCTTTTACTTTTATTAACCCTGAATAAAATCCATCACACCCGGTTGGCATCAGCCGCTACATAGTTGGTCACAAAATTAACCTGTTTTCAATTTTAATTTCTGAATAAATAAACACACCAACACCACTGCGATACATGATGGTGGCAACATTATGCTGTGGGCATGTTCATGTTGAGCATGGTTAGGGAAACTGGTTAAAGTTAAGCAGCTAAGCAAACGGCCTGATCTCCTCTAAAACTGTTCAGATCGAAACACGTTTATGTATTGGAATGGTCCAGTCAAAGTCCAAGCTGAGGATTTACAGCAAGACTTGAAAATTGCCATTCCCTGACATGATCCGTCCGATCTGTCTGAATTTGAGCTATTTTGCACACAAGAGTGGATTAACAGATGTGAAAACCTGCAACTGATCCGTGTTAAAGGCACTTTCACTGCAGAATGAACACAAATGCCCACCATACGTTCTAGACTTCTGTTTCTAAAATATATCGAAAACCTTTTACGCTCCACGATTACGCATTACCTTGTGTTGATTGATCGCATACATTTCAAATAAACTGCACATTGAAGTTTTACTGTCATAAAACATGAAAAGGTTCAAGGAGCTTTAAAACTTTCGCAAGGTACTGTGCCTGCACCATCAAACCCGTAACTGAAATGTCTGTTTTTGGATACTTTGATTGGTTGTAGGTCTCTTAAAAACCCACTGAGTTTGGCCTCTCAACAAGCCTCAGCTGGAGCCAGTAATGGTTACAGTGTTTCTCTTGGCAGGGACGGTCTTCATCTCTTCGTGCTACAGATTATAGAAACATATAATTAACTAAGGTAATATGAGAATTCAAATAAAAGTATGCTTTTAAAAGCATGCCCGTTCAGACTGCTGATTGCCATGCAGAGTTTATGTCCGCGTCTGTCATGCGTGCAATCTGCACATTATGATCAATGAAAAACGTTATATGCTTGTAGAGAAATATTTCGAGCACATGCCAGCTGGCATAACACCAGATTTATGAAAATAATTGTACCTTTTGTTTCTCGATGTTTCCTGGCTCGAGCACAGCAGTTACTTCAAACCCTACAGTCAATCAGGTGTATCCATTCTGAGAGGAACCAGAAAAAAAGAAAGAAAATAATCTGGGGAAGGAGTGGCGTAGCAGGAAATTAGTGTAAAAAACAAGAGCTCTGCAAATCCTGGTTTCCTGTTTTGGGGGAAGGCAGGAGCTCGTTTGGGCCCTGCGTTACAGAGACCCCATTGTGAGCAAGTGTGTTGTTGAGTAGGGAGGTGGGCTCCACAGGGCCAAACGCAGGGGCAATTTTTGCTCAGTTCTGAATCCCCTAACCCACCTGCCCCTCCCGATGAGGGAAAGCTAGCTAGTAAAAAAAGCAGAAAAAGGAAACTGTAAAAATAAACGAGCGAGGGCCTCAGCGAGAGACGGCAACCAGACAGGAAATGACACGCGGCATAGGAATGGTCTCCAGTGATCTCTGTCAGCAGCCAAGGTGCAAGTTAATACCAGGTACTTATTAGAAACAAACTGGTCTGAAATCAAGAGAAAGGTATGTTTAAAGTAAAGATCTGATCTCCTAATTGTTATTTCTTTTTCTTGAATAATCATCAGCAGGAAACTCTTGATTCCGCTCCTTGTTTAATACTTAATCTTTATTTAACCAGGTGAGACGTCTGAGAACTGGACCATTCACAGCGTGGACCTCGGCAGCCTGGCGATAATGAGCGGCCACTGCTTAGTTCCAGTGCTTTTTCCCGGCTCCCTCCTGGCCCAAAGGCTCAAACAATGTCCGCTCTCCAGGCCCTGCTGCTGGCCTTCTGATAATAGAGCACTCCACGTCTCCATTAAAACCCTCCCGCTGCCGTACAAGCACACGGCTCCTCTGTGGGGCTGCATGGGGCCCAGGTGCTCATCCCCTGCACACCCGCAGAGTGGCGACTCTTCAGAACAGCCGGAGGAACATCTCCATTGATCAGGGGGAGTTTATGAGGAATGAAGAGAGACAAAAAAAAAGGACATTCTTAATTGCAGCCTCAGATGTCAGACAATTGTTCCTTTTTTGGTGGGGAGGGAGCTCGAGTCTGTCACAGTAAAGTGATACAGACTACATTTGGAGAATTGGATAGTACATTGCACTTTGGAGTCCATAATCTAATCCGCTCACGGTCATAATTCAACAACAGCAATGAAAAATGTTGCTTCTGAGGAGCACAGTAGAAGAAAAAAAAATAAAGCTACATTTATTTCTAGGATCTTAACAAAGATTTATTCACTTTCAGCAATAACAAGGCTTTACAGTAACTCTTCTCTCTGCGTTTGTCCTCTCGCTCGATGACAACTGTTGTCATCGGTGTCAAGGCTGCTGAGCTTTGAAGCTGTTGTCAGGGAGAGCGAAAACCAACTCTGGAGGGAGTAGACACAAGTCATCGCCTCTGTTTGAGGTGAAACCTGGAGCTAAAGTTATTGCAGGTTTAAAATAAGGCTGGAAACAAATCAGAAGTGTACAGTTGAGTGTTAAGGCTCAGTCGCTGAGGCTCTTGGGTGGACTGAGATGGTGACACATGAGCCTCACGTCCTGCTGGTTCGGTGGGAGCTCCTCCACATTCCCCAGCTTGGTGATAAGAGAGTGCAATGAATCAGAGATGGTTAGCTATTGTTACCCAGTAGATCCATGCACAATCGATTTTTCACCCATTTATTCAGACAGGAAATACATATCTGGGATGTGTTTATATGTCTTCACCCGCATCCTAGGGAGAGATACACCAACCAGAGCTTTCCTGAGCTTTACTTTGGTAAAGCTTTCTCTTGCCAATACAAATTTTAGCAGGTTTCTCCTAAAGACCTATAATTAAGAGCTCTTAAAACATTTTCCGTCTAGCCTGGCCAGTTAATAACGAGCGACATTAGCAGCAATGACTCATCGAAGAGCTGTCACTATGGAGTTGTTTCACTAACATTTTAAGACAAGGCCAGAGTTATTCAATATCTGACATTTTAATCTGGCTTTACAATCTGATGTTAGCAAGTAGAGCTAGCATTACCAAAATGGCACTCCCTGTATGAGAGTGTACCTTAATTCTGTGATTTTTAAAAAGTCTGCCATCCTTTCCACATATAGTCAGTCTGTAAATAATCAAACAGAGCACTACTGCTACACTCAGTTAAGTCTTTCTGTTATTTACTGAAAGTCTTGCTCTCTCTCACTTTCTCACAGCCTGAAGAAACTCATGCAGACATGACACGTTTTGTGTTGGAAGCCATTTTGAACACCTCACTGATGCTAAAAGTCAATAACTTTAAGCTGAATTCTCACAGTAAGCGTGTTGTAGATGCTGCAACACGCTTACTGTGTTGCAGCATCATACCAAATGCAGCCAGACGGCATTTGGTATGATGCATTTGTTGAGTGAGTAAAAGTTTGGACGCTGTGGTTTCTGACTAGTCACAGGTCAGCTCCCAATAAAGCAGAAAATTGACCGATTCTACTCATCAGTTCATTTTTTAATGCATCACCACTAGATTGTGTTAAATGGTTCACTTTCAGAAACTTGCTGTGTGACTAGATAGACAGCTGGTAACATCGTGTTGCTTTGTACATCTCTGGTTTCTACAGATCTGCGATAACCCGATTGCGTGTTTTATATGCTGTTTTGTTGTGGCTTGTTAGATGCCGAAGCCAAGTTTGAGCTTCTACGCACAACAATGACCGTGCAGAACGACTCGTGATTAAAAAAAGACTTCTCTCAACATAACAAAACCAGACTGGTTTACATCTGCATTGTGCGTACATGTTTAAGTGATGATGGGATCATTTGAGCATTGTCTTTCAACCTCCAATATTCTGATGTTTCATTGCGGTGCAGCGCAATCTATCGCTCCCTCACTCCATGTTGTACAAGCTGTCCAAGTTTCCTCAGATGGGCAGGGATGAAAGGAAAACCCGTGCTGTGATCTTGTAAACCCAAGATTTGAATTCTCCTCGGAAAGCAGAAATATCTTTTGACAAATGAAGAAACAGACCTCAGGCTAAAACCAGCAGCTCAGTTGGATACACAGGTCTACGTCAGTAAATCCACGATTTACAGCAAAACATGCTCACTTTGCTGTGTGGTCTTGTTAGGCCACACTATTTTTAGCAAAACCTTCATCTTTGTCTTTTGACTTTTGTGCACTAAAGTGTAGAATGACAAATTTGTTGCAAGGATAAAACTTCTAAATTTAAACCAGTTTGAAAACAAAAACTATTTTTCAAAAATAACATTTTGGATTCGTGATGATGAGGACTTAAGCATTTTAACGCCATCCAAAAACATACATGTTAGATGAAGGACTAAGAAAGTGTACAAACTTGATGGATGAAATTTTGATATATTCATCCTAAATTATCATTTAAAATAAACTAATTCTCTTTCCCTTTTTGCTCTGCACAGAGTCCCACATTTTCTCATTAGTTAGAACATTCACCAAAAATCTACATAAAACAAATAATCAAGTGGCATTACACAAATACAAAATAGGCTGATGAAATAATCCCCTTATAACCAAATGAAAGCAAATTAACTCATGCTAACTACAGTTTCAGTATGGCAGCAGCAGTAGTGCAAACGGGGTTTATTAAAAGAACATGAACATTTTAATTGTTCATCTTGTTGAAAGCAAAATATCAATCTACTCGCTAAATCTGAGCTGGTTTTCGACATACACAGTCATAGTTGTAGCATCCTTATCACCAAATGGGAAACTTGGATTGAAATGCATGGAGGCCAGCATTACCACAGCAAACGCTTACATTTTTATATCTGTGAAAGGGACAGACAGAGAGAAAGTGAGAGAGAGAGAGAGAGAGCACAGCAAACGCTTACATTTTTATATCTGTGAAAGGGACAGACAGAGAGAAAGTGAGAGAGAGACAGAGAGAGAGAAAGAGAGAGAAACACCTCAGGGAGAGGAAATGGTGAGCAATGCCTCACCTTTCAACGCCACACTAATGAGGCCAGTGACACACAAACAGGAAGCTGGAGCTTTGTTCTCCTGCTGTCCAGGTCAACAAATCCAACTGACACACTGCAAAAAAAAAAAAGTATATTCAGAGTAAGACGATTAGCACATAAACTGTAACAGATCCATAAACACTTGAAAGTATTTATATTTATCTTTACCATGTTTTTGTAAATTATTGGATGCATGTGTGCCAGCCTTTATGAAAATAATGATTTCCTCACATCCTGTCTGAGACGGTGCTTGGCTGTGCTCTATCCAACACAATGCCTTGGTTTGAGTCCAGAAAGCTTCTGCCCCATCATTAGAACCGCTCTTCTGTCTGTAATCATATGAGAAAGGGCTTAGAAAGATCTTGGACCAGGACAAAACCAATAATCTGTTGAGCGGAGCACCACCACACCGCATGTTGTAGTTTTTTTTTTTTTTTTTGCTGGAAGCTATTTTCTAAAACAATTTCCCTTACCCTAGTTTGCCCAAAAAAGCTCATCTCCTGGAAAATGGACTGAGCAGCGGTTAGGAGATGCCTGAGGGTTTGAACTGCATGAGGCGGCGCGGTCAAGAACAGCAATCACAGATAATCATTGTTGGAAAAGTGCCCCAAAAGTCCCATGAGGACTTCCATACTACTGAGCCATTGTGGTTAAAAAAAGAAAAAGACAAAACAGCAACATTACAGATCTTTTTTTTTTGTTTGTTTGTTTTTTTTTGTAAAAAATAACTCCTGTATCAGCTCCAGAAGAAACTCTCATGTCCTGTGGATACATATCCATCCCCATAATTCAGCTCTGCTGCTTCCACTGAGTCATTAAAGTCTTTGGCTCCAAGCATAGGCAGGTTGGTTGGTAACATCTGGCTGAGTAGACTGACAAATAGTTCGGAAAGTGAAACGAGAGAAGGGTGTAGATAACAGCAGTAGATAACATGAAATGAAACATCCAGAAGGAGATAAAGATATCCATATCATTAAGCCTGCTGTGATAAAAACACTTTTAAAAGGGAAATGTAAAAATCCTGCTGTGTAATATTAACATAATATTTCCCTAAAAGACAGATATTATAATTTTTCTTTCTTTTTCAGTTGTTTCCACTGTGGTCAATGCAGAGCACAGTGGAAATTAGAAATGATTGTAATAATTCATACAGCAAACATTTATATGTGTTTACAGTTGTGTTCAAAATAACAGCAACATGTTTAAAAAGGCTAACAATAGCTTTTACTCCCAAACACATGAATGATTTGCAAACGTTGCACTGGCTGCTCCAAATCAAAACATGAAGAAGAAAAAATGAATTTCTTCAATCAATCTATTTATAATAGCAAGTGAGGAAAAAGAAATATTGGGATGTTCAAAATGTAGCATTTTTCTTTACAAATGCTACATTTGTAAATTATTTACAAGTGTAGCATTTGTAAATGCTACATTTACCCAAAATGTAAATTCTACATTTACAAATGTAGCATTTACAAATGCTACAGTTCTGTGCTACATTTGTATGTTATGCTACCTTTGTAACATGTGTATGTTACAAATGTAGCTACGAATGCTACATTTACAGATGCTAACTCGTCAAATTGCTCGACCAGTTAGCTTTCTAGTAGCCCTACCTAACTAATATTTAGCTGTGTAGACACTGTTTCTGAAAAGTGCTTTCTATGAACTTTATTTTGTTCACCAAAAGACAATATTGTTGTGTATGATACACTAGGTCAAATAAAATAATATTCAAGCAGATAACTGGAGATAGCACATAGCAACGTTTATTTTCGAACGGGGAACTTCAACTTCTTCTTTACAGGTCCAGCTCACATCTCTTGTGCACAGCAACAGCGCCACCAATGGNATAGCTTTTACTCCCAAACACATGAATGATTTGCAAACGTTGCACTGGCTGCTCCAAATCAAAACATGAAGAAGAAAAAATCAATTTCTTCAATCAATCTATTTATTACGGAGCCCCCCAGAGGACATGGGGAATTTTTTTTCTTTTGCGTTCCCTCTCAAAACTTTTGCGTTCCCTCGCAATAATCTACTAATAAGTTCATGCGGCATAATTGATACTGTAAGCCTTTTTTACAGTGGCCGCCGTACTTTCTGCTTTAATATAAGCTTATAAGGGTTTTCCATGGACTATTGAGTTATTATCGCGGGGTAATAAGTCATCTGATTGTGTCTCTATTGTGTTCGTAGTCTCAATGGTTTAAAGGGCTGCTTTCTGTGCCGTTCCATCTGAGCCTTAACAGACATAAACATGCAGTAAATAAATAGATTTTTCAATCAGTTTTTTGCACCAAAGCGTTAATAATAATAAACACGTTTTATATTATAAAACACAGCAAACTAATGGTGGTAGACGGCCGCACTGGATTAACTCGGGGAATCTCATCTGTCCGTGTATCAATCAACTCCTAACCTCTTCTTTGTTCTGTCACAATTATCGATTTTTTTTAATTTTTATTATCATGCTCCAAACTTTGCGAGGACTGACCACCCAGCTCACCCGCTTCCTCATACACACAGAGCCAGCAGCGTCACCTTCCCATTCATCCTTCATGACAGTCACTCCCACATCGACACGCCCACCACCAGGTGTCAAAGCCGCTGCTCCTGTCGTATCAATAATTACTTATTTCATTCATATTGCTCTTATAGAGCCTAAGTGAAAACGTGTTTATTACTATTAACGCTTTGGTGCAAAAAAACTGATTGAAAATCGATTTATTTACTGCATGTTTATGTCTGTTAAGGCTCAGATGGAACGGCACTGAAAGCAGCCCTTTAAACCATTCAGACACGAACACAATAGAGACACAATCAGATGACTTATTTCCCCACGATAATAACTCAACAGTCCATGGAAAAATCATACAAGCTTGTATTAAAGCAGAAAGTACGGCGGCCACTGTAAAAAAAGGCTTACAGTATCAATTATGCCGCATGAACTGATCAGTAGATTATTGCGAGGGAACGCAAAACCTTTTGCGAGGGAACGCAAAAGTATTGCGAGGGAACGCAAAAGAAAAAAAAAATTCCCCATGTCCCCTGGGGGGCTCCGTAATTTATAATAGCAAGTGAGGAAAAAGAAATATTGGGATGTTCAAAATGTAGCATTTTTCTTTACAAATGCTACATTTGTAAATTATTTACAAGTG
>NW_006799944.1:3532481-3583602 GCF_000485575.1 Poecilia formosa | reverse complement strand
TTATCCATTTTAAACAGATTTTCATAGCGGATGGCACAATAACGAGCATGTAGAACATTTGCCGTCATCATCTTTCAATAAAACATGTGATGTTTCACATGATCGATTACCTCACATATAAAACTCCACACTATCAGTCTTTTAATCACGACTCTTTCAATTTGTCAGTCCGTTTCACATAATCAGCAGTCTCCATGTCATGACTGTTGCATCTCTTGGTTTTGTATTACTCTATAATTTCTACCAGCAACAGTGATTCATCTGGTTGGTGTTGCTGGACTGCTGTTACTTTGAACACAGCTGCATAAAGACCATAAAAAGAAAAATGGCCTGCATCAGGTTCAACACAAGTTCTTGAGAGAAGCAGCTTGAAGACAAACAAACCAGCACTCTATTAAGGGATTTAAAAGCTCTCCATGGCTCTCATGTTTCTCTGTACAGCTGTTGCACCAAAACACTTCAACTTTGTGATCTGTGCAGAGGTCGTGTAAATCAAAGCAGTGGTGAATGGAAGCAGCAGAAAGTATCATTTTTCTACACCTAATTAGTCTGTGCTTTGCTCTTTACGGCTGAACTGCGATTCAGCAGTGAAACAGTCAAAACACTTATCTGGAAACGCTGTCCTTCATCCCACTGAAACTTTAATTCTACAGATACATTTTTTTCACACATCTTTTGAACCTAAAAAGCCACTTCACAGTCGTTTGCATGTTGAAAGGGAAGTCAAGATGCAGATAACCATCATTTGCTTCAGACAGAACAAAAAAACAAGACAATGTTGCAACTAACCTATGGGGGTAAACATGCAGAAGTACATTTGGAGGGGAGTGTTTATTGATTTAAAGTGTTTGACCTGGCATTCCTCGGCGACATGGATGTCTTCAGACATTCTGTACTCGCAGAGGACACATAAAGTAAAAGCATGTCAAATTGACACATTTTCTTTTGAGGAACTTAATGTTCGCAACATCTGTGGTTCCCCTGATAGATGGGCTGCTGACTCACTGCTCAAGCTATCTGTTGTCCAAGCAGTAGGAACTCGGTTGTGTTCTTGTCCCTTAGCAGCATTTTTTTTTTGATGCTCCTTCCCTTGAAACTGATTCAAATTGTTTTAATAATCCTGGGGAAAAAGGTCTAGTAAACCCAGAAAGTATCCATCTTTAAATATTTACTTTCAAAAAGTCTACTAACTTTCCCTTCATATAGGATTTAATGTGAGTGCTCCCTCTCTGTGTTTCCAATAAACTGACAGGAATCCACTAATAGTAAACTTGTTAAAGGTCCTTTGTAATAATACATAGAAAGGTGTTTAAACCAACTAGAAATGGCACTTGCTGTTAAGTACATTATGTAATGATTCATACTTAAAATTTGTTTGCACCATAAATGGGCTTCATGTAATCCTTTACCTGCATGTTCAACATTTTACCCCAAGATGTGTGAACTGACTGCTCTCCAGAAATGGTGCTCAGACATATAATAAAAACTTGAACATTTTGCACGCAGATTAAAAGCAAAACAGAGAATCTTTGTGATTATTATCTCTGCATGCACACACCAACATTTCTCTCTTTTTTTCCCGTTTCCAGGGATCTGAAGCACAACCTAATCAGCACCATCATGCCTGGAGCCTTCCAAGGCCTGTCTGAGCTTCGGAAGCTGTGAGTAGACGTAGTAACATCCCTCAAAGTGTGATTATGCACAGAGCAACAAACACGCAAGTGTAAATTAATGAAAACTCCTTTTCTATCCAGAAGTCAGTAGCTGAGTTAAACAGATATTAATTCTTTTGGCAGCTACAGATGTTATAAAACAATTGCTATGTTCAGCTTAAGCCTGAATTTTTCATTCGACATCAGTAAAAACCATCAGATGTCATCCCTGTGGCATGATGTGGAAAACATCAGGGCTACTCCGAGCCTCCTCACAAGGCACTGAATGTGACAAGCCAGCCTTGTGCAGCAGCTTGCTGCTCACGTCTTGTATCTCTGTTACTGCGACGCTTGGTTGTGGCGTGGGTCGAAAGTGTTTGTCTGCGCCACGCCGCGTGAGTCCTCGTCCCTCCTCCCTCCTCCTTCTTCTTGTATTTTCCCTGCGAGGTCTGGGGCTTCTCAAAACAAACAGGGGGAGATAAACACATGCTCTGGACAGCTCTCTGCTGGGTAGTGTCAGAGGTGCAGCAGAGCAGATCCCTCTCTGGCTTCAGCTATACATCACACTCAGGGGTGGACTGTAGAACAGGGGCCCCTGCTTTACCCTGCTGATGATAAAGCTTCGGTCGGGTCCTTCGGGGTCCTGATAAGGGAGATGTGAACTACGATTCTACGATTCTGAAATTGAAGTTTGCATACTGCTGTGGTCTGAGCCGACACAGAAGAGGGCCGGCCCAGTTCAGCTGCATGTCAAATGGACATGTAATATAGCATCTGGGGGCAATGAATGAGTCAAGACACAACAATCTGTTGCTAAGGAGATATTCATTTGATAATAGCTAACACATTCTTTTGTTCTTTCACACGTTTAGCGACCTGTCCAACAACCGCATCGGCTGCCTGACCACAGACATGTTCCTGGGACTGACCAACCTCACCAAGCTGTAAGACATAGACCCATCAGCTACACTGAAATGTGTTCAACTTTGACTTGCTGTTGAGGTACCGAGAGAGCTTGTTTATGCCTAATCTATGTTTTTACAGAAACCTCTCTGGCAACATCATCTCAACCCTGGATCCAGGCGTGTTTGAGGAGCTGCCTTCCCTCAAACAAGTGTGAGCAAAAAAAAAAGTGACTTAATTAAACTCAATTCCTCAGGAGAGCAGTCAAACTTTTCCACTTTTTACATGTTACAACCACAAAAGTTGATATGTTTTCTTAGAATTGGATGTGAAAGAGCACATAAAGTAGTGTACAATTGTGAATTTGAAGGAAAAGTACACTTTTTACATGTTTTACATTTTTCACAGTGTAGCATGTAAAGTGTATACACTACTATTTGTCCCTACCATTCACTCACAATGGTTTATTGTTCTTTACAAATAAATGGAGAACAAACGGGAATAGCAACATTCAAGTCTTGAGATAGATATTTGGTTGGACTTTGGTCTGGACTTTGACTAGGCAGTTCTAACACATGAACATGCTGAGTTGCTCAGAATTGTTATTTTCTAGAATTAGAATAAAACGAGTCCTGGAAAAGAAAAATGCAGAGACTTTTAGTTATAATGTTGCAAAAAGTGGAAAAAGCCCATAAAAAATTAAATACTTCTGCTAAGAACTGTAGAAAATCTAAGACAGTTTGTAGTTTTTATCAGCTAAAACATGCATTTGTTTCATTTCATTTCCACGCTTTTCCATGAGTTTAACCAGAGGTAGAATTCACATGACTCTTTTTTTTTTCTTTTTAATGAATGGTTATTCCCTCCGCAGAAACTTCGTGTCAGACTACTTGTCCTGTGACTGTGGGCTCCGTTGGATGCCGAGCTTCCTCCGCAGCAGCTCGGTGCGTGTGGGAGAAGATACCCTGTGCGCCTTCCCGAGGACCTTGAGGGGAAAGCCCCTGCGAGGCCTGAGAGAAAGCCAGCTAAGCTGTGGTGAGTTCCTGGCTTCACTGAGGCGCAGGAATGAGGCGGGTTACCGCTTTAGTTCAGAGAGCATTACTATGCAAATGACTGTCACTCTGTAATGAAGCTCAAGACCATCTTTTCACAAGTTTCAGCAATGCTATGTTGGCATCCATCCCTGTGGGTTACTTTAACTGTCTGCTGCTGTCTGCTTCCGGTTGGCTGCTGCTGAAAAGCAAATTCATAGCACAGTTCTTTGCAGT
This sequence comes from Poecilia formosa, assembly GCF_000485575.1. Lineage (NCBI taxonomy): Eukaryota > Metazoa > Chordata > Actinopteri > Cyprinodontiformes > Poeciliidae > Poecilia > Poecilia formosa. Next base: position 3,579,779 of record NW_006799944.1, on the reverse strand, counting down.
AATATTCATACTGCTAGAACTTTTGCTAATCTTTGTCACACGGCAATCACAAACTTCATTGCAATTGATTCTGATTTAAGTAATAGACTTACACAAAGTAGTCTGGAACTGAGACATGAAAGAAAAACGATACGTGTCAATTTGAACAATAAAGTTGTGGGAGGGTTGGAAAAAACAATCTGAAATGTATGGCTAGCATTTTTTTGCCCCTCAGCCCCTTTATTGCCCACAAAAATAACCTATGATTTAGTTTATGTGATAAAAGCTAAATCTACACAATCACCTACTCTGCAAGCTGCAGAATAGCTTGTCACAGGGGAAACTTGTCACAGATGAATCCTGAGAATACAGGCAAGAGCTACAATTGAAATGTTTAGGAATGATTTAGATCAGGGCCTAGTCAAAGTTCAGAGCTTCATATGATATGGTGTTTGTAAGATCCTTTTCTTTCCACCTCACAGCTATGCACTGCATTGTATTGTTCTATCACCTAAAATTTCAAGAGGATACAATAAAGCTTTGGTTGCCTAGTCCAAAGGCTAAAAATATGTTTTTCAAATGTAGTGTAGCTAATCTGGGCACATTTAACTGAAGGTGGGCAGTGAGACAGCAGCCACCTTTCCTCTGTAATAGCTAACCACATGTCCTTTAACACTTTGCTGCTCAGACGGTCCACTGGAGCTGCACACCCTGTCGCTGCTGCCGTCCCAGCGTCAGGTGGTCTTCAGAGGCGACCGGCTGCCATTCCACTGCACTGCTGCCTTGATGGACAAGCTCACCAGCATACACTGGCGTCACAATGGTCAAGTAGTGACATCTGACCCCGACAGAGGCGTCCAGCTGGAGGATAGCGTGGTGCATGATTGCACCTTCATCACCAGGTACAGTATCTGCTCCTCTTTGAGAACCTGTCTATGATGTGTTGTCCAAGTAAGAGGGAAAAAAAGCACCAGTCGTTTAAAACAATCTGTTTGCATTCAGCGAGCTCATATTATCCAACGTTCACGTGGAGGCAAGTGGAGAGTGGGAGTGTGTGGTCACTACTGGGCGGGGCAATGCCTCGCGCACTGTTGAAATCGTAGTGCTGGAGAACAGCGCCTCCTTCTGCCCAGAAGATAAAGTTCTAAACAACCGCGGGGAGTTCCGGTTAGTTGTCATGACAGTGGTTTACTTTGAGTAGATTTGAGTTTCAGCATTTCACTGAAAGCTTTATTTTTTTTATTGCTCCACAGTTGGCCAAGAACTCTGGCCGGCATCACCTCCCACCAGTACTGTCTGCAGCTCCGTTACCCCTCCTTGTCTGTGGAGGGGGTAACGGAGCAGAAAAAGGCCTCCCGATACTGTGACCGGTCCGGAAAGTGGCACGAGGGCGACTACTCCAACTGCCAGTACACCAACGGCATCACTCGTGTCTTGCATACCTTCATTTTGGTCGGTAACGCCGTCGATGCCACCGTACGCCGACTCACGGCCTGGCAACAAAACTCACCCTGTTTTACGTCTCCATTTTAGACACCCATAAACGCGTCCAACGCCGTCACCGTGGCCCATCAGGTGCGGACATACACGCTGGAAGTGGCTGGCTTCACTGACTCTGTAGATGTGCTGTATATTGCCCAGATAATGGAGAAGTTCATGGAATACGTCAGGCAGCTGCGAGAGGTGAGAACATTTTCAAAGTTCACTCTCCTTAGCGATGCACTCATATTGTTTTGAGATGCGATTTCTGATTTGATCTTTCTTTAAGAACTAAGCAAAATTATAATTCTCTAATTCCCTTTTTTTTATCACAAAGTATACAATTTTCTCAACAAGACCCAACTGAAATCAACACTAGCAGCAAACACAAATCTATGCAAACACATTACCCATGTACAACTTTTAAAACTACGCGTCCTTTTGACTTTAATAGATAAAATATTTTTTTCAAGGCTAATGATTTCATCCTTTTAGATGATGAATAACAAATTGTGTTTGCTGTAGTTGTCGGAGGTGATCGTTGATATGGGCAGCAACCTGATGCAGGTGGACGACCAGATCCTTGCTCTTGCTCAGAGAGAGAAAAGAGCGTGCAGCTCCATCGTCTACTCTCTGGAAACTTTAGCCTGGCCTCAGTTACACGGTGGAGCACAAGACTTCTCTGTGGTTCGTAAGAATTTTGATCTAAAGTTGTATCTGTTTCTGTGACACACATATGTCTTGTACTTCTGCAATGGCAAAATTGTAGGACGATCATGAAAATATTAAATTATTTTTGGTGACCTAATTTGCCCGTGTGATAAAACAAAGCCATGGAGTGGTTGTTGTAAATCGTCTCATTTCGACGGATATAACATTTTGTGGAGTGTTTCTTTTCACTAATATTCAAATTGATTTTTGAAGGTGTCTAAGAACATCGTGATGGAAGCTCACCTGATCCGACCCGCGCACTTCACCGGTATAACCTGCACCGCATATTACCACCGCGAGTTGCCAACAGGACGGCCAGGAGTGGAGACGTCGGAGTCTGCACCTCAGCAACTCCTTCATTTCCGCTGCAGCACTGGCTCCCATAACGTCTCCCTCACCAACTTCCCCTTGAAGGTGAGGCTTTTCCTCCTGCCGCTCCATTAGCGACCAAACGTATCTCTTTGTGTGAAGCCATAATCATGGACTTTATTTACTAAAATCTGCCTGCTGTTTTTGTTCTTTTCTTCAGAATTCTGTAGCCCTCGCTTCTGTGACTGTTCCAGCCACTTTGTTTCCCCCGGATGCTGCTGCGGACTGCAAGCTGCAGTTTGTGGCTTTCCGAACGGGAAGCTTTTTTCCTCTACTGCCAAACTCAAGCAACGCCGTTGAACAATCTCGCAGACGAAGTGTCAACACTCCTGTCATCTTTGTAGGCCTTGGTAATAAAAACAAAAACAAAAAAAAGACAACTATTTGTTTTCATTTTGCTATGACAAAATATCTTAAAGCTCTCTTTGATCTGTAGTCAATGAGATCCTTAATCCTCATAAGGACTAAACAACTTAGTAGTCAAGAAGTTTGTGTTGTCAAATACCAAAAATCTGATAATTAGATATTGAACATACTCCTTTTTAGCTCTCACAAATTGCACCAAGTGCTACTAATCAAATGTTGCACTTGTTGCATCTTACAGACTCGATACCTAAACACTTCTGTTGCAAAAACAAAATTACATAAATAACTTTAGATCTGGGTAAAAGTGCACGGACCCTTGCCTTTTTCTGGCAATCTGTACCTTTGTTTGAACTCTTTGCAGTCAAGACAAAGGCTATTTTTATACTTAAAAACAGAGAAAAATCTGTGTAGTTTTATGTTGACAAATATCTCCCACTCTGTGACAGACGGCTGCACCATGTGGAACTATTCTGATCACATCTGGGTATCCCTGCGCCACTTGACCCCGGGCACCGACGCAGTGGCAGCCCAGTGGAGCCACACAGAACCAGGGAAACTGGGAGGCTGGAGCCAGCAAGGCTGCCAGCTTGTTCACACTGACAGCAGCACTTCACTGATGCACTGCTCTGTGCTCGGCAACTATGCGGTGCTGCAGGTAAAGGAAGCGCACTCAGTTAATTCAGGAGGACTGTGACAGATTGTTGATGAAAACTTAACCCAGTTCGTTTTCAATTCCTCTCCAGGAAGTTCCCACCTTCCCCAACTCCAGCTTAGTCTCTGTGAGGGTGCTCCACCCTGTGGTCTACGCATGCACTGCAGTGCTGCTTCTCTGCCTCTTCACCATCATCATTACCCACATACTACACCACAGGTAGTGTGTTGGTCGAACTTCCTGCTAGCGCTGGCCATTTGCTGCTTCTTTCTAATAATTTTCTCTCCTGTATGTTTTCTACAGTTCCATACAGATATCAAGAAAAAGTTGGCACACTCTGCTGAACACCTGTTTCCACATCGCCATGACATCGGCTATTTATGCAGGAGGCATAAGCCTAACCAGCTACCCTCTTGTCTGTCAGGCAGTATGTTTTACCTCGCGGTGCTATTTTTAACTGCTTGCACGTCATGCTTCACATCCAGTCACACTGCTGCTGTATGTGACAGGTGGGCATCGCTCTTCACTACTCCTCTCTGTCAACACTGCTGTGGATTGGGGTTAGCGCCAGGGTCATTTACAAAGAGGCCGTGTGGAGAACGCCCCGGCAGACGGAAGGAGAGTCTTCCCCTCCACCTACTCAGCGACCTATGCTCAGGTCAGTGAGCAAGCCACCGCAATCCCGTACTCACCTCCTGCACCATGACAGCATTGTGTGCCGTCCATATGGTTTTTTACTTTAGACAGTTGGAGAAGTTCCCATGCTCGACCACCCAAACTGCCATCCCATAAAGGCAGTCATTGTGCCCGATAACCATAGTCCTTCTGATTTAGAAAGGGAGGAGGGAGACCGACCAAGTACAGCTGTGAGGCAAGAAAAAGACATGCGACCGGATAATTTTAGAGATGTGGGCAGGAAGAATTTGTGACACCAACAGAACAGAAACTGTGGGAGTTGTCATAAATTGAAGTTGGGTGATTCAAGGACTGCACTGTCTTCATCACAATTTCCCTCTGTTCCCCCAACCCTTTTTTTTTTTTCCTTTGCCTGTGATCTTAAAACTGCAGTTGTGCACTGTGCCCCTGACCTCACTGGATCTCCAGTCAGTGCCTTTGTTGTCCACAGAACCAAATGGGTCAGGAGGTGATAAATCAATGACTTCTGGCATGCGCTCTGACCCTTTTCCCTTTTGACTGTCTGTTTGGTAATAGTGTAGTGGATTGCGTAGCTCAAAAACTCAAAAATGAACAATATCAATATTTTAGGTCAACGTATACCACTTAGTCCCAATAAGTGGTGCTAGTTTCGCCCATGCAGGACGCCCTTATATCAGTGGGTGAAGAAAAAAAAAAAATTACATGGCAGTTGTGTGTCAAACAACCTTCCCAATTTTCAGTGGCAGGTGGGCGCCCCCTGTTTCCACAGTGTAAGGATTGTAAGAAAGCATTATCATTTAGGTAATGATGCTGAAGAAGGCCTTTTATTAACAAAGTCTGAGTTGAAAGGCTATTTCAGTGCTTTGAAAGACTATGGACTGCATGTGGTAATCTAATTAAAAATGTAAAGTACTTACACTGGTTTATTATTGTCTGAACAAGATTTATTAGATCACAATTTCAGATTCACGAGATTCTGTTTATGTACATCTTCATTTACGTATATGAAACGTCAAAAGGGAAGAGCTCTTTCAGAGTCAACATTGATGCGAAGTTCCCACTGCTTATTTTGGAATACATCATCTTATCTTGGTTTATTAAAGTTCAGAAACTGTGCTCACAGCATTTCTCTTTGTATTTTCAGGTTCTATTTAATAGCCGATGGAGTTCCTCTCATCATTTGTGGAATCACTGCAGCTGTCAACGTCAACAACTATGGAGACAATAGCCCTTAGTATGTCAATTGCTGTTTTATCCTCTTGAAATGTGATCTTTTGACTTTGTTTTGTTTTGCTTGGTGCAGCTTTGACTTATTCAGCGTTAAATACACAAAGAAATTCTTGTTTTGCATTGACCATCCTTTCCTCTTTTTTTTCAGCTGCTGGCTGATCTGGCGCTCAAGTCTAGGATCTTTCTTTGTCCCTGCTGGTTTAGTGGTGTTGGTGACCTGGATTTATTTCCTGTGCACTGTGCTTCGCCTGAGGCACCGTGTGTCCAAAGAATGCACAGGAACCACCCTGTCCTCTCCTGGGACAGAGGGCCATCCTGCACTGGCAGGAAGCACCAGCCTGCTCTCCACAGACTCAGCAGGGAGACCTATAACCCCAGCCGCCCCTCCAGAGGATCAGTACTCGCTGAAGACACAGTTTTCTATACTGGTAGCCACCCACTTCCTGTTCGCAGCTCTTTGGTGTTGTGGAGCCATGGCAGTGTGGCTAACAGGGCGCGCAAGCTTGCTGTTCAGCTGTCTCTATGGGATAGTCGCCACAGTTTTAGGGGTGTTTCTGGTGGTGCACCACTGCTTTCGACGCCGTGACGTGCAGACGTCGTGGCTGGGCTGCTGCCCAGGTTATCGTCGCTCCCATCCGATGTCCACTTACACAAACACTTGCACCACTGTAAGTGGAGTGCAGACATCGGAGCAAGGATCCCAGCTCTTCATCAACTGCCATCCACCCGCTGACTCTCACAACTCGTCCTCAGCCAGGTCATCGTCCACGCCGAGCGGGATCAGCAGCGTCGGACCTGGGCCGTGCAAGCTCACAAACCTGTTGCAGGTGGCACAGGACAATCCCAGCAACGCTTCAAGAGTCCCTACAAGCAACAACACGAGCACCAGTACAGACAACATCACAAAGCCGACAAACAATGTCCTTCCCTCCATAAACTCTTCAGCCCCGGTACATCCCCAGAGAAAAAAAGTGAGTAGCAGAACTAAACAAGGGAGTAGTCAACATTATCATCGAGGTGAGGGCAGAGGTCACTACCGCCTGAAAGCTCTGAGGACTGCTGGAGGGGGCAGTCTTGGTGCTTTAGGGCCGACAGGTTCGGAGCACCTCAACTCCTCGCATGCTTTTTACAAGCAGGCCACAAGTGAGAACGGCAGCATCCACCACAGTCTCTCAGAGAACCAGGCCACCCTGCTGACCAACGGAAAGCGAGTGGGGGAGTCGGCAGCCACCAGCCCCTCTGAGGGGAGCGACGGGGGCAGCAGCGGGAGCCGCAAACCCTTCCCTCTGCCGCCCTCTGCTGCCAGCAGAGTGGCCATGCACAGCAATCAAAGACGATGCTCCAGCAGAGACAACTTGAAAGTGGCAGCATCTGCAGAGCGAGAAACTAAGCGCTGCTCCTATCCTTTGAACTGTGTCGCCAACACCGTGCCCGGGGCTGCTGCCCCAAACGGCACCCTGAAAATCTCGGTGCTCGAGCTTGAGCAGGACATGAGTGGCACGGACCAATCCCAGAGTTCTGTTGGAATGAAAACTGGTTTGTGGAAAAGTGAAACCACAGTATAAAATTTTGGGTGAACTTGTATGCATGACCTTAATGAAATGACCGGGTTGTGTTTTAACGTCCACTTAACAATTATATAATTTAAGATATAATATCATGAAGGCATCCAGGACCCTAAACTGGTACGTTTGCCTCTGTAGCTTTGTAAGTTTGATGTGAAATATTAAGGCAGTTTCTGTTATTGACATGTTCGAGCATACACATTTATTTTAATCACTTTACAAAAGAATGTGTAAAAGATATTTTAATTTGGCATTTGATGTTGTATTTGGATGCCTCATGAAAGCTTTATTGTTTTAGTTGTAAATTTTCTATGCATTTGAACTATAGCATAAAATGGAGTGCAAAGCCGTCTGTTTCCAAAGCACATGTATATGCATTTAATCTGAAGGAAACCTTTGACACTTATGTTAATGTATGTGCTCATGTATGCACTTGTATGTTTGCAGTGTGGTTGTGTGTAAGTATGTGGTGTATGTGTGTGTGTGTGTGTGTGTGTGTGTGTGTGTGTGCGTGCGTGTGTGTGTGCGTGCGTGCGTGTGTGTGTATGTGCACACACATAAAGAGAGCTGTGTATGGGTGTTGTACAATCTCAGAGTGAATTAAAAGTGTGGGATATTTGACAATAGTTGAAGTTACCTGTTTTCTGATAACATTCCTTTATTTATGATTTGAGAAGAAAACAATATACAGTGCCTTACAAAGGTATTCCACGTCATAAATATTCTCAGAACTTTTCACATTGAATAAAATACAAGGGTGTTTTTTATTCTGTAGGAATGAACAGGATAAAATACAAAGGCGTATTTTATTCACCTTTGCACATGATAGACATGCTAACTACTGTAGCTTACCGTGTGACATGAGATCAAAGGAGTGCAATTCGATTGGCTAAAAGCTACATGATTTGATCTAGTAATGATTACTTTGGCTTGTTTCACCAAGCCTCCACAGGTAATATCTATGAAAGGAAATTTGAAGAAAAAACAAACAAACAAAAAAATCCATAGGATAAAAGATCAGGGTTCTAGATTTAATGTCCAATGAGACTATGTGTCTTCCATTTAATTTGTGTTGGTCTGTCAGATAAAATAGCATTTAAATTTTGGTTTGTGCTTGTGACAAGACAAAATGTGAAATGTTCAAGAATATACAAGCCACTCTATGAAGGGAAAAAGAGTTATTCTCAAATGTATTGACAACTTTTACTTTCGACAAAGACTTTTTCCCCTCTCAACTATGTTGGACTCACTGCTCTGATAGCAACAAAACATTTGAGACTGAAAGTTTTCCAAACACAAAAATCGAACTTTATTTCACATATATAAATTTGTTTTTACTAAGTCCTTTTCAATTAGTTTTCACAAAGTACTTGTCCATATAAGTATATGTACAACAAACACAGACGTGCTTCTATTTTTAGTATGTTTAGGAAATAACCCAAACAGGAAAAACCATGTCTGCCTACAACACTGTAAAATTTTCCATTGTTTTATGGGTAAGGTCTTACAGTTTGCTAATCTTGGCTGTTTCAACATGCTCCTGGTGATGAATGATTTGTGGGTAAAATGACTTCAGTCCAAACCAGGATGTGACTGTGAGTCATACCTCTCGTGGCAAACTATTTTAAACTCCTAAACAGATCCGTTTTACTCACATGTCTATTTGAATTAAGTTGTCCTGTAGGTTTAATCGCTGCCACCTTATGAATATTTAATTGACTTCAATATTTAACTGTCTTCAAAACAAGTTTAAGTTCCAGTCAGAAGTTTGCATACAATACACTGCTCAACACTATGATCACATTCATTATGTGCTTTTAACAATGCATTGAAAGATAAGGTTGGTATTGAAGCATAACATTTTTCAATTGATTTTAAAAGCAAGAATTGAGTTTGCACATTTAAATATATTGTCGATTTTCTCTAATCCATAGAGAGACAAAATTATACATTCGAGGTGAATTTTAGACATAATAATTACATGTGCAGTAGAACAAATGTCCTCTGGCAAGTTGCATAGAGTACACTTTTTCTAACCATCAACAAGGTCCTGACAAAATTCTATTACTCTTTTTAATCAGAAATAGTGGAACTCCTTTAAGTTTCCTCTTTTTTTTGTGGTACAGATCTGACTTTTAACCAGTTTGTTTTATTGTCCTGCTGGAGCTCACAATTGTGTCCATGTATTAGATCTTTCCTACTTCCTTTTCTTTTTGTAATGCACTAGCAAAGCAGAGCCTCAGCATGATCCTACACTACTGTGCCTGGTTGGTAGAGTGTATTCAGATTTCAAGTCTCACCTTGAGTTATTTAAAAATAATTCTTGCAACTGAGTCTTGTGTTTCAAAAAAATTAATTTAGAGAAACTTGGCTTAGGAGAGTTCTGCTCCAAATTTTAGTTAAGTTGATATGAGAATTTTGGAGTTTTTAGTTGACACTCTCTCACTCCAAGATAAGTTTGAACTATCTTCACTGTGGACAGTGTACCTGGTGTTTCTGCATCACCTAATTATAACTTGAGATTGGTAGCGTCCAGTCAGTGAGGGTCCGATTTCCGAATCTTATATGTTCCAACACCGCAATAATCCCAACACACATTAAAGCTCTTTTCATAAAAGATTGTTTGCTTTCATGTTGACAACTGGGCGTGAGATAAATTTCTCCCCGACTCACCAAAAATGTGGCATTTAATTTCTACGTATAAACAGACAAATATGTTTAACTTGTTTTGTGTTTTAAAATGAAAATTTGCATAAATATACTGTGGTTTGTCATATAATTGTCTATCTTGTCCATAGCAGTGGGACAAACAAATTAACGGTACTTTGCTCTGTCCAATCATAGTCAGACTTTAAAGAACTGACACTTATTTCAGCCAATCAGAGGGCCATATGCAGACCCGTGGGTGGGGACTGATGGCATCAGGGAAGTGAGCTGTGAAACTTGGCGGAGCTTTAAAGAGGGAGTTGTGTTTATAAGTCTCTCTACAGAAAGCCACTCAGTGAAAGATGCATTATCTTGGCTAGCTCAGCGCGGACGCTGTCAACTCGGCGCAATATTCACCAGAAGTTAATAAACAGGTCTGTAAGGGTGAAGTAGGAAGGTGGACTATTACGACACCCAGCTTCCTGAACAGAACAAACGCTGAGGTAATCGACACCAACAACAACGGAGGACGGCGAAGGTGAAGACTCAAAGTTCACAATAAGGTTGGCCAGCACTTAAACGTTTTAAGTTATTGTTACTAAACAACTCGAGTCAACTTTTGGTCAAACTTGACGGACTTTTAGAGATGTCTCTGCTCGACCAGAGCCAGCAGTTGTTCCCAACGAGTGTTGTGGTAACGGTGCATCAGGCTCGGAACCTGCGGACCAAGGGCAAGAATGGCACCAACGACGCCTACGCCATCATCCAGGTGGCCAAAGACAAGTTCTCCACTTCGGTGGCGGAGAAATGTGTCGCTCCGGTGTGGAAAGAGGAGGCATCGTTTGACCTGCCGCTCTTCCACCCGGGAAACGCCGAGCGCTGTACGCTGTACATTATAGTCATGCACCGTGCCCAGGTGGGACTGGACAAGTTCCTGGGCCAGGCCGTGGTCAACCTGCTGGATCATCATGCAAATAAGTCCCGCAAGAAGACAGAGTAAGTGGCTTCAGAGACGTTTTCTTCAAATTGGGTCAAACATTTTATTATTGGCTTAAGTCCAGTTTTGATTATGGTTAATAAGATTAATCCTAAACACGCAGATACACAGCTACCTTCTCATCTTTAAAACTAAACTTTGTTACTTTAACAGTTGTACTTTACAAGGGGGAAAAAATGACCAACCAAAGTAACTTTAGTACACTAAAACTTTACATTTTACAAAAAAAGACCCATCAGAATAAATTTATTTCCAAATTTCATAACATTTGGAAACAAATGTTTCCAAAAGCAACAACAATAACTTTCATTCTAAACCTAATATTTAAATTGTTAAAAAAAAAAAACTCAGAAAATGTCCCATTAAAATAACTTTAAATCTGAAATAATTGCACTATACAGTAAATAAACATATAGAATAAATATCAAATGAAATTAACATGTAAATATTAAAATGTTAAATAAATTAAACAAGAGATGATCATTTAAAACTAACTTTAATTACTAGTCATTTTATTTTGTGAGACAGCTCTTCTAAAGATGACTTTAGTGCTTTTTATTAAAATATCCTTTGTAGTTTATCAACAAGCTCCACTGAAACCAGTTTTTGTTTTTTTGTTTAAAGAGGAACCTGATCTGGGTTGAACTTTTATGCACCTTTAGAATAATACCCTAGATACTGAGGTTTATTGAGGCCAGCGGTGTCCTTTTCCCATCCTGAAGGGTTTATCTTCTGAATTAATATTTTAGAAACCTCCCAGCTCCATCATGGTTGAGCCAGTGATGGGGTTTAGGCCTGCATAGGGAAGGCGTATAATAAGTAAGCCGTATGCGAGTGTGAACTGTATTAAAATTAAAAGAAGCAGGGATGTATTTATGGGTTGTTGTTGTTTTTTTTTTTCTTGGATGAAAATGTTTTAACTCTTCTTTCCTGCATGTCTCAGAGTTGAAGTTTAATAGAACGTCTCATATCTGCTCCCCTGTTGTTAATTTTAGCTTAGAAAAACATTGAAAACATTTCACTGCTTTGTCTGTCATCATTAGACCAGCTCCAAATATTTGTCTGGAACTTTTACTCGCTAAATTGGTCTGAAGTCATCCGACTTGATGAGGGAGTCGTCCTCACACCATGCTAATCTCACTCATACGCATTTAGATGCGTACACTGCATGTGTCCACACCCAGCGGTGCATTACATAAAGCAGGATGACATTCGTGGCTTGACGTACAGTGCGAGTGTAGCTACCGTCAAAAATAACACTTCCTGATTGCTGAATTGGAAAGCTTACACCCTCTTTTGTTAGAAAACGTACAGATAAAAGAAGCCTAAGTTGGACTCCGTGTTTACGTCACTCTTGATGTGTTTTCATAATTTGCCTTTATTTTTAAAATTACCTTTTGGATAAACTGAGTTGAGACTGTAAGTTTTTTTTTTTGTAACCACACAGTCAGGAGATCTCTTGATATTGCTCTGAAATGACCTCATTGGTTATGATGTCTAATGTTTGCTGAGGTTGTTTTTATAGCTCAGTGTCGAAGTTCAGATCTTGCCATTTCCTTCTCCTTCGTTCTCTCTACCCACATTGCTCACTCAGACTCCCACAAGGTTTAGTGTGCAGACAGGAATTGGATGCTCTGCTTTTTCCTTGAAGTGTGTGGTGTTGGATTACTGTCCTTCCTCCCTGTTGTGCTGAGACGGTGTGTGACATTGAAGTCTTTGTTTTATACCTGAAAGGGAGTCTTTTCTTTTCTGTTCTTCTTATGCAGAGGTTGTTTGAGAAATGTTGTTGACTCTATTTTTAACAGTTTGTTGCTGCAAGTAGGAATTCTTTTCTTTCAGGATGCCATATGCATTTCTGTAGTAAATATCTTTAGAATATATATAAAAAATGTATATATTTATCCTTCTAAACATATTTATAAAGCATAGGTTGACATCTTTGGTTATCTTGTGATTTCACTGATTAGGTTTTTGCTTGTCGATACTAATTTCAGGTTGTGTTTGATATCTGACCTCTCAAATGCAATCTTCTTTAGAATCGTAACACTTAGACATACATTTTTGTCAACTTTAATGTAATTAAACAATTAAATGTTGTGGTGATGCACCAATCGGCTAACTTAAACAAGTTTGGCACCAATCGGAGATCAATAATTCAAATACTGACCAATCAGATTTATTTTTTTCCTCTATCAATACATACATTCAAATTAAGAATGTCCACCATTTTTCTTGACAAATGCATCAGTATTTGTGAGTTTAAACTACTTTGAGCCATATACTCAAAACATTTGGCTCAAAGCCAAAACTCTAAGATAAATACAAATTATTATTTTTTTCTGTGGGATTTGTCTGTGAAACTCATCAATTTTCCTTTCCTTTTTTTCTTCTTTTTTTTCTTTTAGTCATTTAAAATAATCTTCAGCTATCGGATGAAATACTGGCAGAAAACAAGAATCTCAGATCAAACCTGATTTGCGCACCTCTATGACTATTGATAATAATAATCTGATAACATTTCTTTTCTAAACTCAGAAGACAGTGCCGTTGAGCAATGTGTGACTTATGAGTAATTTCAGTGACTGACTGATAAAATGGAGCATCAGTATTTTATAAAACGTTGCCCAAAACCCACCGTTTATCTCAACATCTCAGCGAGAAGGCAAAAGATGGAAAATAGGCCCCACCACTGGACAGATGCAGGTACATTAATGAGGTGGTGGGTGAATTTGATTGACCCAAATTCTTCGGTGCTGATAATTCATTGCAAAGTGCCTTGGGATGTTTTTCCTAGATACCAGTACACTGAGGTCGTCATGGAGGAAGTTACAGGTCTTGCAGACTCGGTTGCCTAGTGTCGGGTGTCCAGACACTTGAGCCTCTGTTTTTGTGTAAACGCAGAGCATAGCAATTACATTCAAAGTTTCTTGTCTTGACGTATGACCAAAGCCAACAAACTCACCCAGCAGTAACACTGAACTTAATCGAAGCTGAACACTTCTTTCTTGCAGTGCCCTTTAAATTATTTTCATTTATTATGAAAGCTTCTCCTGACAATTGAATATTAGTGAATTTTGACAGTAAAGACACAGTATTGGCCAGATTTTCTATCTTTTTTGTGAGCCTCCTTTTGATCAGCTTGTTCCTCCTCAGTCTCAGGTTAATCATTACCTTTAAAACAGAAGTGCTTTTAGCAGTTAACAGAGGAAACCTGTCCAGCAGGACCAGTAAGCACCTAACGTCAGGGTTAAAGCTCTATTATATGCAAACAAACAGAACTTGAAAACACCCTGACATGCCTTTAATAACCATATCAACGTCTTTGCTTTTGATGCCCGCCCTCCTGTAATTGCTATGAACAACAGCAACAAACCATTTCTCGCCTGACTTGGGAGAGTGTTATTGGCCTCTACTTGTGGTTCATTAGGGATCGTTTGACTCAGCCGTTTCAGTTTAGGGAGGATGTGAAATATTTGAATTAGACTCTTTGTAATTCATATTACTGCATATGCCGTACAGATCCCCTCTGCAGGCTTGAAAGTGCGTGAGGAATGTTGGTTCACTCCCAAACTTGTTTCCTGGCTGTTATTCCCACAAGCGGCTGTCTCGATGTGTGCTACGACAGGAAAACTCGGTGAAGCAATCCCACATGCACTGCTGATAACTAACTTGTTGATTCCAGACAGGCCTTTATGCACTGATTCATGTCTTAAGCAGACCTCTTAATCTCCTCAAATAATATATGGATAAGATTGGCACATTCAGGAATTTGATTAAGAAAAACATTGATTCATGAATTTGTACTTTAAAGTCGGAGAGCTGTAGGAGTCTACCTTCAAAGTGAAAAGCTATTAAAGTGAAAACATTGGCCATTTTACCACTCTATTGGTATATCCATGACTGTCAAATTTGAGTGATTAAAGCAGAAATTACCAGCCTCTGATTACTTTGTTTTTGGTTTGCATTTTAAAGAGGGCCGTCCAGAACACTCTTACCTGCCCTTACAGACAATAAGTGGTGATGCTGCGCAACAAAAAGACTGGGGTGTGCACTGGGGGTGCCTGAACAATGCTGCAATTGTCCAGCTTTGTTTGCACCCATTCTAGCATCGCGAAAGCACCTGGAACAAACTGTGCAAAGCTTGATCATGCCAATCCGTTAAGACAGTTGTTTAATTTCATTCATGGAGTATTTGAAGTGGAAGTTATTAGAAGGAATCCAGCTTTGTGAGATTTTTGTACAGGAAATGTATTGTCCAAGTTCACTCTTCACGAAAGCCAGCTCAAAGGTCGGTTCACACAGATTACCCACGAAGCTGCACAAATCCCCACAAGAAAGTTATTATCCAAAATCACAGCCACAACAACAATTTATGTTCATTCTTGTTTTGTTTTTTTTGTTTTGTTTTGTTTTTTTTAATGAAGAAGTCATTTTGCCAAACATTGCTAAAAATCGATAAGCTGGATCAAACTTCAGTTTGCTTTCAAATTATCACCCTTAATGTTTGGTCTCTGCGTGTTTACTTGCATCGTTTTAGATCTCTGTGATCTTTGTTTGCAATAACTGTAATTTAACATGGTAGATTCCCAACTCTACTTGCATTATTGTTGCCAGGAAGCATAAAATACAGACCTTGTCACTAACAAAACATGTGAACCGTAGTCACTTTAAAAGTAACAAACATTCCCTTAAATTCAATAAGATAACATTTTATTTTGGTGAAGCATCAGCTTGGTACATTGGATGCATTAAGGAGTAAAGTTTTGCAAAGAAACATTGTGCAGTAATTCCATTTAATCATATTTTCAAATATATTGTCATTTATTGATGTTATGACGCTAAAAGTGGGTGCGGGAATGAAACTAAAACTCCCAACCATGTTATTGGAGTTTCAGGTTTAATTTGGGTTTATCATCATCATAAATCACAATTCTTATCTTAAACTTTTTTCCCCACTAACAATAAATTACTCCACAATTGTCCAACAATGTATACATGTATAACAGCCTGACTGCATTGCTTACATACATGACCTGTAAGGTTGGCAGTATCTGTTCTATTCACAGTAAAAAAAAGTTTAATTTTGGCACAAATTAATAAGATGCACTCTATTCTAATTTCTCTGGTTTAAAAACAAGCTTGTTAGATTCTATCTTTGCTATGTATCTTAATGCCATTAATGACTATTTCCATTTGAACATATCCCCAAACAAAACTAAACATTTTATTTTGTTCATCTAACCTAACTTGTATTCACCTGAAATGGACATGTGCATCGTCTTGCTTACATTTCAGGTCTGTCTGAAAACCCTTTTTGTAGTTAAAATTAAACATTTAAGTCATTTGAGATTCATATTTCAGAACATGAGATTATATACATATTATCTGATCCCACAGTGTTATTTACAAATTATAGATCAAAATACAGAGACGGTGTGCATGTGGAGGAAAAAACAAACAAAAAAAAACAAAACAAAAAAAACAAAAACAAAGCAACCTTGAAACTCTTGCAAAGCTAGTTTAAGAGCGCTATCTTTAAGTATTTCAGGTTGGGGTGACCTTTCTGCTCTCATCAGTGAGGAATTTGGGTTCTCTTGTCTCTACAGCATGCCTTCAGCTGATTGTGTTCGCTGGCATTTTGTCAAGCAAAGTTCTCCTGGGCGTCTTTCCACAACATTTCATGTGTCTTAAGGATCAAATTTTGATAGTTCCTTTAATACTTTGATTTTTTTTAAGCCTCTGTCCATGGCTGGATCATTTTCTCCTTATTTCATTACAGAACCCGATGGTTGGAGTATGGGGTTTCTAATCAGCTTCATGCCTGCGAGGCGCTCGGGTCATGTAGCTGCTCCAAATTCTTACCCCACCCTGAGTTTGGCAATTGTTTTGAGGCTGTTGTGCCGATATTTTCAGCATTCATTTGGTCTCATTTTTCCAAAAGTAATTTATTTTAATAACTAGGGCGTTAATGTATTAATATTTTGCAAAAAAAAAAAATAAAGTTGTGAAAGCAAGAGAAAACTAAGAAAGAAAACCGTGCAGCTGTTGTTTGTTAAAATGTGTTTGTAGTGAACAAACTGACACGTTGACAAGAACCTTGAAGAAACGCAGCAAATTAATATGTCAAAATATTTCAGGGTGCAAACAGAGAAATCTGAAAAGCAGAAGTGACGGGCTTAAGTAAACACACCGTCACTGAGCTCTTCTGCTGTTAGTCACAAAACATTAAAAAAAAATTCAATTTTAACCTTTACAACAACTCTCTATGTCTCAATAAATGTTATTTTAGGTTTGAGTAGTTTTGATAAAAAAAGGCTTGTGCTGAACAATTCTTACAAAATGGCTTCTTAAAGTTTTCTCTATTTTTTTTTCTACCAGGATTAAGGTTTGTGTAGAACTTCTATATTAAAAACATCAAAGATTATATATATAAATTAGAAGACAAACTAAGGTAGCCAGCAATTACTAATTATGACTTATTTCAAAGCTTGCTGGATCTCTTAATTAACAGGCATTCAAGCGAATCCTTTTTCTCAGCGTTTCAGCTGATGAGGTCATAAGCTTCTTACGTTTTCAGACCTTGGGAGCGCCCTGCGTGGGATGGAGTTGTTTTGATTAGACCTGAAATCAGCCTAGGGCATTTTGAATGGAGAAACAGAGTTCATGTTGGTAAAAATGGTCACATTTTAGATTTCATGTCCACTTTGCTTATTGGAAAATATGTTTCTTGAAATGTTTATTTATTTATTTATTTTTCTTAGTCGCATACAAAAATTAATCCCAAAAATGTTCAGCTAGTATTATTTCTCCTGTATTCTGTACAAATTAGCTGTATGCACTGATTCAACGTTAACATCTAAAGCAGACTTTATTAATAAATATCTCAGGCCACATTTTGATTTGCGGTGTCATATTAAGGCGACAGTTTCCTGCAGGGGGGGTAACCTGTGCATATTAAAGCTCGTTTGAAGACGTTTGTCATAAAACAAAATGGTGTCATTTCATGTGTCACGTTCTGCTCTTATCACAGCTGGTACAAACTGGTGGACAAGACTGGAAAGGAGGACAAGGTGCGAGGGGAGGTGCTCCTAGATATCCAGTTCATGAGAAACAACATGTCGGCCAGCATGTTCGACCTTTCGATGCAGGACAAGCCGCGCTCTCGCATCTCTAAGCTGAAGGACAAAGTCAAGGGAAAAAAGAAGGAGGGTGCATCAGACTCCATCTCAGCTATCGTCCCCCCTGTCAGCCAAGTGCTCACAGACAGTGAGGGGGAAGCCGATGCGCAGTCGCTGAATCAGTCTCCCAGTGTAAAGAAGAAGTCAAAAATCAAGAATCCCTTCGCCTCCAAATCAAACTTGCAGCGTAACATCTCCCAGTCGTTGTCCACACTCGGGACGCTCCCTGAAAAGAACTCATCGCTCTCTGGAAGCCGCTCGTCTGGCCTCAATGTGGATCCCTCTGAAGGTAATTTGACCTCCCTGCATGCTGCGTGCTCCGTTTGTGTTGACATTTCTGGCTTCCTTCTGCTGTGCAGTGCTATTTAAATGTGGTGTTTTGCATCTCAACAATGACCTCACACTTCCCTTCCTCCTGCAGGAAAAAAGAAATTCAAACTCCTGGGGCACAAGCGAACAGGAAGCTCTGACAGCAAGGTTTCTGTGGGTGCGTTCTCCTTACTGGGCCGCTCCAAGCACAGCAACAGCGAGCAGAACAACCTGTGCATCAACGGCAGCCACGTGTACGCAGAGGAGGCCGAAGCTAAAACCGGATCTACTGTCAGTCTGAACAGCTCAGGCCTGGGTTCTGTGGAGGACGTCCACAAACACACCTCTGTCTCTGCAGACGTCAGTAAAAGTGTAGCCGTGCCTTCATACAGTCACGATTCTGCAGATAAAGAACTGCTGGAGCAACAGCGCCATCAAGAGGAGGAGAATAGAAGGCAGGCTGAGGAAAAGCGCATCGCAGAGGCCAAGAGGTTGGAGGAAGAGGAGAAATACAGGGCAGAGGCCAAGAGACTGCAGGAGGAAGAGCAGCGCAGGCAGCAGGAAGAGCAGGAGAGGAGAAGGCGCTATCTAGAGGATGAAGCAAAGAGGAGAAAACAGGAAGAGGAGGAGAAGAGGAATGAAGAAGAGCGCAAGAGGCTGGAAGCAGCTGAGAACCAGAAGCTTGAGGAGGAGCGCCGTAAAGCAGAAGAGCAGAAACGCCAGGAAGAGGCCTCCATGAGTGAAAGGCTGTCATCTCTGTTCGGGATGATCAGAAAGAAGGAAGACAAGAAGGATGAGGTGCAGCAGCAAAGCAAAGACGAGCAGCCTCCTGCAGCAGCAGAGTCCAAGAGCCCTGACCTCCCCGTCTCCCACCACTCCACTAATCCATTCGACAACATCCCCCTCCACTCAGATCCTCCACCTGTCAGCAACGAAAGTCCGTCTGACCCCCAGAAATTCGGCCGCAACCAGCAAGCGCCTTCTGCCACGCTCTTCCTCAACCGTACTGCCAAAGTGTCTGCAGTCAAACCCAGGTAGGTGTTGCACTGTTTACACCAAACTGCACCAGTTATGTCATTCCATTCACTGCAACCTTGTGACCCTGAGCTGTCCTTTCCGGGTAGTCCTGCTTGACTGAAATGTAAATACCCTACCATATACTTTTGTTTTTGTTTTTTTTAAGCAGTGCACTGCATAAACGGAAACACATACTGGAGCAATATTCACATAAACATATAATCAAAAACTCTTGCACTCTTCCTCTTCCCTGCAAAACACTGAAACTGGGGCATTGCACAAGTTTTCATCCTGTTGATATTCACTGTGACTCTGCCTTTTTGGCAGAATTGCATTATCTCAGCTCACAGTCCCAGCCAGTGGTTGACAGACCTGTTAAACTAGTTTTGTCTCGCCATTGAATGTAGGCGTGACTGTTAGGAAAGATGCTGCTGAGCAGGTTGTGGACTGACCAGAGCTCATAAGCAGTCACTAAGCCGTGGCGTCTATCTCTCTCTTTGTGCAACTCTAGACTGCGGCTGATTTTTAGCTTTTCTTTTTTTGTCTCTTTGCTTGTCTTTTGGACTGATCTGGAGGCTTTTTGGTCAAAATGGTAAGACTGTTTTTGTTGTTCCCCTTTTTGTTTTACACTCAGACTTGATTTCTAAGAGGTTTAAGCGGTTACAGTTTGTAGACAGGGCAAGGTTGTGTCGTTTCAAGGTCATATTTAACGTCATTCAGTTTCTTCACATTTCGTCAAGCCTGCTGTTTTGCTTATTGTATATCATATGTGACGATCTCGGTGTACTGTACAGTCCTGACTGAGCAGCAGCTAAAAATAGAAACGTGATTGTCTAGTGGTTGGCCTTAATGGTCAACAGTGGAGTGCTAATTATTTGTTTTTTATTTTATTTTAGGAGGGGAAGCACTGCTTTGATTAGGGATGCACCAATTACTCTTTTCCCAGCCAATACTAAATACTTTTCTTTGAAATATGACACCCTTATCATAGTTTTTATTGATTTTTTTTTATTATTTTTTTCAAATTTAAATGTAACATAAGAGATAAAAAAACTAAGATGCATGTTCACTAATAGAAGTAGTAGTTTGAGTTCAAGAGAAAATTAGAGGATATCCACAGTTAGGATTTAATATGTATCCAACTTTTATGGGATTTTTGTAACCTCAAAAAAAAAAATCCCACCTGAAAGTAATTTTTGTTCGTAGATGGTAGTAAAGACCACAAAGTGCCACAGATCTTGACTTGATGTCTTTCTTGTGAACAGGGGGAGATGTCAGATTTTTTTTTTTTTTTTCAGTATTTGACCTGGTTATTACTATTCCATGTCAATCTTGAGAATTGATTAGTGCATCTCTATACTTTCTTTGTCAAAGTTATAAAGCCCTTTCTTAAAATATGACGTGTGATGCGCTGGTTTAACTGGTGGCGGGTTGTGCGTTGCTAAAAGTGACTTTGGTCACACTGACTTGTAGGCCTTTGTTTTCACTCCCTGGCAGATTGCCTCAGATTTTGGAGTCTGAACCAGCTGACTACCAAAGCCCCAGTCAGCCATGTCCTTCCCCAGCCCAATTTGAGTCTACCCTCTCTAGCATTCCACCAGATTCCCCCGATACCTTCTCCAGCTTGGACTCATCGTTGGCTCCACCTAACGTAAGCCCATCTGGTTCTCCTCACGGCAGCACAGAAGATTTATCCTTTGTCGGACACAAAGGATCTTCACCCCCCATGGCGGATCACAGGAAAAGATCAGCCCTACCACCCTCATATCCTGCACAGAGAACCCAGCCTGAAGAAAATCAGGTTCATGTCAGAGAGTTCAAGAACCCTGCGTATGTGGACGATGATGGATCACAGCAAATGAAGGTTTCTCGGCCTCCTCCGGATTACAACATGCTCTTTCCCCAGAAGAGACACGGTGTGAAAGGCCAAACTCAATGGGACCACCTGGTCTCCGAGTTCAGTCTGAAGCATAGAGAGGATGCACCTGAACTTATGGGTCCCGAGATGAGCGTAGATGGACCAGTAGAGGAACAAAGACCTCGGTTGCAAGTAACGCAGGAGACTCCTGCTATCAAGAAACATCAGGAGACCAGACCTGTGTCAACAAAAAAGGTGGCAGCCCCTGCTCCGCCTAAGCACATGGCCTCTCAGGTCCCTCCTGCAGTGGTGGACTCCAGTCAGAGACACGGTCAGAAGATCACTCCTCAATCTCTCCTGAGGTCCAGCTCACCTGCGGTCCCATTATCTGTAAAAGCGTCTTCCACAAGCACCGGAAAGTCAAAAGACGGAGAAAGGAAAGAGCCGTATTCCTCAGCTGCGGCTACGCCTACACCCAGTCGATTGGCTGCTTCTGATACAACCCCAACAGATGATCAAAGAAAAGTCGCCTCGAACAAAGAAGCACCAACAGCTAAACCAAGACAAAGGGCTAGTGGCGCGAAGCCTGCAAACGAAGAGGAGCCTGCTGCGAAGGCGAACATCCAAGCATTGTCCAGTTTAAACATGAGCGGCTTGAACAAGAAGGAAAAGGAGAACATTGCACAGACTAATCAGTTTTCCAGCTCTGAACGCCTATCTCAGGACACAATGGCACAGCTGAAGCATGAACAGGAAGCAGATATTTTTTCAGGCAACGTGCCGAGAGAACAGAAACCTGACAAAACAGGAGGGATGCCAGGTAATTCTGATAACACCTTAAATCAGGACAAACCATCTGCTGATGTAAATGGCTTTGATTCAGTCAAACAAGGTGAGAGCAGAAAAAAGGATGAGCAATCAAACCCGGGCAGTCCCGCCTTCCAAAGGAGAAATTCATCGAGAAGAAGGATTCTCCCATCCTCAATTCGCTCCGAGAGCGTTTTTATGCCAAAGCAAGAACCGGGACCTGAAGAGGCGACAGCCTTACCCACAGCCAATCAGGTGGTCTCTGGAAGAGGTCTCTCCAATGCATCTGTCCCACCACAGCCTGAAATGCATTGGGAGGAGGATCAATCACTAGCTGAACCTTTTGCTGCAACTTCAGCTTTTCCTTCCTCGCAGCCCCTCTCTGTTCTTTTGGAGGATCCAGCAACACAGGCAGAAAATATGTCGGGGGGAAAACCGCTTTTGAAAGCATGGGTGTCCCCCTCTGAAGCTCAGCCTGTCAGTAGTGGACAAGGATTGAGTCCACGCAGGTGAGATCGAACAGGCCGATTCCTGAGTTTGTATTTGGGGAATTTTTTGTTCTGATTCAGTTGTGATCAAACTGTTTCCATCATGGTGCGTTCAGAGGCAGGAGGCGAGGTTTTTCATATGGATCTTGGGTGTCGCTGTTGACTCTGGCTCTTGGAAACTGTCCTCATTCTGATTTATTTATTTGTTTCCCTTTTTTTTTTGGTCTGGAATCACTTTATGGTGGATGATTCTTCAGGAGTCCTTATGATCCTTACTTAGAGATTAGAGTTTCATTTGGGAACGGCTAAGGGTCCATTTAAACTTTTGTTTTCTACTTGCGAAACACTCTTTTAGCTTCTGATCTTTAACGTCTCTTCTTCTTGCTCCAGCACTGAGGCAGCTCTTTGGTAGAAATGTGTCCAAGTCACGGAAAAACAGACTAACAACAATAATGCTTTAGAAACCCCCAAAGCATAATATGTGATCTTTAATTTTACATTAATTGGTTTTAACATCTGCTTAGAATCTATTGTTAACATATTGAACACCAGTTTACTACCCACTTTACCTCCTATGTGGACTTTATAGTAACCTAAACTTTTTTTTTTCTTCAACAGGCCACATCCAGTGAAGCCCTTGAATTCAGCTGAGAACCAATCCACCAGCTCCTCTGCTGTAAAAGAGAACAGAGTTTGGGACACCACCGCTGGAAAAATTAAGGTAAACCATAACAACACATGTTTCAGATGGAGGGGAAAAATGTAAAAAAAAAAAACTCAAAAATTTTCAACACCTTTGAGTGCAAATATGTAGTTTGTTTTTCTGTTAATTTACGATTTCAAATGTCCATTAACAACTCAGGATTTAATGCCTTTATCTATTTTGGAGGAGCATATTTTTAATTACAACAACTACTACTTATGATGTTGGAGTTATGTGTTTGGAGTTGATATTAAAATACAAATGAATTATTCAGTAATTTTGGGAAGGTATTTATTGCAACATATTTTGTTAAAGGGGCAGCATCATGTAAAATGTACTTTTTGAGCTTTATATAATGTCATGTAATGTTATCCCCGTCAAAATCCTGTCGTAAGAATTTTGGTTTAAACCGCTTAAATTAATTTATTACAGATTTTTTTCTTACCAGGGAAATTTTCTCATGTCTATGAGGTCAGTTTGTTCAGGTTTATCCTCCACTGGTGCATTTATTCACACAACAAAAGTCTTTTTTGTCATCCATTCTACAAAAAACAGAAAGTTAAATTCTTCTTTTTAGGTTTCTGCCTAAAAAGACAAAAACCGCCACTGCCTCACTTTCAAATTTGTATTTGTGAAACATTTTGAAAACGCATCATTCTGCTCAACAATTATGCACTATATTGGGTTTCTGTATCACTTGAAATCCCAGTCAACTACACAAATTATTATAGTGTGAAAGAATTAATGTTTTTGCAAGGCACTGCATGTCACTGAAAGGCCTAAGAAAATTCATGTCGAGAAATGATGTAGCAAACATTTTTTTTTTTTTTTCTCACTGTGACAGGTTGTAAATGTAAACCCGTCTCTTGTAATATGTATTCAAGCATTTTTCTCCAGCAGTCAAATCAAATGATGTCCCTGTCTTTGTCTCCGTCAGTTGGAAGAGTCGGTGGGGAGCGGGCCTTACAGCGAGCTGACAACCGAGGAGCTGGTCAAGCTGGTGGTCAAACAGCAGACTGACCTGTCCAAGAAAGCCGCCAAGATCACAGAGCTGGAGGAGTACATCGACAACCTGCTGGTCCGGGTCATAGAGGAGAAGCCCACCATCTTGCAGGCGCTCAACATTGCCAAGCCAGTGTGAGGGATCAGAGCGAGCCTGGCTTACGAACTCTTTATGTTTCAGAAATGTGTTTGTACTGTCGTCGTTCAGAGAGGTAGATACACTATGACTGTCTTTTAAATATATGCACTTTTATTAGTTTTAGAGGGGAAACGTTTTCGGAGGATTTTAGCATCACTAACAAGCAACAAAGCTTTATAATTGACATAAAAGACAATATTTAACTCTAAGGTACTGCCGTTTGTTTGGGTTGTTTTAAAACCACACCTAATGAACTTTATATAGTATAGTCAAAGGCCTTTACCTCTTTGATCTTTTTACTCTGGTGCTTTGTGTAATTTACTGCTTCCTGATGATTCATCCCAAACCCATCGCTTTTCACTCACTTCAGCTTTCCTCCCAATGCTGAAGTCTTAATTATTATATTCTATATTTTTTTTATTATTATTTTTGAAAGCATCTGTTTTGTAACCTGTTGACAACATCCATCATTGTGTAGCGAACACTGTGGAATATCACACGGTCCTTTCAGTCTTTTCAGGGATTTTGTGCCCTTTGTTGCTACAGGGAGCTGTTATTTAGGAAACCTGGTGGCTGAAAGCAAGCAGCTACTTCATAATGTGTGTTATATGATTTTGTTTTTAAGCAGCGTATACACAGTTTAGGATATGAAAAAGCAATAGTACCGAAACCTGTCTTTCTATAATTGATAAATGTATTGATCACTGTGATTGTCTTCCTATACGTATTTAATGTTAACCAGAGACGACACTAATGCAACCTTGCCTATGTCAAACTAATGAAAGCCTTTGCAGAAATATTTACACACAGTAGGTAGACGACTGCCTTCAAGCCTTTATTTCCAAAGATTAGATGGAAAACATCTCCTTTTCATCTCTGGAATGCATAGCTTGGTGAAGTATTTATCCAACATATTGGTACATAAAAATCTGTAATTTTTCTTTATTTGGAATAAAGACACTCGAGTATTACCAGATTGTTTGTCTGAGATGTTTTCTGTTCGATAGTATCAAGAAGATCTATTTTATATTTGGTCTAAAGAAACTACAATATGGAATTTGGTACCGAAACAAAAGGCTTGTGTCATTTACAGCTACAGTCTTTAATTGGTTTCAAAGCAAGGTGCTGGGTTCTCCCACCTGCGCCAGTTTTGAATTGCACTAAGAAGGAAAGAATGCTGCCTGTTGTCATAACCAAAAATATATGGATCCAAGGTGTTTCCATGGAAACATGCAATATGACCTATTGCAATAGCTTCTACTAAATCAAACAATCCAAGTTTTTTTTTTTTCTTTTTAAATCCTCTTCTCATCTGGGTATGAAAATGATAGTGAAAAATGGATAAAAGTTGACTTGTCTAAGAAGAGATTAAACCGTTACATCCTGCAAGGTGCAGATGGTCAACAACGATAAATAATGTTTCAAATGTTCAGGTTGAAAGAGGAACTCCAGAAATGTATGTAAAGGTATTAAAAGAAAAAAAAAATCACCAGTGGTACCAGTCTAAAATTTGCCTTCAAAGATTGATATTATTTGGACCAAACTTCAGCAAAGCAATTTCCAAGCACATGCCTCTTTCTCATACTCCACTTATAGGTGGAGTAGGAGAAATATTTATATATATATATATATATATATATATATATTCTTATATACCTATGTATATAAGAAAGTGTCTTATATATAAAACAAACGCTTATGAAATAGAAGCTACTTGGCAACACACAACTTTTGAAAACTTTCATGTTGAAAACACTTTTTTTAAGGAAGGAATGCCGGTACTTTAATCATTACTTTTTCATGTTTACTTGTAGGTCATTATTGTAAAAAAAAAAAAAAGAACCTTTCAGCCACGGTTTAGACAAGCAAAAAGGAAGAAGGCCTTTCATGTCATCGATCTAATTAGCAGTAAAGGAAAGACAGGAGAAAAACTCCCACTTCTTGACGCTCAGAAATCAAGAAACTGTTAGAATAAGCTGAAGTATCAGACAGGCATCGGAGCTGATGTGCTCACAGCTCACTGAAGGTGAACAAAAGCTGAAAATATTCACAACTCATGGTACAAGCCTGTAATGTTGAAACATCCAGTAACAAATGTGTTACTAAAATTTATGTTTTTTATAATATGTGAAACGTTGCTCATCTGCCATAGTGCAGCTCAATTCACATGCCTCTTGTGATGTCATAAAATACGCAAAGAGGAATTAGCTTTTATTTATTTATAATCTATACTGTTTTTTAAAGTCAGAATATATTTAGTGGAAATAAAATACTGGATGATAACTTTAGATAACACTCATGATCACCTCTAATAATCAATGCAAGTTTTTTTTTTTTCTTTTGGCACCAACAATTCTTAACTCAATCATTTTCTGTACTCACTTTGCTCATAGTTGTGTTTACGTTGGGACGAACCCTGAACACATTGCTCATCCATCAGAGAACAACCATACACAAACACACTCAGGCCTACAATTACAGGTCTAAAATTAACCCAGCATTCATGCTTTTAGACCCAGAAGTGATGGTGTGACGTGGCGCCGCACCATTACTCCACAGCGTGCTCACATTTAATCTTTCTTTCTTTCTTTTATTGCCAGTAAGTGGCTGCTGCATGCGATCAGCAGTTGGGGTTTTTTTCTGTTATGAACGCCCCTGATGAAATATCAAGCTGCTTGTTCAACCAATTAGCAACACCCATACACTACCACAATGCAATATTAGAGTTATTATAGTGTGAAAAGAGAAGAGAAGGCAAACCTTCACATGGCCAGTAAAATGTTGTAAAAAAAAAAAAAAAACATATCTACATCAGTTAAACCATGTAGAAAACTTTTTGTTTTCCTCATTAGCCCGGGTGAGGCTCTTCTTGCATTGTGTCTGGTTTTTACAGGTGGCCTAACTCAAGGAATGTGACAGATGGATACGCCTGTGTCTGGTGGCTCTTGAAGCACTGATTCCACCCACATTCCACTAATTGACTTAGCTTTGCAATCCTTTCGAGGTTGTTGTTACATCTTTTGCAAGTTGTAATATCTTCCAGATAATCTGCTAAGTCACCAGTCTCCCTCCATGATCATGTAGGACAAAGCATAACAGTAAAAAATGTTTGGGGAAACTGAATTTCAGGTTTGGATTAAAGCTGTGAGCCATAATTATGAAAGTTAACAAAAACCTACACAACTATTTGTTTAACATATTAAAATAAACAAAAAAAGAGAAATGAATCAAATTTGACATCCCAACAATATACATTTAATTGATTTTATTTTCAGTTCAGTGTGTAAGTAAACAACAGTTGACAAAATGGGACACTACATTTTTACATTATATGGCTACACTGAGTTCGGAGCTAGCCTGGCCATTGCCTTTCTACGCAATTACATTAGATTCTCATCTCTCTTCTGTGCTCTGTCTGGGCTTTCTCCCATTGATCTCGATTTCTCTGGTTGAAATTCATCCTGGCCAATCAGCGAACAGAAGGAGAAGTTGTGAACGATGATGTAGATTTCCTGTAGTTAGCCTGTAGTTTTAGCAACGGCAGCGGAGGACATGATCGAAGCTGTTCAGTCCACCTTGGTCACGCTTACAAATGTCAAATGTTGAATTAACATCAGCAGCAGCCTCGTTCTGCTAGGCACGTCTCTGTTCACAGTGGAGGATAGTTGTTTACAATGCAGGCAATTTCCAATAAGCTTAGTACATAACGTCATGGCTAAATGTTAGCGACTGGGTGAAATTTAAAACCTCAACACAGTCCACACCTCCAGGAAGCAATCATTTGTTTCTCAGAAGCAAACGTGTAGAACAAGGGTTTTTTTTTTGTCTGTTTGTTTTGTTTTAAGGTTAAGTGAGACCCAGTTGACAAGATTTCCTCTGCACTTGAACCTTAACGGGATCAGACAGTTATCAGAATGAGACAAATCTACTCGACTGCGGCACAAAGCAGAGGAGTTTCACAAAACCACACTGGCTGTGGCGCAGTTGTTGGCAGAGATGCCAATCCGGCGACGGCATGTGAACATTTTGCGAAGCTCGGCGCGAAAGCGGTCGTGCAACCATGCGTAGAGGAACGGGTTACAGCAAGATGAGCTCATTGCGCACAGATGGCAGAGCAGCTGGATGAGCAGAAAGTAGCGCTTATCAATAAGATCAATGTCAATGTCACGCAGGACGTTGAACACGCTAATGGGCATCCAGCAGATGCCAAACGCTGCAACCACGAGACTCACAAGGCGAAACGTCTTGCGCTTGCGCAGGCGCTGAGCCTCCGCCTGGCTCTCGGTGTGGTGGCCCGGCACGACGCAGTTCCTCAGCTTGACTGAGATGCACAGGTAGGAGATGCAGAGCGCCGACAGCGGCAGGACGTAGGTAATGAGGAGAGTGCTGTAGGCGTAGGCCAGCCGCTCTCTCTCCTGACCCATCCAGAATTCCTCGCAGATGGTGAAGCCCTCGTTTTTGAACTCCACGTGGTAGGTGTGAGCCACAGCAGGAGCCACGAGGCCACAGGACAGCAGCCAGATCCCAGACAGAAGGTAGGTGCACGCCAACACGGAGATGCGCTTCTTCAGCGGGTGAACGGTGGCATAATATCTTAGAGGAAGCAGAACGAAAGTTACAAGAGACGGATGGAAACTGATGGGGAATAAATGTCAACATACATGACTCACTGCAGGGGTGGAAGACGAGCAACTTCAGTCAATGCTTGCCATTAGGAATTGACATACTATTGTAAGCTTTGAAGCGCTGCAAATGAAACCTCAGAAATTGCTTGTTGCAAGCAAAAATGCGTACTGTCCAACCGGGAAAATACGACTTTGTTCTGGCCTCAAAAATATTCGGGTCAGATAGGGTAGACTTTGTGCAATGCAGCGACAGTGAAAATGTATCACAATATGACAAATCATCTTTCATCCTGCTCGTCCTACATTCAGGTAGATTTACATCTGAATAAACCAAACAGACGAGGTTAATGGATAATATCTGCTCAGAGCCAAAGAACACTGTGAGAAAGAATTGAAAAACAAAAAAAAACAAAAACACTTTTATGATGACAGGGAATCTTCATCAAAAGCCCTGCTGTGCACATAGAAAACGGCCTTAAGATTTCTAATCCTCTCATGTATGTCCCCTTCTTAAGAGGGTGCAGTTCAGGACATGTGGAAGGGCCTTAATTCTGATTAAATTAGTGCAGCAAACTAAAGTAATTCACAACTCTTCATTTTCACATTTTGTTGCATTAACAACCACAAACTTCAGTGTGCGCTATTTGGATTTAATGTGATAAAGTAAACGTAGGAAAAACGCAGGTATGAATGTATTATGCATTCAAAAATCAATATCTCCTAGAGCCGCCTCTCTCGGCTGTTGCAGCTGCACATCTAAAGGTTTTGCCCATTCTCCTTAGCGAAATAGCTCAAGTTCAGTCAAGTTGAGTAGCAACAGATGACTTTAGGTCTGGACTTTGACTGGGCCATTCTGACACAAACTTCCTCTGACCTAAACCATTCCATCGTAGTTCTGACTTTCGGTGAAGGTTTGCTGGGTGAACCTTTTCCACAGTCTCAGTTCTCAAGTTTTCTTCCAGGATTTCCCCTTTATCTTTGGTTCATCTTCTCAGTAAACCATGAGAAAAAGGTTCCCTACAGCATGATGCTGCCACCACCATGTTTCACTGTTGGAGTACTGTCACCATGCAATGTGGTGGAACCCTAATTTTTCAGACTCAGGGCATTATATCTTTTTCCACATGTGTGCTCTGTCCTCTAACTAGCTTTTCGGTAAGCTAGAAGCTCTGACTTAATTTAAATATTAGTTTGCATATTGTGTCTCTTTCATAATTCCTGTACTGCAATCTAATAGTTGCCCTTTTTACATATTCTCCCACCTGCATTATGGATCCCTGCAGCTCCCCCAGAGTTACTATGAGTTTATTAACTACTTCCCTAATAAATGCTCTGGGTTTAGGAGGAAAGCCATGTTGGATGTTGTTTTATTCCTAAATCACGCTTTAAGCAAACAGGGACGGTCTCTAATTAAGTTTGATAACTTCTGAAGGCAACTGGATTAGTTTGTTTGTTTGTTTTTAAGGAATATGAGCATAAAGAGAAGTGAATACAAAAATCCATGCCATATTGTTCCAGATTTTTCTTTTGGTAATAAAAGTTGAAATTATGTCATTTTTCCCCCTCTTACTTCATATAATCCGTCATACCTATGCATTGTTGCTTATCGCAAAGCAGCAAAGACTTTCACCAGAAACGAACATGTCGCCGCCAAAATTTCTGCATTTGAGCTTTCCACACGTTGACAAACTCACCTGTCCACGCCGATGGCAGTAAGCGTGAACACCGACACGTAAACCGTCACCGGCTGGATGAGGTACACCAGGTAGCACATGAATCGGCCGAACACCCAGCCGTGAGGGTTGAAAGCGTAGGCCAGGGTGAAGGGGACGCACGTGGCGCAAATCAGCATGTCAGAGAAAGCCAGATTTCCGATGAAGAAGTTGGTGACGTTGTGCATCTTGCGGGTGCGGCATATCACATAGAGGAGGAGGTAGTTGCCAAAGATGCCCACGATGGCCACGAGGGTGTAGCAGGGTATTATAAGCAGCTTGAAGGACTGAAGTAGCTCCACACCAGCAAACTGAGGGATGCGCGTGGAGGAGCTGTTCTGCAGCACCACCTCAAACACCGGAGCCGTGTCGTTCCCGCCGTCGTCGCGCTGCACGTACGTGGCGCTGTGCTCGGCTGTCCAGCTGCTGCCTGTGCCCTCCATCCAGAGAGGACGGTGTGGACCTGAAGGGAGGAAATCATGTTTACTATCATGTGCAGCATGTAGTCAGACAACATTCACGGTGGAGTTACTGAAGTGGGCCCTCTGGCCAAAAAGGATCAAAAGAAGCAAAAACAGAAGTTATCCGTAATAGAGCTTGATCAAGTTTTTTTTTTTTTTTTTTAATATTCCTTATTTGTCTTTCTATTCCTGGATGGTGAGTAAGAAAGCTTTACTGCACAAGTGGCTGAAATTGGTGCTAATTAAACAGCGTATTTCACTGTTTTTCAGGTCTACTGCGTTATGTCACTACTACTGGTTCAAAAATCTTACATGCAGCATTTGTAGTGGCTAGATCTCAACTGATTAAGTCTGCACAGTTAACTGGTTCTTTTAATTGAATGTTTATGGTACCTTTATTTGTTGTGAATAACACACACACGCACACACCCACACACACAAACAAAACATTCTCAAGGCCTTCTTGTTAATAGGGACACCATATGCTGAGGCATTACTGAAAATAGATGTTTTTAAATATAGTTTGAGAGTTGTGAAATCTCCACTGTATTTATTTATTTACTTTTTTAGAGTGGTGGTATTCTGTGTTTTCCAGGCACATATGGTGCTTATAAAGCACAATTAAGTGACTATGTTTTTTGTATTATTTATTTTGAATTATGTAGATGATGCCTACTTTCCCACTCATTCCAAAAATAACATGCATTTCAGAAAATCTAATGAAATGTTACATTATGTTGTTATAAAAATGCTGCATATATATATAAAAAAAACCATGATTTCAAAGAAATTTGACTTTGTAATTGAACGCCTTGAAATTGGACCTCTGTCTCTTTAACAAGCTCCTACCCTTTGCGACATGCCCGCTTCAGCACATCATCACAACAGGGCTTCTCCTGGGAACGTTGGACTGAGAAGTGGTTTGTATGCTGAGCTCAGCAGATGCTAAGTTTCACCAGCTGTTTGCTAATAGTCGCTGACGCTAGTCTGTAGGAGCTGTGTTGGGCCGTTCTGTGTGGCAGAGATTCTCCTGAACGGCTGCCACAGGAGATTAAAGCAACACCCCAGGCATGTTTTGGATGAGGGAATAACATAACGTGATATGAAGTTCAATTTCAACAATACCCCTTTTAATCTTTCCATAAGAGTCGTAGCAGAAAACTTGTTGCTGTAAGTGGGCTTAGTTGTGTGTCTACAGTAGCGGTGGTGTTGAGGCAGGGCGATGTCCGTACTTTTGTCTTTCTCTTGATGTATCTCAGAACTTTGTGTGAGCAATGAGAGTCCCTGACTGAACGATTCAAGTGACACATTTAAATGGAATAATTTCACTGCCATATTTAGAGACCACAAAGGCATGAATGAAAGTTGCAGCTGCAGTGTAATTCTGACATCAAGTATACTGTAGAAGTGCTCTCTTCAGCTTATGTGTAGCTTCAGCAGACCTTCAGCTGAAACACTGAATAATAAAACAAATCCTGCTGCGTGACTCACCTGCTGTGGACAAACTGCTATCCATGCTCTGCTCTGCGCAGCGCTCATGTGCACAACGCCAGAGGTGGTGGCTCTGGGTGCACTATATTTAGCTCATGTAAGGATGCTTGAAGGATATACATGCGGCCTGAAGTGCCCAGCAGTGCGTGGCATGGGCAGGGGTAGGATTGGGATAATTGACTCAGGTGGGAAGCAAATTGATGAGGAAAAACTTGCATTTTCAAAATTTGCATTCAGACTGTTTAAGTTATAGGTGGATGGTGATGAATTACAAGATGAACTTATGTCTGTTCAAATGCACGATGAGAACAAATCTATTCAAACCTTGCTAAAATTATGTTTCTAATCAGCGCATATAAACACGGTTATTTAAAAGAAAATCAAACAGAAAAAAATCATTTGATTATAAGACGAGGTAATTCAATATTTATCGTTAAATGCGTGTAGTTGTTTCTTCTAATCAGCTGTTAAGCGGTATTTAATTGCAGCTTGCCAGACAGCGCAGTCTGCAGCAGGAGCAGATTGTGCGCTCAGTAGATGACGCGGTACGGATGTGCTGATGTTCCCAATTTTGCGGGCAGCATTTAAAAAGTCTGACTTGTTTCTTAAGATTTTCAGCTTAAACAACAAGGACGCTTGAAATAAACGGTTCGGCACGTGGGATTTCAGATTAAAGGAACGCATTTCTCCTAAAAATGTCGATGTGTGCTTGGAATAAAATTTTACACATTCTAGACCAAAATGCAGATAGTAGTGCCGATTGATATTTATAGTTTCTCACATTGGCTTTTTTTTCTGAAATTCAAGGTTTTTATTTATTGCCACTGTCTCCATGGGATGCAGGAAAAAAATGGTCAGGCAAGACATCTGGACATAGTTGGTTAAAGACCGATGGAATGATTTGCAAACATAATTGAAGAACTTTACTTATTCCCTTAAATGACAAGCGTTCTCGCGCGTAATTTCTCTTTCTGTCCTATTTATCCAGTCCTCACTTTTGCTCAGGCTAAATTATCTTTGGGTTACAAAATAAATAAATAAATAAAACCCGACACATTTTGTTTCAAAGACGATTAAATCCTCTTACCTTATGCTCAACTTCCCAGATTTTAGTCGCAGGGTCGTACTTCGACAGACAGGCGCGCTTCTGTGCGCCTCCTCTGAGGAGTTGCTGCGTTGCGCGCTCCTCTCTCAGATGAAGGCTGCAGCAGATGTGCGCTTTTATTGTTCATGTGTCAGACTCAGATAAGCGAGCGGGTTTGTGCGCTGCAGGAAAAATCAACAAGTTCGGCTCTCGGAGACGGATCGCTTTAGTTGTGACCTCGAAACTGACTGACGGCTCGGCCGAGTGCAGGAGTTTGTGAGGTGGTGAAGCCCTCAAATCCAACAGAAAAACTCAAACGTCCTCAATGTTGGAGAGAGTTCTAGCTCCATTTGTGATCTTATAGTAATCCCTCACTCCGGGAATGTATCCGATCACCATTGGGAATCAAAAGAAGGACTGGATAATCAATCGATGGGAGAGTAATCCGAATAAGCGCAAGAAATAAAATATGTGAATTTNATATATAGCACATTTGACCAGCTTTTGTTTTTGATAAGGCGAAAGGAGGAGAAATAGCTGCTTCCTGGTTGCTAATATGAGTCACGACTGGAGTGATGGATTTCTGTAAAAATAAGTTTTCTTCATGGGCAAAATGTCTCCTTTTTGTTATTGTTCACGTGACTGGAGGGTCTGAATTGTATCCTTCTATGCTTGGATATTTGTAGAAAGGGCAAAGGGGCAGGCTGACAAGGATGTGATGTAATGTGAATACTAAGTGGCGTCTTTTTGAGCTGTACATTCAGAACAGTGGCTGATTTATGTAAATTAAATCTCAGGGTTTTTTTTGTTTGTTTTTTTTCCCCTTCTTCTCTAAAGCAAGCTAGTTTGCAGCAGAGGAAAAGGTTGCACTATATGCTGTCAGGGGCTGATCCTGAATCCCCATCATTGTGTGAAGCTATGGCCAGACATGGTCCGGATCCTTATGGGATTCTTCTCACCACGGGGGTTTTATCTAGTGTTTCTAAGGTTTAGACACGTTCCTATAAAGACAGTTGTAATCAGTGGTGGTGCCGGCTGGAAAAAGTACAAAAACCTCCTGCCTCGCTGGAGCTCCTGATTGCCAGATTCTACTTGAGATGTTGAGAACGAGTAACGTTGCTTATGTCCAGTCTGTCTGCAAGAAAATTCCCACCCTTTGTTGTGAACGAAAGGTCACTTGATAAAAACCTGCAATCAGTTGTTCTGGAAATATGATGAAGCGCCACAACCAGTGTTTTTCCACATAGAAGGTTATATACTCTTTTATTTATTTCTGTATGCAGAGTTGGCTGTGGCCTTTAGCAGAAATTCATTTGTAGACACAAATCCAATTTATCAAATTGTCATTGATCAGTATTTAAAGGTCAACATGCTGCGATTAAAACTGCATGTAACTTTTTCCAGAATTTTTTTTTTTTTTTTTCTTTTTTTTTTTACGTATTTGTTGAAGGTGACACCATGTTGTGAGAGATAATCTGTGCAAAAACAGTCAAGTTCCTCTGCCTTCTCCCAGTGATCCCAGTGCTATCTAGAATTGACTAATCAGAGCCTGGACGCAGGTCTTTGCGCTTGTCAATCACAATCATGTGTGGCCCAGCTCAAACCACTCCTCTTTCCCCCTTCCTCTCTGCTGCCATTGCAGCTTTTATCCAACAGCAGAGCCAGTTTTGAATGCTAAGGCTAACTAGCATAGCCGCTGATAAACAGTTTTCCTGGACTGTAAATTGTTTCTCTGCCATTAGTTCATTTATCAGCCACTAAATGACGCTCATTTCTTCAGACATTAATAAGGAGGAGGTGGAGGAGATCAATCTTTTCACGGATTGTCTGTCTCATATTACACTGTCACTACAACGTGACCCTTTTAAACGTGTAAAAATGTATTCTTTATGAAACTTACACACTGCAGCTTTAAAGCAATGAAATCATTGCTTTAAAGCTGTGAATGTAAATTCACAGCTTTAAATTTGTAAATGCCTTAACAAGAGGAACATGACAGTTGTCCAGGAAATGTCTGTGCAGCAGCTCTTGAAGAACTGACTCCACTTGAATTACGCTCCTCATGAATCCCCCTACAATTATAGGATGAGCTTCAGTTCACTTTCCTCCAAAGGTTGAAGCTGTTACTGTTGTATTTGTTTTTAGGCCACACATTTTCCTTCCACTCGACTTTCTGCGAACAGGTCATTTCTTTAGTAGTAAATGGTTTCCCTCCTTGTTGTGGGGGGGGGTGTCAGTGACTGACTGTCAAGTAAATACATTTTGTCTCATCGTCATGTTGAAGGGTTCAGTGCTTCACGGTTTTGCATGAGGTTCTTGTTGCTTTGTTTGCTTTAAAGCAAACATGCCTTTTGTCACAGTCTATTAGGCCTTATGATTTTCGTAGAGAGCAGTGTTTCCTTTCCTCCTTGTACTCTCCCCATGAAAGTAATTTCCTTGTCGTTTCATGAATATTAAAAATTCATATGCCCGTGGGGTTGTTTTGCCTGAAGAGACAAACAGAACCGCCTCTGATTAAACAGCAAGTGAACATTTTGCCTTTCAATTTGAGTTCCAATGATTTTTGACTTAATTATTTTTAAGGATATTTAACCTTTAAATGTCTTTCTAAATGTCAAAATCTTTTCTTTTTTTTTCAAATATTGAATAAACAACATGATGGAAAATTAAAAGAGCTGCTTAAGATCTCCTCTAGATGTTCAAGGAAAACTTAAGAGTTGCAGAATTTCTTTTTTGTTGTTGATGTTTTTACTAACAAAAGACCCTTCGGTTTAGGCATAGGCTCTACTGATCACCGTTTGTTATGACATTTATCATCCAAAATAATAACACTATCAAGTAAGTGCTTGTGTTTTTGTTTTTCAAACAACTGAAGCTGCAGTCCACCCCCCTCCAACCTCCCCAGGTGGTTTTTATTTATTTATTTTTGACAGGAAAATTACAAGATAATGCAATATCAGTTGAATTTTCTGTTTTTAGCAATAAACACTTGACTGGTCAAGCTCAATAACAGCTCCCAGCACCATTAAATAAGGCTCAGCATGTTGTTAGCCACTCAAGTTCTCCACATTTATAGATTACTTCTCTCCGAGGAAAAACACCAGAATTGGCAAAACAAAACTTGGGACTGGAAAGAGGATGGTGAAGCAACGATTCAAAATGCGGCGTCATTCTGCAGCCTACAATCAGCTTTTACATCACTGTCAGAAAACTCATAATTCCAACTCCGTTGGCCAACATGTAAAATTTAAGTAACAAATCTTCATTTACTTTTTTAATGTGCTTGAATTTGGATTATGAGAATCTCTAAAGTCCCCCTCAGGATAATAACCAGCTTTCTAATAGATCCAAATTGAACATTATTGCACAGTCCTGTCTGATGGCGCGAATTTGCAGTTGAGATTGTAAACATGATAAATCTGTTAAACATAAATGTGCAAGTCTTTTCACTGAAGACTTGTGAGGAATTTCAGAAATGTTTCTCATGTCTACAGTTCTACTGCACTGAGAGAAAACACACAAGGTAAATGTGAACTTGTTGGTTCACTTAGAGCTGAAAAATCGAGTTTGATCGAAATATTCAGTTTCTACGACTTTTGCAAAGACAACCTTGACGCCCTGCAACCCATTCCATACTTTTTCTGCAGTGCTGTTTTGAATTTCTTTCTTTTTTTTCTTGTTCTAACAGGTTTTTCTACAATGTGACTTGCCTTCAGTTGCTTCCTTCACCTCGCTGGGTGCATCCTCAGTGTTCACCTAAATGTCTTTTTTTTTTCTTTTTTTTTTCATTTTGTGCATCTGCCAAGAGCCATATACTTAAAGAACACCAACCTGTCTAAACAGAGCATCACCAGAATAAAAAAAAAAATAAGATAGACTGGAGCTGCAAGACTGAGGTGCTGGTTCAAATTTCAGCGCTTTGACCAGAAGCTAATAGCCTCATGATGCAATCTCAGAGAGGAAATGGCAACGCAGGTAGGCTACCTAATGGTCACTTTGGCTTTCAGCAAAGTAGGAATCTTATCCCTGATGTGCAAAACTGACATTTAGTCCATTTAACACAATGAGAAATGCTCTGAAGCCTCTCCATCAAGAAGAGTTTATTATTTTTCTTTTTTGCACAAAAGCCCAACGATACAGACGTGTTTAAGCCTCTTCACAGCTTAAATCTGGCTGCAATCCTTAATGACAATGCTTTTTAGTACACTCGGGAGTGCTTTGTAGCAAATCTGTGAAAACATGCCTAACAACTTGCTAAAAGCATCGCAGTTATCCACTTCATCAGTGTAACCGAGTGCTCCTTTGATTCATGATTACCCTGCGATGTTCTTACATTTTCAGAACCTACTTCCAAGAACTGGGCCTTCCACTCCGCCCTTGCCACCAAACGGATGTATATTTATGGCTTTCTGTGACGGTCACCCTGGGGAAGGCTGCAGCAGTGACCCAGATCATTTCCCCCCTTATCTGTTCTTCCAACAGTACACCAGCTTTTTTTTTTTTTTTCCTCCAAAATGACCTTTTCACTTTTGTCAGATTTTCATCTAATTGCCTGGTTTCCTAACAGGATGCCTGTACGGCATGCATTTCCTCTTCTAATGCCTGCCATTTAAAAAGTCTTCCACTTCTTACTCATTTCCTGACGGTAACGGTTGGTGAACTCAGATATCACTCAGGCTTGGTAAAGCTTGTGACAACGAGTCACGCATCTCTGTGTAAAAAAAAAAAGGAAAAAAAAAAAAAAAAAAAGGCCATTAAGACTTTAAACCTTTGTTGAAAGACAGAAATTTTAAATGCTACATCTGGAGGGAGTCACAGAGAATATCACTTCTATTCATAATCTACTTGAAACAATGAGGCAATTGTGTTGCCAGACAATTTGTGATAATTGCCACTTAGGTTGTGCGATGGTCTCCTCTTTGTTAGCAGCATTTTCTCAATGCTCAGTTGGAGTCATAGTTAATTACTGATCTCTGCCAGCCAGCTCATCCTTTTCATAGCGAAAGTGCAGGAGCCTCTGAAGTCTTGCTACCTCTGTGACAACTGAAGCCTAGTGTGCCTTCAGTTCGAGGCACCTCAAATTACTGCCTGCATCTGCTTCTTGCTGGGACAAATGAAAGGTCTACTCTGAAACAACAAAAGGTTCAATGGACAATTATTTACACATTTACAACATGGCAGGTGACTGCCCTGCTGTATCAACTGACATCAGTGTGTGTTTGAGTGTGTGTGTGCGCTGAGCAGAGCAGAGCAGCGGATGACCAAAGAAGAAAGCACTTGGGTTTTTTTTTTCCCTGCTGTGATAACGCTTTGAGCTCGATCAAAGATTCACAGCTCCAGGTAAGACGGTATGGATTCCATGCATTGTTATCTTGATTTTATGACTTCAGTTGAGTTAAAATTGCAACAAAAGGGTCACAATTGACAAGTCACTGCCTGAACTTCCCTCTCATCTAACCATGGTTTGAAAAAAAAGAGTTTTCAATGTTATTGAGGGTTCTTATGATTGTTTTTAACCCTTTCATGCGTAGTGGTCACTACAGTGGACAGCTATCTAAAAGCCATTTTCTTGTGCTTCTTGTGGATTTTTATGTTAAAAATGAACACAGAGCACTGAAGTGGACACTAAGGCATCATAAAATACACTATCAACTACTGGCCATCAGCTGCAAATGCAAGAAATTGTTTTTGTTAAATCCAATATGGCCGACAGACCCGGTCCCTCCTTCTACTGTAGACGACTCTTGCAGGTAAAATAAATATTGTGACATCAGATAACCACTAAAGAACAATACTACTGATGTATTTTTCAAATAACAACTTTATATTTGGAGAAAATTACAATTGATTACATAAAAAACATAAAATAAAATAATTTTTACAAATTTTTCTCTCTACCTTTTTATGCCTTTAGAAAATAAAAAAAAATGGAAAAAAAAATCCTGACACAAAGGATCATAATTCATGCATGAAAGGGTTAAGGTTTAATTATTTCAAAGCAGAATGTAAAAGGCTGCAAAGATGCTTATGACTGGTGTTTCCACTCATTCTGGTGATTTTAGTTAGTTAAAATACTGAACTCCTTAATGTGCTGTGAAAGGTTAATGAACTGAACCATCACTTTGTTGATTTGATAAGTTTCACTGCACATGAGTTCCTTCACCCTGTAATTACACCAGAGGGTTCATTGTCGTCATAAAAAGAAACAGCAAAAGATATTCAAGTTCTTAGTGTCTGACTTTCAGACACTAAGATAGAGTTGTTGATAGAGTTAAAGCCATATGTGGGCACAAGATTTGCATATAAATGAAGTTCAGATGCTGTAAATAAAAATTATTACTAGTCTGTCCAAACAACCATGCCTAATGTGGAAAAGCATCTGCTTGTTGTTGCCCTTGGCGAAAACATCTGCCATCAAGTGTGTCTTTTACATCACCAATGTAGGAATTATGGCCCATTTATCTTTGCAAGCTTGTTAAAATCAGTTTTTTGTAACAACAATGTCCTCATCTATGGTCATTTTACAGCATCTCAATCAAATTTTAGTCCAAACTTTTTGATTAGGCCAACCCAAAACCTTTTTTATCCATATTATTCAGACTTGCTAGTGTGCTTCAAAACATAACTCGACTGTAGAAATCAACATAAGTTGACAAATAAATAAATAAATAAATAAATACAATAAACTTGAATTTCATTTAGCAACAAAACAAACCCGCTCACTTAAAAATACCAGTTTGCGGTTAATTTAGTTTATTATTATTCTCAAAATGCCTACTTGCTTTCAGGCTTACCCAGATAACGTTCTCACAGGAAAGCTGCTTCCCCACCTCATCACTCAAACTGCCCATGGCAGGAGCAGCAAGGTGATCCGGTCCCATAGATCACTCAGGTAGTTCTGGATCAGCTTCAGTTTTGAGAATATCTCCTTTGCTGAGAACACAGTTGCAAAATTTATGAGCGCGGTCTCAGGAAGTTCTGAACCCTGATGCTTCACGCGCCTGGACGTCTAAAATATCTTAGGATTGATCCTGCAAAAGCAGAACTCCTTGACTAAACAGGCTAAATAAATCAGCAGCATATACGATAATTGCAGCAATGTTGCTCTAACGCAGATATTCATCTATTTTTACGATTCCCAGACCAGACAATTTAACAGATAGGTGGTTTAAGAACAGAAAGTGGCATCTAACAGGAATGAGGTTCAGAGTGACATGAACACACTGGTGCTCATCCAAACTCCCTCTAGTGGCACTAGTGGAGTGCCACTAGATATTTTGAGACTATTTTCACTCCATATGACGTAAACTTCAGCAAATGCTAAGTGTGTGTGAATACAAATCTAGCCCGCTAACTAGAATCTAGCTGAGCTAATAATAATTACTTGATAAAAACTTGAGTGCTACACTTCCACCAATCAATCCCACTAAGCTAACAAGTACCTTACCCTCATCTTTTCACTGTCTTTTATTCTCCATTTAATCCTTTTTCTTCTGCCCGTC
Source organism: Poecilia formosa (assembly GCF_000485575.1). Classification (NCBI taxonomy): domain Eukaryota; kingdom Metazoa; phylum Chordata; class Actinopteri; order Cyprinodontiformes; family Poeciliidae; genus Poecilia; species Poecilia formosa. Next base: position 3,538,752 of record NW_006799944.1, on the reverse strand, counting down.
AGGGATAACAATGTTTGCCGTCCATATCTTCACTAAAGGGAATAATGGGTTCCTGTCAATCACTTCAGTGTCCTTAATTATTTCACCAGCCACAGCTTTTCATTTGATCTTACTGTATTTTGTTCACTGCTATTTTCTACACCTATCTTCAAGCATAAAATGGCAAAAGTACAGTTAATTTGAATTTTTTTGTGTGCATTAGTAACAATTCTGGCGTAATCTACTCCTTCATGTCACTTTTGTCTCCCTGATTCACAAAATAGTTTCCTTAATATCTTGGGGAAAATCAAGATTCTTTTCTTTGGCACATATGAGACCAGTCCTTGTGCGTATGTGTGTGTGTGTGTGCGTGCGTGCGTGCGTGCGTATGTGTGTGTGTGTGTGTGTGTGTGTGTGTTTGCTTTGAAACTTTTTTTGTGTAAGTTTCTTTCCTATTATTGCATTATGAATACTGGGCCTAACTGAGCCTAATGAGGACTACAGTGCTTTAGCTTTTACTTTCTAAATCACTAAAAACATTTTTTTTAAAAACCAAAACCTATCTAAAACCAGACAGCAAAAACAAACCTAGTTTTATGATAAACCGACAGTGGATTTGCTATGTGATGCATAGTTCATTCATTCATTCATTCATTCATTCATTCATTCATTCATTCATTCATTCATTCATTTTTCTGTTCATTTTTTCATTCAATCATTCAGCCATTCATTCGAACTGGACTTGAATCACTGAAAGTCTGTATATCAAATCATATGGTCAAAACTTGACCTTAAAAAATGCAAAGGTTCCTGATTACTCATGGTTTCATATGTCATTTGCTTACCTTGCAGTGCCCTTTATTACTACATATAGAAGATAAACATTTATTCATGTGGGTAACCATGTAAACAAGTTTTCTCAAAAAGAAATCCTGCAGCCTACACTCGTGGCCTGCAGGTATGCTAAGATTTAAATCAAAGGGGGTCTGAATAGATGTTAGTGCCTCAGCCTGTTTATGGTGGTGTGTGCTGATTATCTTGGTTCATCACTTTGGGTCACTGAAATGAAAAGACTGAGCACTCTGCCTCCATTAAATACTGTGTTCCAACCTGTTTCACAGAGCTAAACAGTGACCAGCGACAACAATGCTGCATCTCTCAGAGGAGAACAGGGCTGCCGAGGATGAGAAGTTAGTTAGATGAAAGCGACGTGTTTTCCTAAATTATATGATATTTCTTTTGTAGAATTAGAGAACTGCTGTGAGGCGAGCACCGCTCACTGATGCTTCCAGATAAATAGTCATCTGCTGTGTGATTCAGGCGCAATTTTAAAAAAAGAAACATTCTTATGTGAGTGGAAAAACACAAAGAGAAAATATAAAATATTTCAGTTCCTAAATAATCCAAAATGAATTAAAATCTTTCAAATTTTGGATTTGAAAGATACCAAAATTTGGATCGTTTACCAGATTTCATTTAAATAATGATGTGGCTTACCTGACTTTCAGAATAACTATTACAAAGTGCTTCACAACAAGACAAAAAATACTGCAAGAGGCCAATAAAACAACTAACTAACCAAAAGCAAGTATGTAAAAAGCTATAGGTCTTCTGTGTTAGAGACATGTAGCTGAACATAGTCTATACAGGAGTGACAAGAAATAAAACATGCTAAAGAGAAAATGGATATGAAAAGAACTATAAGAGCCCAAAACCAGACTTTGTGGTACGCCACATTAGCGTGGCTGTTGCACTCATTCCGCTCAATTCTCATGTCCTCCATCTTGGATTTGTCCCATTGAGCTCAACTTCTTAGGCTGCATTTCATCCTGGCCAATCAGAGAACAGACGAAGTTAATAATGTTGAATGTTTGCACTGCTTTGTAAATTGCAGTTTGCCATCTTGGTCTGCTCAGCATTTCTCTCTTAGGAGTGAAGGGATGACTGTTTACAGTGCCCTCAATTTTCCCTTCAGCTTTATTGTGTTGCTCCCTTCAAGTTAGAGCTGATTCATTACATATGTCACGACCAAACGTTTTAGCATCTGGGTGAAATCAGATGCAGAGAGTCAAACAGAGACCAGGCATCCAGGAAACAATCGTTTCTCAACAGCCGCGGGTTCAGATCCTCTGTACGAAGCAAAGCGTAGAACAAGGAGTTGGTTTTTACCATAATGACCATAATGCAAGTGACAGGAAAGAATGATTTTTTTTTCCTGGACAATCTGAGGCAAACTGATTTGATTTGGTGATCTGTTTCAGCTGCCTTGTCAAATGCGTAAAACTTGATGTAGGTGGGCTATGCCCCATGTCCTCCAGCACCATTGAAGCATCTGTTCATACAGATGTAAGAAAAAAACATTCCGGCTACATAATTAGAGAGCACACATACATATATGCACCTTGAATAGATGCATTCAAAATACTAAACCCTAGAAATTAAAACGTGTTTGTTCACTATTTCAGCATGACTAAAGACCTCTAGCTAAATAAAATCACAGTTCATTAAAGCAGAAGGGAAACCCCCCCCCCAATATAATCAGTCAAAAGAAAACACCAAACAGGGACAAATAGACACCATTAAAAGTAGTCATTATATTAGACTATTAAAGGCTGTACTAGAACAATTTCATGCACTATAAGCTCTAATTAAAGAAAGGTTTATGACTGCTAACACAGTATTGCCCAATTTGTGTTTTGTTTGAAACCTGGGCGGTGCTGGTTATTACGTTTACCAGCTGCAACATTTCTTTGCAAAATAAATCCATGGTTAACTCCTACTTTGCTAAACTCCATCTGCTTTTCTTCTTAAAATTCAAGATTATAATTGTCCCGCCACGTAAAAACAGAACCATAAATCTCCGGAGACAACTTCTTCTTTAAGCCAGAAAATACATTTCTCACAGCACGATCGGGCCCGATCGCCGACTGTTGGACCTACGATTTTGGTCGGCTAGTGTGAGACCTGTGTGGTCTCTCAGGTTTTGAAAATCGGCCGACATTTCTAAAATCGTTCAGTGTGAACTGGGCTTAACGCTGTCGATCAACTCTCTCCAGTCACCATGGCAACCCTTGATCATTCAAATCCTGACGCTTTCGGGAGGGCGGGGGAAACAAATGCGTCCACCACTCACAGGATTTAAATAATGTGAACTGGTTTACGACCGCCCACGGCAAAAAGAAAAATAAACATTTTAAAATTGCAGAGTCAGCTGAGCATTTCTACAGAACGGCAGAGCTCTGAGTTGGACTGGAAGTGTAGGTGTGTAAATTACTGAAAAACAAAGAGAAGGGGCTCCTGCAGGGCTCCCGCACTGCAGACCACCCACCCGCTTTATCAAGTTATCCTTCCTTCACGCAAACTGTGATCTGTTTACCAGGCAGTCAATATTGTAGGAGATGCTGGAGCCGTCTGAGGCCTTCCTGAATGTTCTCACGGTGAATTGTGTTGTGTTAAATAGCCCCGAAGAAATCCCCATCCTCTCATTTCTGTCTGCATCGCTCAAACAAGAGTGAGCTCTTTGAGGAAGGTTGTTAATTACATTTTTGGCTCCGAAACTACAGTGGTGGTTTAAACAAGGTACATCCATCCTCTTTCAATATCAGGAGATAATAAAAATGCTCTGATCTTGAGCAGGATATAACATTTCTTTTTTTTTTTTTTTTTCATTTCCAACAGTCGGCGAGCGGTCATGCGGGACGGATGTTGGTTTTCACACACATACTTGGATGTGTGTTCTTATACTGGATAGGAACACAGCAATCATGGCAAAGAGGAACGACTATTACGAGCAAGGTCACAAGTTTGAAGGAGGAAGTTTCATGTTCTGTTTAGTTATTGATCCATATCCCAGTATCTCTCAATAGTTTTAGCTGGTATTGTCTCTGTGCTCAGTCGTCACCTCTAATTAGGTTCCTCGCCTTTTTTGTCCTCTCAAGGCAGCCATCCGTCAGTGACCAGATCTGGCAGCACATACATTTTTTTGCTGTCATCCAGTCTCTGTCAAGTTGTCTTATTTCTCACCTCTGCTTCACCTCTTACTGTGTTTGACCTTCAGTTTTTCTGTTTTGTTTTATTAATCTCTTTTTTCTCTTGCTTTTTTCCTTGCGTTTTGAGTTTACTTCATTAAAAAAAAAGCAAATTGTACAAAATCAGCCAAAGAGCTCCTTAAATTGCCATTAAACTGAAGAAAAGCTTGCGAGAACTTTTTTGCTCAGTCTTCACAATAGTCAAGTAACAGCCGTGCATTTTCCTCAATTAAACCACAGAGTGATACTACGCAGAGCACTGGCTATTTGGAGATCACTCAGTCACAGAGTTCAATAACAGAAGTATACATTTTAGTCTCGTCTTAATTTACATAAAGTGAAGACAGAAAGAGTCAGATATTAAAAGGTAATGTTTTATGAGAAAAATCCCTCCACAGCTGTGCTTCAAAGGTTTTCATTAAAACCGATCTCTCTTGTTTATGCCGCATTTACACCCATGAAACATGAATCCATGCTGCTCATTACCTTCGCAGCTTGCTCTCTGATACATTAAATGTTGCATATACCTCTGCTGTAAAAACTAAATTAGCTTTAGTGTTGTGTGCTTTGTATTCCTGCAGCTTTAACAGCATCGTGGCATTTACAAAGCAACAGCTGAACCTGCAGCAGTGAAATCGGGTGAACCAGAAACTGCACATTTTAACATTCAGGAGACAGTTTTTTTTGTTTTTTTTTGCGTTTGCAGCGCTCTGCTGGGGCTGAAAAGCTCTGGTCAGAAAGATTTTAGAGTCTTGATCAAAAGGCACAGGATCAGCAGGAGGTGCTCTGAGCTAGAAAAACTGATCCGATCGTATTGTCCAGGTTATGGTCTCTGATTGTGCTCAGGATGAGGCCAACAGTGGGCAGCGCACACTTCAGCTGGTGGACAGGGAAAAGAAGATAGATAAAAATGGTGAAAAATGGTTTGTTGAGGAAAAACAAGAAGCAATCAAATCTTCTGCAATCATGCAATCCTATTTTGCATTCTGAATAATAACTTAATTAATACTGATGAAGGTCAGAGGAGCATTGCAGGGTTTTTTACTCCTGTTTATGTAATGAGTATGATCGGAAAAGTGGCTTGAAGTGATTTGATTAAGGCTGAGGCCTATGACTGCTTCAGTATATTATGAGCTAAATGCATTTCAAAACTTGCATAAAGCTCAGAATTGTAAATATTCATTGATATGCAAAAATTGTGCTGCACTACAAGGGAAGGAAAAGCAGGACAACTAAATACTAATATAGCCACATGTTATTTTGTTCTTGAAGAGGCTTGTGTGCATTGAATAATTCAAATCTGTGCAGTTTTATTTTCTATTTTTTGTCTGAGCTTGATCAAATTCAGCTATAATGTCTAAGCTGTCTAGGTCTTTCAAAACATAAGAGGCCAATTTAAGATGCCAGGAAAAGTATTCATACCATTTAAACTTTTTTCTAATGTTGTCACATTGAGACCTCCACTTCCAGTGTATAAATTATTTGGAGTATTTTTTTATGTTATGGAAGATGTAAAGTAATTCACAATTTTAAAGTGGGAAGAAAATCAAACATGACATTCACAGCTTTCATTTTAGAATAAAAATCAGAGAAATGTAGTGCTTACTTTTATTCAGGCCTGCTGAGTCAGTACTTTATTTTGCTGCAATTACAGCAGCATATTTTTTTGTTGGGGATGTGTTTCTACTTAGCATGATGTCGCCTCTACCATGTTTCGCCATCTTGATGGTGAGACACTTAGTGTTAGTTTTCTGCCAACATGCTGCACCTTCTTATGACTTTCTTTTAGCAAAACCACATCCATAGCTTCCATGTCCTGGTCTTCTGATGACACACAGTGTTATATTTTAGAACCTAACCCTGCCTTAAAGATCTCTATAGCTCTATTTAAAAAAAAAAAAAAAAGATTATAGTGTAATATCAGTACAGAATTAAAAGGTGCTCAATAAATCATCCTGTCAAAACACGAGTTTTGTTTCGAACCGATTCTGATGAGATATAGCATTTTAAACTGTGTCTCAGTCGGAGTAAAAACACGTAGATCCTGTGTGTCATGAGTCATCTTCTCATGAAGCAGGAAAGATCATTTTCAAGCACTCAAATCTTTTATTACCAATCATGTCTCTCTCGTCAGCTCATTGCCCTGAGTTACTGAGCCATGTGGTCATCACACACTCTGACCCCACAAATAGCCATACAGTTCTTGCAGCTTAACAAGTTGGATTGCTGCTTTAACACACACACACACACACACACACACACAC